>NC_134949.1:54808483-55109525 GCF_965638725.1 Aptenodytes patagonicus
GGAGGCTTGCAGGTCTTTCTCAAGGGCTTCAATGGTCTTGGCTTGTTGCTGGGCTGTGGCTTCCAGCCTGGCCCTTCCCACTTGGAGCCTGAAAAAGAAGTACAGGCCTTACCGCAGAAGTCCACAAGAGCACAAATCCCAAAAGAAGAGTGTGAAAGAACCCCATCTAAAACAAGAGCACCTTTGGAAATCGTGTATTACTGTCTTGCTGGGATGCAAGAAGACAGTCCTGTTGTTTTCACACAATCGCAGAAAGCGGAGCCTTGCTCCACTGTGTTACTTCCTTACCGTTGCACGCGTTCTTCCAGCTCTGGGATAGCCGCAGGGCCCAGGAGGCCCACTGAGGCATAGACAGAGGCCTCCAGGCCCTGCCTGAGCTCTGTCATGGTGTCCCTGTCTCCAGCTCTGTCTCAGCTGTGCCTGGCCACAGACCGCGCTGCTCCAGACCCCAGCGCGCAGGCTGCCTTCCCAGCCTGCCCTTGGCCTCCCTGTGGTCCTGCCTGGCCCGTCACTGGGCTGCATCTGACCCTGCTCGCCACCACTGGGCCTGAACCCCAACCCGGCCTGGCCTGACTTCCTGGCTTGCCCTCAGAGCTGCCGCCTCACCAGGCACTTGTTCGTTCCTCTGGGTTCTCAGCTGCCCCGGGTGCCCGCCCTGCTCCCCTCGTTCGCGTAGGCTGAGGCCAGCAGGGCAGGGCCCAGCCGTGGGACGCCCTTTGGCTCCCTGTCCCCGAGGAAGCAGCGTGCCTGCGCTGCTCCCTGACACCGGTCTCTCGCCACCCTCACGAGAGAAAAGGTTTTTCCTTAGGTTGAGGTGGGATTCCCCCTGTTCCAGCTTGTGCCCACTTCTTCACACCTTTCCCCTCGGCAGGCTACAAATCCATCGGATCCCCGTGGGATCTGCAAAGCTTCCACGGCTACCAGAAGCTCGCCCACCACCTTCTGCCCAGACCGCCAGGAGGATTGCTCTACGGAGGCAGGAAGAGTCTGGTAGCTGATTATTAGCAGTAGCTCAGCGCTAGTCCCTGATCTGAGCACAGTCATGGTTCACGCCTCCCCAGAGGAAAAGGACACGGATGCGCGCTCCCTCTCGGAGACGTCTGCAGGACTGATTTTCATTCAGAGCAAGGGCAGAGAGAGACGTGCTAACTGCCTGCATAGGAAGAGAGCCTGAGAGAGCCTTCAGCACTAGGCCTCTCCTCATCCAAACCCGCTAGGTCCGAAGCGCTCCAGTTGTGCAGCAAAACTAAGGCACGTACTAGATGACGCAGTTTATTAAGTACCAAGCTGCAACAGAACACTTGGAATTAGATGCAGGGTAGCGGCTGCACAAGGTGGAAGGCAAAGGTTTCCAGGCTTCATTCATCTCCCTGTGAGCACTCTGTTTTCTGGCACTGGCACTTCCTCTGCTCCAGCATCTTCTCATCGCTAACCGTGTTGGAGGTTCAGCTGTGACTGTGGAAGGGCAGGAAAAGAAAAGGCTGTGTGTTAGTTTTACAGCAGGCTGGGCCAAAGGCGGTGCTGGAAGGTGGGTCCTGGAAGCACAGCACTAACGCGCAGATCCAGATACTGAAAACCAAACACTCAAACGTGTCGACAACAAACTTACAGCCTTTGGGCTACAGACGCACGTGGAAAATTGCGTTACATGGACATAGGGATCAACTTCTTGCGGTTTTTGCCTTATTTCTTGGTCAGCTCTTTCTCCCGTCTCTCTTTTAGACTGCTGTAGTTGGCTGTGACCCACCATGCTAGTCTCCCAACGGCTTCTGGGGTTAAGCCCTGGTTCTGCCCTGGTTCTTCCCGAGTCCCACGCGGAGTGGACAACTGTTCTCGCAGGTCCTGGTTTTATCTTGCCCGCTGCATGCGTTTTTTTGACTGCATCTCCAGCTGTTGGGAAATGTCACCAACTTGTAGGCAGCAAAACAAAAGGAACTCAAAGAGAGAGCTCTCAAGTTACCCACTTCTGTGGCAATCCGTAAGGTGGGGGTCCGTCGAGACTGCATTCGTCACCTGCTGACAGAGTATTAAAATGTATTAAAATCTTGATGTACGGTGACCAGCTCCGCTTCTTCTCGCTCGGGGCCCCTGGGACCGCGTCCTGGTCGGTGAGGCCATTGAGCTCAGCAGCCCTGCTGGGACTCCTGGCTCATGGTTTTTACCCATCACGGTAACTACCTCCGTGTTCATCACCATCATCACCATCTACTGCTACAGCAGCAGCAGGAGCCTCGAGAGAAGTCAATCAATTGCAAAATACAGCCAACAGATAATTAGCAACACGGAAAAAAAGTATAGGAAAAGAATCGTACGGGTTCCAGCAGAAAAAAATAATCACCTCAAATCCACCAAACAAACCAGAGCTCACCTTTCTTCTTTGTTTACCAACTTCGTTGGCCACCTCAGAACAGCTGTTCTCCATCTCCCCCCGGGAACTGAGCTGGGACTCTCTCTTTCTCCCCGCATATGCCATCAGCTTTGTCCGAAGTCCCTCCAGAAGCATCTTCAACCTGCACAGCAAATTAGTAAGGGAAGCGTGAAGCGAAGCAACGGTCGGCCTTTTTCACGTACTCTTATGTAAGCGGCACAGCCGTGGCGTGCTTCATCTGTAACATGCTCGACAGGCCAAGAATTGCTGACAACAGCCAGCCCTCCAGTGCCACACGTCACTTGGAGGGCCCAAAGTTTACCTGAACGGAGGAAGACGAGACTTCCTTCCCTCCCTCCCAGAACTGCCGGCAGCCTGCATTTGCAAGGCCTTTTGCAGCTTTTTAAAACCATAGGCTCAAGCACAGAAGCCCCTTGCAAGATGGAATGCGAGACTTGAATTTGCTCACAAACGGTTATGTACATGCTTTTACGTTAGAGTTCAGTAAAGCTTGACTTCTACACAACGTGATATTTCTTTAAAGCACTAAAAAGCCATGCCTGGTACATTCTTCCTCCAGTGCGACGTTCCTTCCCCGCATTTCGTCCAGAAGCGCTTCTGATCGGCATTTCATCTTGGCCAGCTTCTTCACTTCCTTGCTTTCACTCCCACGCTTTCCAAATAGAAAAGATACATCACACGCAGAGCACAGGAACGGGATGCATATGCAGCACGTGCAGACAGTGTTCTCCACAAAGAAGATAACACGGATCTCCCAGGTCCAGTCTCCTCTCGCAGCTCTCAACCACAGACCTCTCTCCAGTCCACAGCACACGGCCTACCCATCCAAGGAATCGTGCCGATGAGCGCAAGTGCCCCGCATATTGTCCACCAAGCAGATTCAAAACGCAGTAGCACCAGGGGAATGAGGAAACGTATAGACTTTTCCCCTGAGGGTGCCCTGCCCAAAAACCTGGGGGGTTCCCCACAGCCCACCGGATCTTTTCATAAATTACCTGCCCACAAGAAATTCAAAGACTAAAACCAGTCATTCCCGGAAGCCGTTCATATACCTGCCAATGTTGGTGTTCCTTTGCAGTCCGTGTTGTCTGAAAGCCAGTTATCAAGTCCTCCAGGCCCTTACGAGCCTACAGCAGCATTAAAAGAAGAAAAAAGAAGTCACGCTAGGACTTTCCCGACCGAAGGTCACACCTCACGGCCTTTCTTCTTCTCTTGGCAGCATCAGTACAACGCAGTGTTTGCCTGCCCCGCAACGCCACCCGAGCACACAAAATACTGCCTATGGAGGTGTCGTTCCCTTACTAGTTGCGGATTTTCATCTTTGGAGGTCTCCTCGTTGCATTATGGACCCACACCTTCTGGACAAGGAATCCATAATCACTAAAACGGGAAGGTGACCAGAGTACAGGCAACTGAGGAAGTCCTGTCACAGTCTGACGATGCCAGTCAGGCCTCCAGGATGAGGCGCTCGGCACCACTAGAGCCCAAGGAAAGTCCGCAACCGAGGGTACCAAATCCCTCTACTGCGTGACTGTCTGAAGTGCTGCCTGAGGTCTCAACCTCACGACTGGTCTAAAGCAGAAAATACTTAAGCCAGTGCATTACTGTCAACTCCTTAACAAAGACGGCGTTAAGTAGGACTTGCTATGGTCTCATGGGACAACTCGCAAAGCCAGAAAGCTGGGGAGTGGGCCAGCAGGACTTCCAGAGCAGCCTATAGTCAGTAGAACAGAGGAACTGATCTCTCCTAGAGGCTCTCCAGGAAAACCTCATCTTAAAATTTCCCCACGTGAATACGGAACTAGGCTCTGTAGCTCATGAAAAGGGAAGGCTCTGACTAGCTTACTGAGGCAGAGGCTTGCAGGACTTTCTCAAGGGCTTCAATGGTCTTGGCTTGTTGCTGGGCTGTGGCTTCCAGCCTGGCCTTTCCCACTTGGAGCCTGAAAAAGAAGTAC
Organism: Aptenodytes patagonicus; assembly: GCF_965638725.1. Taxonomy (NCBI): domain Eukaryota; kingdom Metazoa; phylum Chordata; class Aves; order Sphenisciformes; family Spheniscidae; genus Aptenodytes; species Aptenodytes patagonicus. Next base: position 54,812,828 of record NC_134949.1, read on the forward strand.
AGGCCTTACCGCAGAAGTCCACAAGAGCACAAATCCCAAAAGAAGAGTGTGAAAGAACCCCATCTAAAACAAGAGCACCTTTGGAAATCGTGTATTACTGTCTTGCTGGGATGCAAGAAGACAGTCCTGTTGTTTTCACACAATCGCAGAAAGCGGAGCCTTGCTCCACTGTGTTACTTCCTTACCGTTGCATGCGTTCTTTCAGCTCTGGGATAGCCGCAGTTCGAGAAGACGTGACCAGAAGGCCCTGCATTTTCCTGGAAGTTGTTAGTTCCCTCTTTTTATTCTTTATGGCGTTCTTCAGGGACTCGGCATAACACTCAGTCTGGGTACGCCGTTCTTTCAATTCCTGCAGCTGTCAAACCACAAGAAGAATCCCCAGTAGTCAGCTTAGGTTTGATAAAAAGGAGTGGACTGCTTTGACTCTCACGTCGACTCTCAAAACCCATGTTACTTCTTCATCTTTTATACTGGCCCCTCTCCTACGTCTACACTGATTTCCTACAGCGTTTCCTAAACGCTGCCACAACACTCCTCCTCCTCTCTCAAGGACTCTGAACACTCTTTGTAGCCCCTTGTTGGCTGCTCCAACACGGTTAGAAGCTCCTCCTGCTCCTACAGTGACTTTGCAACTCCATAACAATGATGATGTGACGAGGGAATACAAAAAAGCACCAGCGCAACACTCCAGTGTGCCTACTCTTTCTCCGTCAGCACACGCTCCGCTTTGCCAAACCCAAGAGAAGCAGCACATACACGTGCTCCGTGAAACTTGAGAAATAGCTTTTTGAAAGGAATACACACACCCTTCTCCAATTAAGGACAAAGTGGCTTCACGGTTAGCGACCTTTCTAATCGTAGGCGCCAGGCTTATAAAACAAGGCGAGTCACTTACCTGTCACTCATCTACTCCTGTTGCAAAGTTGCCTAGTGTACTAAGACCACCTTAGCGCAGCCCTCCACTGTTAACTTCAAGCGGTGCAAACAGGCAGGCACCAAAGGCAGCAGTGCTGTTCCCTCCCAGCCCCCTCGTCACAGCTAGCCGCACCCTGAACCACCCCGGGTTACAGAAAACGCCCAAGAAAGGGATCAGTTCCCCGCTCTGGTTTGCTACAACAGAGGCCTGGGCCCCTGCCAAGAGACAAGAGACAGGCTTTCTCCATACCTTAGCTTTAGACCTGTCCAGTTCCTTCTGCAACTGCAGTTTCTGTTCCTGCAGGTCCCTGCTGTAGCGCTTCTTAGCTTCAAGTGAAGCTTCTGCCAGGGAGTTCTTTTTGAGAGCGTCGGCAAGCCCCTGCTGCAGCTGCCTGACCCACCTCTAAAGAAACAGTGTTCCATGAGCATGGAGACATCAGTAAGAAGATGACAACATGAGAGATGCTTTTACTCATGGGATTATATCATTAGATCGGTCTGCAGGGTGGCCAGCAGGTCGAGGGAGGTGATTCCTCCCTTCTACTCCGCTCTCGTGAGACCCCACCTGGAGTACTGCATCCAGCTCTGGGGTCCGCAGCACAAGGAAGACATGGACTTGTTAGAGCGGGTCCAGAGGAGGGCCACAAAAATGATCAGAGGGCTGAAAGACCTCTCCCATGAAGAAAGGCTGAGAGAGCTGGGGTTGTTCAGCCTGGGGAAGAGGAGGCTCTGGGGAGACCTTATTGCAGCCTTCCAATATAGAAAGGCGGAGAGAGACTTTTTACCAAGGCCTGTAGCGGTAGGACAAGGGGCAACGGTTTTAAACTACAAGAGGGTAGACTTAGATTGGACATAAGGAAGACATTTTTTGCAGCAAGGGTGGTGGGACGCTGGACCAGGTTGCCCAGAGAAGTTGTGGATGCCCCATCCCTGGAAGTGTTCAAAGTCAGGTTGGACGGGGCTTTGAGCAACCTGATCTAGTGGAAGATGTCCCTGCCCACGGCAGGGGGTTGGGCGAGATGACCTTTAAAGGACCCTTCCAGCCCAAACCATTCCATGCTTCTATGACTCAGTGAATTCAAAGATAAGAGATTTTGGCCGCCACCAGCAGGCAGCTGCAGGCATCTTTCTCAGCTGCGCACATCCAAACTATCGGCAGCTCTTCATGAGACTTTCCCCTTCCTAATACAGAGAAAAGGCTTAAGCATTCTTCTCCTTGGAACACAGGCTGAGAGTCTGCGCACGTGCTTTTTTCCAACCCACTGTGTTCCCTCTTTATGCAGACCTTCTGCTTCACAACGGGAAGAAAATGAGGTCGGAAATACGCTTCAGGTCCAGATTCAATAACCTCCTCTCAGCAGCACTCCAAAATGAACTCGGCAGCAAGAACAGCTCTCCGTACACTGACAGGTTCTATTTACAGATATCTGCATCAGCCTCTATTAGAGTCACCTGTCTGTCGCCTTGACAATCTGCTTGAGTTGAAGCATCCTTCTTTAGCTGATGCTCTTCTCTCCCCAGTGCAGTAACCTGAGCGAGCTAGAACACAGACAGACAGTCAGACAGTGGGGAAAGGAATCCCCAGCAACACTGCAGCATGACACTGCATTTCAGCACCAGGGCTACAGATGCGGGACTTCTGCATTACCTCCGGAAGAGAAAGCACCTCATTCTCAGAAGAGGAGTCAAAATCTTCCAGTTGTTCTGCTCCTCCCACTGGCAAGACACCTATGAAGGAGGCAAGAAGCGCGATGCTGCTGTGAGTGCTTATTTCCCTCTGCTTTTCCCCATCTGCTTCACTGCAGAGAAGCTTACAGAGGTAACCATTTAGTCCGTCAGGAAATTACCATTGCCGCGCGCCTCTGCAACGGACTGCACGCACGCTCCGTGTCTGTCTGCAGCTGGAAGCAGCACGCCGGCCGGCCCTTTCCTTGGACCTTCAGAATCCGTCTGCGTAATTTAAAAGACATGCGTGAGAACTGGCACAGACTCCTTCTCGACCCGTTTCCGCGCACAAAGCTCCCGCTTCAGCCAACACGCGTAACGTGGTAACAGGTGACGGGCAGAACGGAAAGGGCAAACGCAGGCAGCGTGTTAGGCATCTCTGTTGAGCAGGGCTTTCAAAAGGGGCCGAAGTACACCTGCCCAAGATAGAGAGGCCCTAGGCAGAAGCAGCTACGCATCTAGACTGTAGGCCCTGCGGGCGACCAGTTGACACTGACTGGATCCGGAGACGGGAGCTGTGTGGTGGAAAACCAGCAATCCCCACAGCGCCAGCCTTCTAGATATCAGAGGATTGTAACCGTTGGGAAGCTTTACCGCTTCAGTCCTGTACTAGAAATCCAGCTCCAAAGCCAGCTGCTAGGAGACCCGGGTCATTAGCTTGACCTCACCTCCTCCCAGTCCTAACTGAAGAGCTTGCCTGCAGCAGCGGCCTGTCAAGGTCCCAGTTACGAGCGTGTGGCGGAAGCAGCAGCAGCAGAGGGAAACGAGCCCAGAAGCAAGCGAGCCCAGTGGGGCCCCACTGCCTCCTTCAGAGAAGGGGAAGAGTGGCTGGAAAGCTGCCCAGCGGAAAAGGACCTGGGGGCGTTGGTCGACAGCCGGCTGAATATGAGCAGCAGTGTGCCCAGGTGGCCAAGGCGGCCAATAGCATCCTGGCTTGGATCAGAAATAGCGTGGCCAGCTGGACTAGGGAAGCGATTGTCCCTTTGTACTTGGCACTGGTGAGGCCGCACCTCGACTACCGTGTTTGCTTTTTGGGCCCCTCACTGCAAGAAAGACATTGAGGTGCTGGAGCGCGTCCAAAGAAGAGCAAGGAAGCTGGTGAAGGGTCTAGACAACAGGTCCTATGAGGAGCGGCTGAGGGAACTGGGGCTTGTTTAGTCTGGAGGAAAGGAGGCTGAGGGCACACCTTATCGCTCTCTACAACTACCTGAAAGGAGGTTGTAGCGAGGTGGGTGTCGGTCTCTTTTCCCAAGTAGCAAGTGATAGGACAATTGGAAACAGCCTCAGGTTGGGCCAGGGGAGGTTTGGGTTGGATATTAGGCAAGATTTCTTCACTGAAAGGGTTGTCAAGCACTGGAACAGGCTGCCCAGGGAAGTGGTTGAGTCACCATCCCCGGAGGCTTTTAGAAGATGAGTATACGTGGCGCTTAGGGACACGGTTTAGGGCTGGACTCGGCAGTGTTAGGTGTACGGTTGCACTCGATGATCTTAAGGGTCTTTTCTGACCTAAACGATTCTATGATTCTACCTCAGAATCAAAAGGGGAGTCATCATCTTCCTCTTGTTCTGCTCCTGCTGCTGGCAGGACACCTACGAAGGAGGCAAGAAGCGCGATGCTGCTGTGAGTGCTTATTTCCCTCTGCTTCTCCCCAGCCCTCAAGCCCTGCGTCCCGTCGACGGGTTATCGTTCTCCTACAGGCCCTAGTGATTTGTCCTCGTCACCTCCTCCACGGTGGCGGATCGTACCTGCTCCGGTCATTGCAGGTGCGCCCAAGGGAACGTCAGCAGTTGTCCCAGAGCAAGAGCTGTCAAGTACTGCTGGGCCTTCTGTGCTTCCTGCAGAACATTCACCCGTCCTTTCACAGTTCACAAATTCCTCCCATTGGTTATAAATACTATATAGAGAAAGGAAGGAAATGCATTCAGTAAAAATACCTCCACACTTGCATACACTCTCTACTGGAAGAGCAACAGCCATTCATGAGCCATCCTCCCCATATTCATAGCCAGCTGGTAAAGGGTAACACACACACACACACACACACACACACAGAGACAGAGCTTACTGCACTGCTAGAGTAGTGGAGACTGAAATACTCACTACAGGCATGTTCACGCTACAGGTGCCTATTCTTGTCTATGGAGTAACTCAGCCCTGCTGGCTACAGTCTCATCTGAAAACCCCCGCTCCGTTTTGAGGGCCAGTGAGATTAACAAGACCCCTGGCAGACTGACATCTAACTACAAGGCTTCTACCTCAGCGGGATGCTATACTAATGCTGTAGCAACTCTTCACATCAAGCCGGGGTAACGTCTCCTCAAGCCCAGTCCTGACTTTGAAGGGCTTCAGAAATTCCCATGGTTAGTCTGAGGACCTGGGAGTTTAGAGAGCTCCTAAGTGGGATATCGAGAGGCCAAGAAAGATTGCGGTTGCATTCCAAGCACACCAGGGGTTAAGTACATTGCATAGTGTTATCTTCTAACAACCCTGGCAGAGGGTCAGCTGGGGCTCCGGAGAGAGACCACTTTCAGGTTTGCTTCATAAGCAGAACTAAAAACCAAACAAAAAGCCCCAAACAAACAAGAAAAGAAAATATTAAAAACGCGCTCCAGACCAAGGCTGCGCTGCAAAATGGTGCATTAGCGCAACATTGATACTGTGCCAGCAGCCGGGAGGGAAGGAATGAACGTGTTGTTTTGGTAGAGCAATCCTCAAACGTGCTTTATTCCTAAAGGGGTTTTTACTCCACAGTTTACCCAGGCACCCTTCTCTCCTGCTTCCCATTGGTACAGGCTGACGGGGGGGCAGGGGGAGAAGAAATGAAGTCGAGATGCAGTGACAAGAGGTCACGGGCAGTTGTTTATGGCTAGACAAGGCATGCTCGTAGGCATAATGCAGTTCATTCACCCATCACTAGGCTACTATTTCCTTCAGCCTAGCTGTTAAGCACACATAGCCACCTTAGCGAAGGAACGGCCAGGGGTGCAAAGCTACCCACGAGAGGAGGAAAACCGCTGAAGAGTTTAACTCGGGGGATATCAGTTAGATCCCCTCTGCAACAAAAGGCAGGTAGTTGCTAGTCAGTTGAGTTGAGTGGAGCTTGGCAGCACACAGGTGGATTCTCGGAGAGAACCGTGGGGGGAAGTTTCCCTCAACTTCCAAATCCACTCTCGACACAGAAGGAGATGCATCAGAAGACGTCACTGGGCCCAGCTTCAGCAAAGGACTCAACGCCTCATTAAACCCCGGTGATGTTACCAAAAAGGGCCGTACTCAGCACGGACGTTCTGAGAACGCAGCTGCTCTAACGAGGACGTAAAACACTTACTCAGCATATCCAGACAGTCTGGCATAAGAGAGAGCTGTCCTGCCAAACTCGTCTTCATGAGAAAGTTCAGCACCATGCCGAAGAAGAAGTCGTATTACATTCACATCCCCAGCAGCAACAGCAACCATAAGAGTGGTCCTAAAGCATCCAAGAGATGATAGGAAATACATCAGCTTCTGCGGACATTGCATTGCCATTACTTCAGTCCCTCTTTGCTCCCCAAACAATTCATTTCCCCTCTCCTACAGGCAGAGTGAAAGCACAGCCAAACACGTGGAAGCGTCGGAGAATTGAGGCTGGCAGGACCTCAGGAGGTCTCCAGGCCAACCACCTGCCCAGAGCAGACTCGGGGGGTGGGGGCGCACGCGTGTGTGCACACGCACGCGTGTGTGTGGCACCACAGCCAACGCTTTCTTGCAGTCCTCAGTGCAGAAATCGTCCCCTGAGGTAAGAGAGCAGCCGAGTGGGGGTGTGCTGTCACAAGTCACGCGGTAGGAGCTCCTTCCGAGCAGCTCCTGGTTCTTTTTCAAAGCTCGTTCCTATGGCTGCCATCAATCCAACTTGAACAATGCTAAGGAGTCCCACGCGCACTTTTGAGAAACCCTTCACCTTTTATGCCTATCTCGAGCATGCACGTCAGCTCCTTTTTGAAGAAGGAACTCGACCATCTCTTCACAGTGCTCGGTGATCGCAACAGCAAGCGGAGTGTATCCCATCTGAAAGGAGAAATCACCTCCCTTACAATAACACAGAAAAGTCAAGCAAGTTGTGGGAAGAGGAGCCTTACCCAAAGTCCACGCTTACCTTATTCTGAGCATCAATATGGGCATTGTGCTCAAGTAACAGCTCCACTAGAGATTTGCTAGGAATGGCGGCAGCCAGGTGAAGGGCAGTGTTGCCGCCAGCACCTCTGAGGTCAGGGTTGGCACCGTGTTCCAGCAGAATAGCCACACAGTCTTTGTGCTGGTGCTCTACTGCCTGGAAAGAAGACACAAAGGAGGAATAACTTCCAACATCTACGTTTCTCTCTGTCAGAACTCCCGCGTCTTCCCAACACTGGCAAGTACGAGCGTCTTCAAAGATTAGGCAACATATGCCCCTTCCCCGCTGACTACAAGGTACCTGTTTCTACGCAGGCCTATGTGAAGAATCATGCAAGGTGTGTATCGCTCAGTGCATAATCGATAAGCCCAAGGTACAACAGCATAATGTATTCCATGTACCTTCATCAGCGGCGATTTCTTAGAATTGTCACGAGGGTTTAGCTGGCACTTCTTTCCTGCTAGAAATCGAACGACATCTGCATGGCCGTTCGCACAAGCAAGATGCAGAGGCGTCCTAGAAATTAAATATATTCAGTTAACACAGACAGACAGCTGAAGACATCGTTTCAGGCTGTGGTACGCGCCACATAGGGCCACAAGCCTCAACTGGCAAAAAACAAGCCGAAAGCAAGTGTCCTCGTTCCAGAGCCGGTGGCGGGAGCTGCACACCCAAAGCCTGGGGCTGGCTAGGAAAAATCCCCAACGCATCCGCTGAGTCAGGAGGCATTTCCTCGGCTGTGTCAATGAACCTGCACAGACAGACTCCTGTGCCCAGGCACTGGTCCCTGCCTCCAGCAGGACTGCCCAGCCACCCAGCACAGCAAAGGAGACCGCGTCTTGGCAGCCTGGAGTCTATGGAGGCTACGTAAGTCTACAGAGACTGCGGAGTCTGCGTAAGCCCCTGGGTTTTCCCCCGATCAGTCCCGTGCCAGACATGTCGCAGAGACATAGGGGATGGGATTTCTAACAGCAACGGGAAGGCTGTGCCGTGTCTGTCCGCAAATCCATGCCCTGCTCAAGCAAGCCGCTCGGTCTGGCAAGGGGAAAGGAGCCGTCTCTGCTTGGACGAAGGCCTGCTGAGCTCCACAGAAGATTCACTACAGGGACCAGGCTGGCAGGGCAGAGCAGGGCAGGGCAGAGCGGAGCGGAGCGGAGCGGAGCATCCGCCGCCTCCTGTCTCAGCTTGGGTCAGGCCTCCGCTAAGGCCAGCGCTGTGGAGCCGGCCCTGCTCCTAGGGCGCTTGCGACCGTGCCGGGCTTTGCCGGCTCTTCCAGCCAGGGTGGGTGGAGGCTTTGCTACGGGCACTGCCCGCCCCTTACTGCTTCTGCGCGTTCCGCCCGTTGACGCGGAATCTCTTCCGCCACCAGCGCCGCTGCAGCCGGGCCAGGTCACCGCTGGCGGCCGCGCTGTGCAGCCCGCCCCAGCCCTCCTCCCGGAGCTCGGAGGCCCCGGCGGCGCCGGGCGCGGGAGCGCTGCCGGACGGCGGCCGCTCCCGCACCCTCCCGAGGAGTCCGATGAGCCTCTGCATGCTGCGGCGGGGACAAGGGCACGGCCCGCCCCGGGGCTAGCAGCCGCAGGAGGCGCCCGGCGGGCTCTGCCGAGCCGCGGGCGGGGAGAGGGCGAGAAGAGCCGAGAGCCGAGCCCCGAGCGGCGGCCGCGGCTCGCAGCCCCCGACGCTCCCAGCCAGAGACGCGCTGCCGGTCCCGCCGCGGCGGCGACAGCACTGAGCGGCGGCGCCTGCAGGGGGCGGCCTAACTCTCGGGGCGTCACAGGGGGCGGGGTGACGCCGGCCCGTCGCGAGCGGGCTCTGCCTCCGCCGTCGGGGCGCCCCCGGGGCGGGGGCCGGCTGGCCGGAAAATGCCTCTGAAGATGTGCCGTTTGCACAGCTGCTGTTCAAGAGCCCTATTTGCTCCCGTGTTAGAATGTTGACGGATGCGTCCCTCTGTGCGTCGGGCGAGGTTCTGGAGTAAAATACGGCAGCGGTGGCCACGGACGGGGCTGCTGACAAACCGTCGAACGCGCACCAAAGCTTCGCCCTGTCCCGCCTCTCCCCCGGGGCGGGGGCCGGGTGGCCGGCGGCTGCGGCAGTGGCCGAAGCGGCCCTCGCCTCACCCGCTCCGCGTTTCCCCTCAGCGCGTGGCCGCGGAGCCTGGGGATGCGGGTCCCCAAAAGCAGAGCCGGAGGCGGCCAGCACCTGGCTCGGGCGGGCGCGGACCTCGGGCGGTCTCTCGCCTGGCTCTCGCTGTCACTCGCAGTGACACCCCCTCGGGGCTAGTGTGAACGTACATCGTGCTGGCATGAGGCGCGCGTTCGCGTGGCCAGGTTTCCTCCAGCGTGCTCTTCTGCAAGGCTGCTCAGCTCCTGCGACCCAGCGGAAGATGTGCACCAGCTCCTCTGTACACGGTGCCAGGCACGTGAAGCACGTGACCCCTGCCCAGAAACCGAGGGGGCAGAAGAGGGCCAGAAGGACACGAAGGAAAGAGCTGGGGAGCTGCAGCCCTGCTCCATGGGCTAAACTGCTGGCAGGCCACCCTGGGGACCACACCTGATCCTGCTGGTTGTCTCCTTTTTGCCGGCGCGTTAGGGTAGAAACCCAAAGTCATTTGCTTCATATCGGCCACAGGTGAAAGCACCTTGCTTATGCTGACACCAACACCCGAATTAGCCCCACTGGGAAATTTCAAGTCAGGACGGTAAAAGCTCTGCAGAGGAAACCACAGGCATTCCTCTTCACTGTTTCAGGGAAGGCTCTGACTCGCTTCCTGAGGCGGAGGCTTGCAGGTCTTTCTCAAGGGCTTCAATGGTCTTGGCTTGTTGCTGGGCTGTGGCTTCCAGCCTGGCCCTTCCCACTTGGAGCCTGAAAAAGAAGTACAGGCCTTACCGCAGAAGTCCACAAGAGCACAAATCCCAAAAGAAGAGTGTGAAAGAACCCCATCTAAAACAAGAGCACCTTTGGAAATCGTGTATTACTGTCTTGCTGGGATGCAAGAAGACAGTCCTGTTGTTTTCACACAATCGCAGAAAGCGGAGCCTTGCTCCACTGTGTTACTTCCTTACCGTTGCACGCGTTCTTCCAGCTCTGGGATAGCCGCAGGGCCCAGGAGGCCCACTGAGGCATAGACAGAGGCCTCCAGGCCCTGCCTGAGCTCTGTCATGGTGTCCCTGTCTCCAGCTCTGTCTCAGCTGTGCCTGGCCACAGACCGCGCTGCTCCAGACCCCAGCGCGCAGGCTGCCTTCCCAGCCTGCCCTTGGCCTCCCTGTGGTCCTGCCTGGCCCGTCACTGGGCTGCATCTGACCCTGCTCGCCACCACTGGGCCTGAACCCCAACCCGGCCTGGCCTGACTTCCTGGCTTGCCCTCAGAGCTGCCGCCTCACCAGGCACTTGTTCGTTCCTCTGGGTTCTCAGCTGCCCCGGGTGCCCGCCCTGCTCCCCTCGTTCGCGTAGGCTGAGGCCAGCAGGGCAGGGCCCAGCCGTGGGACGCCCTTTGGCTCCCTGTCCCCGAGGAAGCAGCGTGCCTGCGCTGCTCCCTGACACCGGTCTCTCGCCACCCTCACGAGAGAAAAGGTTTTTCCTTAGGTTGAGGTGGGATTCCCCCTGTTCCAGCTTGTGCCCACTTCTTCACACCTTTCCCCTCGGCAGGCTACAAATCCATCGGATCCCCGTGGGATCTGCAAAGCTTCCACGGCTACCAGAAGCTCGCCCACCACCTTCTGCCCAGACCGCCAGGAGGATTGCTCTACGGAGGCAGGAAGAGTCTGGTAGCTGATTATTAGCAGTAGCTCAGCGCTAGTCCCTGATCTGAGCACAGTCATGGTTCACGCCTCCCCAGAGGAAAAGGACACGGATGCGCGCTCCCTCTCGGAGACGTCTGCAGGACTGATTTTCATTCAGAGCAAGGGCAGAGAGAGACGTGCTAACTGCCTGCATAGGAAGAGAGCCTGAGAGAGCCTTCAGCACTAGGCCTCTCCTCATCCAAACCCGCTAGGTCCGAAGCGCTCCAGTTGTGCAGCAAAACTAAGGCACGTACTAGATGACGCAGTTTATTAAGTACCAAGCTGCAACAGAACACTTGGAATTAGATGCAGGGTAGCGGCTGCACAAGGTGGAAGGCAAAGGTTTCCAGGCTTCATTCATCTCCCTGTGAGCACTCTGTTTTCTGGCACTGGCACTTCCTCTGCTCCAGCATCTTCTCATCGCTAACCGTGTTGGAGGTTCAGCTGTGACTGTGGAAGGGCAGGAAAAGAAAAGGCTGTGTGTTAGTTTTACAGCAGGCTGGGCCAAAGGCGGCGCTGGAAGGTGGGTCCTGGAAGCACAGCACTAACGCGCAGATCCAGATACTGAAAACCAAACACTCAAACGTGTCGACAACAAACTTACAGCCTTTGGGCTACAGACGCACGTGGAAAATTGCGTTACATGGACATAGGGATCAACTTCTTGCGGTTTTTGCCTTATTTCTTGGCCAGCTCTTTCTCCCGTCTCTCTTTTAGACTGCTGTAGTTGGCTGTGACCCACCATGCTAGTCTCCCAACGGCTTCTGGGGTTAAGCCCTGGTTCTGCCCTGGTTCTTCCCGAGTCCCACGCGGAGTGGACAACTGTTCTCGCAGGTCCTGGTTTTATCTTGCCCGCTGCATGCGTTTTTTTGACTGCATCTCCAGCTGTTGGGAAATGTCACCAACTTGTAGGCAGCAAAACAAAAGGAACTCAAAGAGAGAGCTCTCAAGTTACCCACTTCTGTGGCAATCCGTAAGGTGGGGGTCCGTCGAGACTGCATTCGTCACCTGCTGACAGAGTATTAAAATGTATTAAAATCTTGATGTACGGTGACCAGCTCCGCTTCTTCTCGCTCGGGGCCCCTGGGACCGCGTCCTGGTCGGTGAGGCCATTGAGCTCAGCAGCCCTGCTGGGACTCCTGGCTCATGGTTTTTACCCATCACGGTAACTACCTCCGTGTTCATCACCATCATCACCATCTACTGCTACAGCAGCAGCAGGAGCCTCGAGAGAAGTCAATCAATTGCAAAATACAGCCAACAGATAATTAGCAACACGGAAAAAAAGTATAGGAAAAGAATCGTACGGGTTCCAGCAGAAAAAAATAATCACCTCAAATCCACCAAACAAACCAGAGCTCACCTTTCTTCTTTGTTTACCAACTTCGTTGGCCACCTCAGAACAGCTGTTCTCCATCTCCCCCCGGGAACTGAGCTGGGACTCTCTCTTTCTCCCCGCATATGCCATCAGCTTTGTCCGAAGTCCCTCCAGAAGCATCTTCAACCTGCACAGCAAATTAGTAAGGGAAGCGTGAGGCGAAGCAACGGTCGGCCTTTTTCACGTACTCTTATGTAAGCGGCACAGCCGTGGCGTGCTTCATCTGTAACATGCTCGACAGGCCAAGAATTGCTGACAACAGCCAGCCCTCCAGTGCCACACGTCACTTGGAGGGCCCAAAGTTTACCTGAACGGAGGAAGACGAGACTTCCTTCCCTCCCTCCCAGAACTGCCGGCAGCCTGCATTTGCAAGGCCTTTTGCAGCTTTTTAAAACCATAGGCTCAAGCACAGAAGCCCCTTGCAAGATGGAATGCGAGACTTGAATTTGCTCACAAACGGTTATGTACATGCTTTTACGTTAGAGTTCAGTAAAGCTTGACTTCTACACAACGTGATATTTCTTTAAAGCACTAAAAAGCCATGCCTGGTACATTCTTCCTCCAGTGCGACGTTCCTTCCCCGCATTTCGTCCAGAAGCGCTTCTGATCGGCATTTCATCTTGGCCAGCTTCTTCACTTCCTTGCTTTCACTCCCACGCTTTCCAAATAGAAAAGATACATCACACGCAGAGCACAGGAACGGGATGCATATGCAGCACGTGCAGACAGTGTTCTCCACAAAGAAGATAACACGGATCTCCCAGGTCCAGTCTCCTCTCGCAGCTCTCAACCACAGACCTCTCTCCAGTCCACAGCACACGGCCTACCCATCCAAGGAATCGTGCCGATGAGCGCAAGTGCCCCGCATATTGTCCACCAAGCAGATTCAAAACGCAGTAGCACCAGGGGAATGAGGAAACGTATAGACTTTTCCCCTGAGGGTGCCCTGCCCAAAAACCTGGGGGGTTCCCCACAGCCCACCGGATCTTTTCATAAATTACCTGCCCACAAGAAATTCAAAGACTAAAACCAGTCATTCCCGGAAGCCGTTCATATACCTGCCAATGTTGGTGTTCCTTTGCAGTCCGTGTTGTCTGAAAGCCAGTTATCAAGTCCTCCAGGCCCTTACGAGCCTACAGCAGCATTAAAAGAAGAAAAAAGAAGTCACGCTAGGACTTTCCCGACCGAAGGTCACACCTCACGGCCTTTCTTCTTCTCTTGGCAGCATCAGTACAACGCAGTGTTTGCCTGCCCCGCAACGCCACCCGAGCACACAAAATACTGCCTATGGAGGTGTCGTTCCCTTACTAGTTGCGGATTTTCATCTTTGGAGGTCTCCTCGTTGCATTATGGACCCACACCTTCTGGACAAGGAATCCATAATCACTAAAACGGGAAGGTGACCAGAGTACAGGCAACTGAAGAAGTCCTGTCACAGTCTGACGATGCCAGTCAGGCCTCCAGGATGAGGCGCTCGGCACCACTAGAGCCCAAGGAAAGTCCGCAACCGAGGGTACCAAATCCCTCTACTGCGTGACTGTCTGAAGTGCTGCCTGAGGTCTCAACCTCACGACTGGTCTAAAGCAGAAAATACTTAAGCCAGTGCATTACTGTCAACTCCTTAACAAAGACGGCGTTAAGTAGGACTTGCTATGGTCTCATGGGACAACTCGCAAAGCCAGAAAGCTGGGGAGTGGGCCAGCAGGACTTCCAGAGCAGCCTATAGTCAGTAGAACAGAGGAACTGATCTCTCCTAGAGGCTCTCCAGGAAAACCTCATCTTAAAATTTCCCCACGTGAATACGGAACTAGGCTCTGTAGCTCATGAAAAGGGAAGGCTCTGACTAGCTTACTGAGGCAGAGGCTTGCAGGACTTTCTCAAGGGCTTCAATGGTCTTGGCTTGTTGCTGGGCTGTGGCTTCCAGCCTGGCCTTTCCCACTTGGAGCCTGAAAAAGAAGTACAGGCCTTACCGCAGAAGTCCACAAGAGCACAAATCCCAAAAGAAGAGTGTGAAAGAGCCCCATCTAAAACAAGAGCACCTTTGGAAATCGTGTATTACTGTCTTGCTGGGATGCAAGAAGACAGTCCTGTTGTTTTCACACAATCGCAGAAAGCGGAGCCTTGCTCCACTGTGTTACTTCCTTACCGTTGCATGCGTTCTTTCAGCTCTGGGATAGCCGCAGTTCGAGAAGACGTGACCAGAAGGCCCTGCATTTTCCTGGAAGTTGTTAGTTCCCTCTTTTTATTCTTTATGGCGTTCTTCAGGGACTCGGCATAACACTCAGTCTGGGTACGCCGTTCTTTCAATTCCTGCAGCTGTCAAACCACAAGAAGAATCCCCAGTAGTCAGCTTAGGTTTGATAAAAAGGAGTGGACTGCTTTGACTCTCACGTCGACTCTCAAAACCCATGTTACTTCTTCATCTTTTATACTGGCCCCTCTCCTACGTCTACACTGATTTCCTACAGCGTTTCCTAAACGCTGCCACAACACTCCTCCTCCTCTCTCAAGGACTCTGAACACTCTTTGTAGCCCCTTGTTGGCTGCTCCAACACGGTTAGAAGCTCCTCCTGCTCCTACAGTGACTTTGCAACTCCATAACAATGATGATGTGACGAGGGAATACAAAAAAGCACCAGCGCAACACTCCAGTGTGCCTACTCTTTCTCCGTCAGCACACGCTCCGCTTTGCCAAACCCAAGAGAAGCAGCACATACACGTGCTCCGTGAAACTTGAGAAATAGCTTTTTGAAAGGAATACACACACCCTTCTCCAATTAAGGACAAAGTGGCTTCACGGTTAGCGACCTTTCTAATCGTAGGCGCCAGGCTTATAAAACAAGGCGAGTCACTTACCTGTCACTCATCTACTCCTGTTGCAAAGTTGCCTAGTGTACTAAGACCACCTTAGCGCAGCCCTCCACTGTTAACTTCAAGCGGTGCAAACAGGCAGGCACCAAAGGCAGCAGTGCTGTTCCCTCCCAGCCCCCTCGTCACAGCTAGCCGCACCCTGAACCACCCCGGGTTACAGAAAACGCCCAAGAAAGGGATCAGTTCCCCGCTCTGGTTTGCTACAACAGAGGCCTGGGCCCCTGCCAAGAGACAAGAGACAGGCTTTCTCCATACCTTAGCTTTAGACCTGTCCAGTTCCTTCTGCAACTGCAGTTTCTGTTCCTGCAGGTCCCTGCTGTAGCGCTTCTTAGCTTCAAGTGAAGCTTCTGCCAGGGAGTTCTTTTTGAGAGCGTCGGCAAGCCCCTGCTGCAGCTGCCTGACCCACCTCTAAAGAAACAGTGTTCCATGAGCATGGAGACATCAGTAAGAAGATGACAACATGAGAGATGCTTTTACTCATGGGATTATATCATTAGATCGGTCTGCAGGGTGGCCAGCAGGTCGAGGGAGGTGATTCCTCCCTTCTACTCCGCTCTCGTGAGACCCCACCTGGAGTACTGCATCCAGCTCTGGGGTCCGCAGCACAAGGAAGACATGGACTTGTTAGAGCGGGTCCAGAGGAGGGCCACAAAAATGATCAGAGGGCTGAAAGACCTCTCCCATGAAGAAAGGCTGAGAGAGCTGGGGTTGTTCAGCCTGGGGAAGAGGAGGCTCTGGGGAGACCTTATTGCAGCCTTCCAATATAGAAAGGCGGAGAGAGACTTTTTACCAAGGCCTGTAGCGGTAGGACAAGGGGCAACGGTTTTAAACTACAAGAGGGTAGACTTAGATTGGACATAAGGAAGACATTTTTTGCAGCAAGGGTGGTGGGACGCTGGACCAGGTTGCCCAGAGAAGTTGTGGATGCCCCATCCCTGGAAGTGTTCAAAGTCAGGTTGGACGGGGCTTTGAGCAACCTGATCTAGTGGAAGATGTCCCTGCCCACGGCAGGGGGTTGGGCGAGAAGACCTTTAAAGGACCCTTCCAGCCCAAACCATTCCATGCTTCTATGACTCAGTGAATTCAAAGATAAGAGATTTTGGCCGCCACCAGCAGGCAGCTGCAGGCATCTTTCTCAGCTGCGCACATCCAAACTATCGGCAGCTCTTCATGAGACTTTCCCCTTCCTAATACAGAGAAAAGGCTTAAGCATTCTTCTCCTTGGAACACAGGCTGAGAGTCTGCGCACGTGCTTTTTTCCAACCCACTGTGTTCCCTCTTTATGCAGACCTTCTGCTTCACAACGGGAAGAAAATGAGGTCGGAAATACGCTTCAGGTCCAGATTCAATAACCTCCTCTCAGCAGCACTCCAAAATGAACTCGGCAGCAAGAACAGCTCTCCGTACACTGACAGGTTCTATTTACAGATATCTGCATCAGCCTCTATTAGAGTCACCTGTCTGTCGCCTTGACAATCTGCTTGAGTTGAAGCATCCTTCTTTAGCTGATGCTCTTCTCTCCCCAGTGCAGTAACCTGAGCGAGCTAGAACACAGACAGACAGTCAGACAGTGGGGAAAGGAATCCCCAGCAACACTGCAGCATGACACTGCATTTCAGCACCAGGGCTACAGATGCGGGACTTCTGCATTACCTCCGGAAGAGAAAGCACCTCATTCTCAGAAGAGGAGTCAAAATCTTCCAGTTGTTCTGCTCCTCCCACTGGCAAGACACCTATGAAGGAGGCAAGAAGCGCGATGCTGCTGTGAGTGCTTATTTCACTCTGCTTTTCCCCATCTGCTTCACTGCAGAGAAGCTTACAAAGGTAACCATTTAGTCCGTCAGGAAATTACCATTGCCGCGCGCCTCTGCAACGGACTGCACGCACGCTCCGTGTCTGTCTGCAGCTGGAAGCAGCACGCCGGCCGGCCCTTTCCTTGGACCTTCAGAATCCGTCTGCGTAATTTAAAAGACATGCGTGAGAACTGGCACAGACTCCTTCTCGACCCGTTTCCGCGCACAAAGCTCCCGCTTCAGCCAACACGCGTAACGTGGTAACAGGTGACGGGCAGAACGAAAAGGGCAAACGCAGGCAGCGTGTTAGGCATCTCTGTTGAGCAGGGCTTTCAAAAGGGGCCGAAGTACACCTGCCCAAGATAGAGAGGCCCTAGGCAGAAGCAGCTACGCATCTAGACTGTAGGCCCTGCGGGCGACCAGTTGACACTGACTGGATCCGGAGACGGGAGCTGTGTGGTGGAAAACCAGCAATCCCCACAGCGCCAGCCTTCTAGATATCAGAGGATTGTAACCGTTGGGAAGCTTTACCGCTTCAGTCCTGTACTAGAAATCCAGCTCCAAAGCCAGCTGCTAGGAGACCCGGGTCATTAGCTTGACCTCACCTCCTCCCAGTCCTAACTGAAGAGCTTGCCTGCAGCAGCGGCCTGTCAAGGTCCCAGTTACGAGCGTGTGGCGGAAGCAGCAGCAGCAGCAGAGGGAAACGAGCCCAGAAGCAAGCGAGCCCAGTGGGGCCCCACTGCCTCCTTCAGAGAAGGGGAAGAGTGGCTGGAAAGCTGCCCAGCGGAAAAGGACCTGGGGGCGTTGGTCGACAGCCGGCTGAATATGAGCAGCAGTGTGCCCAGGTGGCCAAGGCGGCCAATAGCATCCTGGCTTGGATCAGAAATAGCGTGGCCAGCTGGACTAGGGAAGCGATTGTCCCTTTGTACTTGGCACTGGTGAGGCCGCACCTCGACTACCGTGTTTGCTTTTTGGGCCCCTCACTGCAAGAAAGACATTGAGGTGCTGGAGCGCGTCCAAAGAAGAGCAAGGAAGCTGGTGAAGGGTCTAGAGAACAGGTCCTATGAGGAGCGGCTGAGGGAACTGGGGCTTGTTTAGTCTGGAGGAAAGGAGGCTGAGGGCACACCTTATCGCTCTCTACAACTACCTGAAAGGAGGTTGTAGCGAGGTGGGTGTCGGTCTCTTTTCCCAAGTAGCAAGTGATAGGACAATTGGAAACAGCCTCAGGTTGGGCCAGGGGAGGTTTGGGTTGGATATTAGGCAAGATTTCTTCACTGAAAGGGTTGTCAAGCACTGGAACAGGCTGCCCAGGGAAGTGGTTGAGTCACCATGCCCGGAGGCTTTTAGAAGATGAGTATACGTGGCGCTTAGGGACACGGTTTAGGGCTGGACTCGGCAGTGTTAGGTGTACGGTTGCACTCGATGATGTTAAGGGTCTTTTCTGACCTAAACGATTCTATGATTCTACCTCAGAATCAAAAGGGGAGTCATCATCTTCCTCTTGTTCTGCTCCTCCCACTGGCAAGACACCTATGAAGGAGGCAAGAAGCGCGATGCTGCTGTGAGTGCTTATTTCCCTCTGCTTTTCCCCATCTGCTTCACTGCAGAGAAGCTTACAGAGGTAACCATTTAGTCCGTCAGGAAATTACCATTGCCGCGCGCCTCTGCAACGGACTGCACGCACGCTCCGTGTCTGTCTGCAGCTGGAAGCAGCACGCCGGCCGGCCCTTTCCTTGGACCTTCAGAATCCGTCTGCGTAATTTAAAAGACATGCGTGAGAACTGGCACAGACTCCTTCTCGACCCGTTTCCGCGCACAAAGCTCCCGCTTCAGCCAACACGCGTAACGTGGTAACAGGTGACGGGCAGAACGAAAAGGGCAAACGCAGGCAGCGTGTTAGGCATCTCTGTTGAGCAGGGCTTTCAAAAGGGGCCGAAGTACACCTGCCCAAGATAGAGAGGCCCTAGGCAGAAGCAGCTACGCATCTAGACTGTAGGCCCTGCGGGCGACCAGTTGACACTGACTGGATCCGGAGACGGGAGCTGTGTGGTGGAAAACCAGCAATCCCCACAGCGCCAGCCTTCTAGATATCAGAGGATTGTAACCGTTGGGAAGCTTTACCGCTTCAGTCCTGTACTAGAAATCCAGCTCCAAAGCCAGCTGCTAGGAGACCCGGGTCATTAGCTTGACCTCACCTCCTCCCAGTCCTAACTGAAGAGCTTGCCTGCAGCAGCGGCCTGTCAAGGTCCCAGTTACGAGCGTGTGGCGGAAGCAGCAGCAGCAGCAGAGGGAAACGAGCCCAGAAGCAAGCGAGCCCAGTGGGGCCCCACTGCCTCCTTCAGAGAAGGGGAAGAGTGGCTGGAAAGCTGCCCAGCGGAAAAGGACCTGGGGGCGTTGGTCGACAGCCGGCTGAATATGAGCAGCAGTGTGCCCAGGTGGCCAAGGCGGCCAATAGCATCCTGGCTTGGATCAGAAATAGCGTGGCCAGCTGGACTAGGGAAGCGATTGTCCCTTTGTACTTGGCACTGGTGAGGCCGCACCTCGACTACCGTGTTTGCTTTTTGGGCCCCTCACTGCAAGAAAGACATTGAGGTGCTGGAGCGCGTCCAAAGAAGAGCAAGGAAGCTGGTGAAGGGTCTAGACAACAGGTCCTATGAGGAGCGGCTGAGGGAACTGGGGCTTGTTTAGTCTGGAGGAAAGGAGGCTGAGGGCACACCTTATCGCTCTCTACAACTACCTGAAAGGAGGTTGTAGCGAGGTGGGTGTCGGTCTCTTTTCCCAAGTAGCAAGTGATAGGACAATTGGAAACAGCCTCAGGTTGGGCCAGGGGAGGTTTGGGTTGGATATTAGGCAAGATTTCTTCACTGAAAGGGTTGTCAAGCACTGGAACAGGCTGCCCAGGGAAGTGGTTGAGTCACCATCCCCGGAGGCTTTTAGAAGATGAGTATACGTGGCGCTTAGGGACACGGTTTAGGGCTGGACTCGGCAGTGTTAGGTGTACGGTTGCACTCGATGATCTTAAGGGTCTTTTCTGACCTAAACGATTCTATGATTCTACCTCAGAATCAAAAGGGGAGTCATCATCTTCCTCTTGTTCTGCTCCTGCTGCTGGCAGGACACCTACGAAGGAGGCAAGAAGCGCGATGCTGCTGTGAGTGCTTATTTCCCTCTGCTTCTCCCCAGCCCTCAAGCCCTGCGTCCCGTCGACGGGTTATCGTTCTCCTACAGGCCCTAGTGATTTGTCCTCGTCACCTCCTCCACGGTGGCGGATCGTACCTGCTCCGGTCATTGCAGGTGCGCCCAAGGGAACGTCAGCAGTTGTCCCAGAGCAAGAGCTGTCAAGTACTGCTGGGCCTTCTGTGCTTCCTGCAGAACATTCACCCGTCCTTTCACAGTTCACAAATTCCTCCCATTGGTTATAAATACTATATAGAGAAAGGAAGGAAATGCATTCAGTAAAAATACCTCCACACTTGCATACACTCTCTACTGGAAGAGCAACAGCCATTCATGAGCCATCCTCCCCATATTCATAGCCAGCTGGTAAAGGGTAACACACACACACACACACACACACAGAGACAGAGCTTACTGCACTGCTAGAGTAGTGGAGACTGAAATACTCACTACAGGCATGTTCACGCTACAGGTGCCTATTCTTGTCTATGGAGTAACTCAGCCCTGCTGGCTACAGTCTCATCTGAAAACCCCCGCTCCGTTTTGAGGGCCAGTGAGATTAACAAGACCCCTGGCAGACTGACATCTAACTACAAGGCTTCTACCTCAGCGGGATGCTATACTAATGCTGTAGCAACTCTTCACATCAAGCCGGGGTAACGTCTCCTCAAGCCCAGTCCTGACTTTGAAGGGCTTCAGAAATTCCCATGGTTAGTCTGAGGACCTGGGAGTTTAGAGAGCTCCTAAGTGGGATATCGAGAGGCCAAGAAAGATTGCGGTTGCATTCCAAGCACACCAGGGGTTAAGTACATTGCATAGTGTTATCTTCTAACAACCCTGGCAGAGGGTCAGCTGGGGCTCCGGAGAGAGACCACTTTCAGGTTTGCTTCATAAGCAGAACTAAAAACCAAACAAAAAGCCCCAAACAAACAAGAAAAGAAAATATTAAAAACGCGCTCCAGACCAAGGCTGCGCTGCAAAATGGTGCATTAGCGCAACATTGATACTGTGCCAGCAGCCGGGAGGGAAGGAATGAACGTGTTGTTTTGGTAGAGCAATCCTCAAACGTGCTTTATTCCTAAAGGGGTTTTTACTCCACAGTTTACCCAGGCACCCTTCTCTCCTGCTTCCCATTGGTACAGGCTGACAGGGGGGGCAGGGGGAGAAGAAATGAAGTCGAGATGCAGTGACAAGAGGTCACGGGCAGTTGTTTATGGCTAGACAAGGCATGCTCGTAGGCATAATGCAGTTCATTCACCCATCACTAGGCTACTATTTCCTTCAGCCTAGCTGTTAAGCACACATAGCCACCTTAGCGAAGGAACGGCCAGGGGTGCAAAGCTACCCACGAGAGGAGGAAAACCGCTGAAGAGTTTAACTCGGGGGATATCAGTTAGATCCCCTCTGCAACAAAAGGCAGGTAGTTGCTAGTCAGTTGAGTTGAGTGGAGCTTGGCAGCACACAGGTGGATTCTCGGAGAGAACCGTGGGGGGAAGTTTCCCTCAACTTCCAAATCCACTCTCGACACAGAAGGAGATGCATCAGAAGACGTCACTGGGCCCAGCTTCAGCAAAGGACTCAACGCCTCATTAAACCCCGGTGATGTTACCAAAAAGGGCCGTACTCAGCACGGACGTTCTGAGAACGCAGCTGCTCTAACGAGGACGTAAAACACTTACTCAGCATATCCAGACAGTCTGGCATAAGAGAGAGCTGTCCTGCCAAACTCGTCTTCATGAGAAAGTTCAGCACCATGCCGAAGAAGAAGTCGTATTACATTCACATCCCCAGCAGCAACAGCAACCATAAGAGTGGTCCTAAAGCATCCAAGAGATGATAGGAAATACATCAGCTTCTGCGGACATTGCATTGCCATTACTTCAGTCCCTCTTTGCTCCCCAAACAATTCATTTCCCCTCTCCTACAGGCAGAGTGAAAGCACAGCCAAACACGTGGAAGCGTCGGAGAATTGAGGCTGGCAGGACCTCAGGAGGTCTCCAGGCCAACCACCTGCCCAGAGCAGACTCGGGGGGTGGGGGCGCACGCGTGTGTGCACACGCACGCGTGTGTGTGGCACCACAGCCAACGCTTTCTTGCAGTCCTCGGTGCAGAAATCGTCCCCTGAGGTAAGAGAGCAGCCGAGTGGGGGTGTGCTGTCACAAGTCACGCGGTAGGAGCTCCTTCCGAGCAGCTCCTGGTTCTTTTTCAAAGCTCGTTCCTATGGCTGCCATCAATCCAACTTGAACAATGCTAAGGAGTCCCACGCGCACTTTTGAGAAACCCTTCACCTTTTATGCCTATCTCGAGCATGCACGTCAGCTCCTTTTTGAAGAAGGAACTCGACCATCTCTTCACAGTGCTCGGTGATCGCAACAGCAAGCGGAGTGTATCCCATCTGAAAGGAGAAATCACCTCCCTTACAATAACACAGAAAAGTCAAGCAAGTTGTGGGAAGAGGAGCCTTACCCAAAGTCCACGCTTACCTTATTCTGAGCATCAATATGGGCATTGTGCTCAAGTAACAGCTCCACTAGAGATTTGCTAGGAATGGCGGCAGCCAGGTGAAGGGCAGTGTTGCCGCCAGCACCTCTGAGGTCAGGGTTGGCACCGTGTTCCAGCAGAATAGCCACACAGTCTTTGTGCTGGTGCTCTACTGCCTGGAAAGAAGACACAAAGGAGGAATAACTTCCAACATCTACGTTTCTCTCTGTCAGAACTCCCGCGTCTTCCCAACACTGGCAAGTACGAGCGTCTTCAAAGATTAGGCAACATATGCCCCTTCCCCGCTGACTACAAGGTACCTGTTTCTACGCAGGCCTATGTGAAGAATCATGCAAGGTGTGTATCGCTCAGTGCATAATCGATAAGCCCAAGGTACAACAGCATAACGTATTCCATGTACCTTCATCAGCGGCGATTTCTTAGAATTGTCACGAGGGTTTAGCTGGCACTTCTTTCCTGCTAGAAATCGAACGACATCTGCATGGCCGTTCGCACAAGCAAGATGCAGAGGCGTCCTAGAAATTAAATATATTCAGTTAACACAGACAGACAGCTGAAGACATCGTTTCAGGCTGTGGTACGCGCCACATAGGGCCACAAGCCTCAACTGGCAAAAAACAAGCCGAAAGCAAGTGTCCTCGTTCCAGAGCCGGTGGCGGGAGCTGCACACCCAAAGCCTGGGGCTGGCTAGGAAAAATCCCCAACGCATCCGCTGAGTCAGGAGGCATTTCCTCGGCTGTGTCAATGAACCTGCACAGACAGACTCCTGTGCCCAGGCACTGGTCCCTGCCTCCAGCAGGACTGCCCAGCCACCCAGCACAGCAAAGGAGACCGCGTCTTGGCAGCCTGGAGTCTATGGAGGCTACGTAAGTCTACAGAGACTGCGGAGTCTGCGTAAGCCCCTGGGTTTTCCCCCGATCAGTCCCGTGCCAGACATGTCGCAGAGACATAGGGGATGGGATTTCTAACAGCAACGGGAAGGCTGTGCCGTGTCTGTCCGCAAATCCATGCCCTGCTCAAGCAAGCCGCTCGGTCTGGCAAGGGGAAAGGAGCCGTCTCTGCTTGGACGAAGGCCTGCTGAGCTCCACAGAAGATTCACTACAGGGACCAGGCTGGCAGGGCAGAGCAGGGCAGGGCAGAGCGGAGCGGAGCGGAGCGGAGCATCCGCCGCCTCCTGTCTCAGCTTGGGTCAGGCCTCCGCTAAGGCCAGCGCTGTGGAGCCGGCCCTGCTCCTAGGGCGCTTGCGACCGTGCCGGGCTTTGCCGGCTCTTCCAGCCAGGGTGGGTGGAGGCTTTGCTACGGGCACTGCCCGCCCCTTACTGCTTCTGCGCGTTCCGCCCGTTGACGCGGAATCTCTTCCGCCACCAGCGCCGCTGCAGCCGGGCCAGGTCACCGCTGGCGGCCGCGCTGTGCAGCCCGCCCCAGCCCTCCTCCCGGAGCTCGGAGGCCCCGGCGGCGCCGGGCGCGGGAGCGCTGCCGGACGGCGGCCGCTCCCGCACCCTCCCGAGGAGTCCGATGAGCCTCTGCATGCTGCGGCGGGGACAAGGGCACGGCCCGCCCCGGGGCTAGCAGCCGCAGGAGGCGCCCGGCGGGCTCTGCCGAGCCGCGGGCGGGGAGAGGGCGAGAAGAGCCGAGAGCCGAGCCCCGAGCGGCGGCCGCGGCTCGCAGCCCCCGACGCTCCCAGCCAGAGACGCGCTGCCGGTCCCGCCGCGGCGGCGACAGCACTGAGCGGCGGCGCCTGCAGGGGGCGGCCTAACTCTCGGGGCGTCACAGGGGGCGCGACGGGGGGGCGTCACAGGGGGCGGGGTGACGCCGGCCCGTCGCGAGCGGGCTCTGCCTCCGCCGTCGGGGCGCCCCCGGGGCGGGGGCCGGCTGGCCGGAAAATGCCTCTGAAGATGTGCCGTTTGCACAGCTGCTGTTCAAGAGCCCTATTTGCTCCCGTGTTAGAATGTTGACGGATGCGTCCCTCTGTGCGTCGGGCGAGGTTCTGGAGTAAAATACGGCAGCGGTGGCCACGGACGGGGCTGCTGACAAACCGTCGAACGCGCACCAAAGCTTCGCCCTGTCCCGCCTCTCCCCCGGGGCGGGGGCCGGGTGGCCGGCGGCTGCGGCAGTGGCCGAAGCGGCCCTCGCCTCACCCGCTCCGCGTTTCCCCTCAGCGCGTGGCCGCGGAGCCTGGGGATGCGGGTCCCCAAAAGCAGAGCCGGAGGCGGCCAGCACCTGGCTCGGGCGGGCGCGGACCTCGGGCGGTCTCTCGCCTGGCTCTCGCTGTCACTCGCAGTGACACCCCCTCGGGGCTAGTGTGAACGTACATCGTGCTGGCATGAGGCGCGCGTTCGCGTGGCCAGGTTTCCTCCAGCGTGCTCTTCTGCAAGGCTGCTCAGCTCCTGCGACCCAGCGGAAGATGTGCACCAGCTCCTCTGTACACGGTGCCAGGCACGTGAAGCACGTGACCCCTGCCCAGAAACCGAGGGGGCAGAAGAGGGCCAGAAGGACACGAAGGAAAGAGCTGGGGAGCTGCAGCCCTGCTCCATGGGCTAAACTGCTGGCAGGCCACCCTGGGGACCACACCTGATCCTGCTGGTTGTCTCCTTTTTGCCGGCGCGTTAGGGTAGAAACCCAAAGTCATTTGCTTCATATCGGCCACAGGTGAAAGCACCTTGCTTATGCTGACACCAACACCCGAATTAGCCCCACTGGGAAATTTCAAGTCAGGACGGTAAAAGCTCTGCAGAGGAAACCACAGGCATTCCTCTTCACTGTTTCAGGGAAGGCTCTGACTCGCTTCCTGAGGCGGAGGCTTGCAGGTCTTTCTCAAGGGCTTCAATGGTCTTGGCTTGTTGCTGGGCTGTGGCTTCCAGCCTGGCCCTTCCCACTTGGAGCCTGAAAAAGAAGTACAGGCCTTACCGCAGAAGTCCACAAGAGCACAAATCCCAAAAGAAGAGTGTGAAAGAACCCCATCTAAAACAAGAGCACCTTTGGAAATCGTGTATTACTGTCTTGCTGGGATGCAAGAAGACAGTCCTGTTGTTTTCACACAATCGCAGAAAGCGGAGCCTTGCTCCACTGTGTTACTTCCTTACCGTTGCACGCGTTTTTCCAGCTCTGGGATAGCCGCAGGGCCCAGGAGGCCCACTGAGGCATAGACAGAGGCCTCCAGGCCCTGCCTGAGCTCTGTCATGGTGTCCCTGTCTCCAGCTCTGTCTCAGCTGTGCCTGGCCACAGACCGCGCTGCTCCAGACCCCAGCGCGCAGGCTGCCTTCCCAGCCTGCCCTTGGCCTCCCTGTGGTCCTGCCTGGCCCGTCACTGGGCTGCATCTGACCCTGCTCGCCACCACTGGGCCTGAACCCCAACCCGGCCTGGCCTGACTTCCTGGCTTGCCCTCAGAGCTGCCGCCTCACCAGGCACTTGTTCGTTCCTCTGGGTTCTCAGCTGCCCCGGGTGCCCGCCCTGCTCCCCTCGTTCACGTAGGCTGAGGCCAGCAGGGCAGGGCCCAGCCGTGGGACGCCCTTTGGCTCCCTGTCCCCGAGGAAGCAGCGTGCCTGCGCTGCTCCCTGACACCGGTCTCTCGCCACCCTCACGAGAGAAAAGGTTTTTCCTTAGGTTGAGGTGGGATTCCCCCTGTTCCAGCTTGTGCCCACTTCTTCACACCTTTCCCCTCGGCAGGCTACAAATCCATCGGATCCCCGTGGGATCTGCAAAGCTTCCACGGCTACCAGAAGCTCGCCCACCACCTTCTGCCCAGACCGCCAGGAGGATTGCTCTACGGAGGCAGGAAGAGTCTGGTAGCTGATTATTAGCAGTAGCTCAGCGCTAGTCCCTGATCTGAGCACAGTCATGGTTCACGCCTCCCCAGAGGAAAAGGACACGGATGCGCGCTCCCTCTCGGAGACGTCTGCAGGACTGATTTTCATTCAGAGCAAGGGCAGAGAGAGACGTGCTAACTGCCTGCATAGGAAGAGAGCCTGAGAGAGCCTTCAGCACTAGGCCTCTCCTCATCCAAACCCGCTAGGTCCGAAGCGCTCCAGTTGTGCAGCAAAACTAAGGCACGTACTAGATGACGCAGTTTATTAAGTACCAAGCTGCAACAGAACACTTGGAATTAGATGCAGGGTAGCGGCTGCACAAGGTGGAAGGCAAAGGTTTCCAGGCTTCATTCATCTCCCTGTGAGCACTCTGTTTTCTGGCACTGGCACTTCCTCTGCTCCAGCATCTTCTCATCGCTAACCGTGTTGGAGGTTCAGCTGTGACTGTGGAAGGGCAGGAAAAGAAAAGGCTGTGTGTTAGTTTTACAGCAGGCTGGGCCAAAGGCGGCGCTGGAAGGTGGGTCCTGGAAGCACAGCACTAACGCGCAGATCCAGATACCGAAAACCAAACACTCAAACGTGTCGACAACAAACTTACAGCCTTTGGGCTACAGACGCACGTGGAAAATTGCGTTACATGGACATAGGGATCAACTTCTTGCGGTTTTTGCCTTATTTCTTGGCCAGCTCTTTCTCCCGTCTCTCTTTTAGACTGCTGTAGTTGGCTGTGACCCACCATGCTAGTCTCCCAACGGCTTCTGGGGTTAAGCCCTGGTTCTGCCCTGGTTCTTCCCGAGTCCCACGCGGAGTGGACAACTGTTCTCGCAGGTCCTGGTTTTATCTTGCCCGCTGCATGCGTTTTTTTGACTGCATCTCCAGCTGTTGGGAAATGTCACCAACTTGTAGGCAGCAAAACAAAAGGAACTCAAAGAGAGAGCTCTCAAGTTACCCACTTCTGTGGCAATCCGTAAGGTGGGGGTCCGTCGAGACTGCATTCGTCACCTGCTGACAGAGTATTAAAATGTATTAAAATCTTGATGTACGGTGACCAGCTCCGCTTCTTCTCGCTCGGGGCCCCTGGGACCGCGTCCTGGTCGGTGAGGCCATTGAGCTCAGCAGCCCTGCTGGGACTCCTGGCTCATGGTTTTTACCCATCACGGTAACTACCTCCGTGTTCATCACCATCATCACCATCTACTGCTACAGCAGCAGCAGGAGCCTCGAGAGAAGTCAATCAATTGCAAAATACAGCCAACAGATAATTAGCAACACGGAAAAAAAGTATAGGAAAAGAATCGTACGGGTTCCAGCAGAAAAAAATAATCACCTCAAATCCACCAAACAAACCAGAGCTCACCTTTCTTCTTTGTTTACCAACTTCGTTGGCCACCTCAGAACAGCTGTTCTCCATCTCCCCCCGGGAACTGAGCTGGGACTCTCTCTTTCTCCCCGCATATGCCATCAGCTTTGTCCGAAGTCCCTCCAGAAGCATCTTCAACCTGCACAGCAAATTAGTAAGGGAAGCGTGAGGCGAAGCAACGGTCGGCCTTTTTCACGTACTCTTATGTAAGCGGCACAGCCGTGGCGTGCTTCATCTGTAACATGCTCGACAGGCCAAGAATTGCTGACAACAGCCAGCCCTCCAGTGCCACACGTCACTTGGAGGGCCCAAAGTTTACCTGAACGGAGGAAGACGAGACTTCCTTCCCTCCCTCCCAGAACTGCCGGCAGCCTGCATTTGCAAGGCCTTTTGCAGCTTTTTAAAACCATAGGCTCAAGCACAGAAGCCCCTTGCAAGATGGAATGCGAGACTTGAATTTGCTCACAAACGGTTATGTACATGCTTTTACGTTAGAGTTCAGTAAAGCTTGACTTCTACACAACGTGATATTTCTTTAAAGCACTAAAAAGCCATGCCTGGTACATTCTTCCTCCAGTGCGACGTTCCTTCCCCGCATTTCGTCCAGAAGCGCTTCTGATCGGCATTTCATCTTGGCCAGCTTCTTCACTTCCTTGCTTTCACTCCCACGCTTTCCAAATAGAAAAGATACATCACACGCAGAGCACAGGAACGGGATGCATATGCAGCACGTGCAGACAGTGTTCTCCACAAAGAAGATAACACGGATCTCCCAGGTCCAGTCTCCTCTCGCAGCTCTCAACCACAGACCTCTCTCCAGTCCACAGCACACGGCCTACCCATCCAAGGAATCGTGCCGATGAGCGCAAGTGCCCCGCATATTGTCCACCAAGCAGATTCAAAACGCAGTAGCACCAGGGGAATGAGGAAACGTATAGACTTTTCCCCTGAGGGTGCCCTGCCCAAAAACCTGGGGGGTTCCCCACAGCCCACCGGATCTTTTCATAAATTACCTGCCCACAAGAAATTCAAAGACTAAAACCAGTCATTCCCGGAAGCCGTTCATATACCTGCCAATGTTGGTGTTCCTTTGCAGTCCGTGTTGTCTGAAAGCCAGTTATCAAGTCCTCCAGGCCCTTACGAGCCTACAGCAGCATTAAAAGAAGAAAAAAGAAGTCACGCTAGGACTTTCCCGACCGAAGGTCACACCTCACGGCCTTTCTTCTTCTCTTGGCAGCATCAGTACAACGCAGTGTTTGCCTGCCCCGCAACGCCACCCGAGCACACAAAATACTGCCTATGGAGGTGTCGTTCCCTTACTAGTTGCGGATTTTCATCTTTGGAGGTCTCCTCGTTGCATTATGGACCCACACCTTCTGGACAAGGAATCCATAATCACTAAAACGGGAAGGTGACCAGAGTACAGGCAACTGAAGAAGTCCTGTCACAGTCTGACGATGCCAGTCAGGCCTCCAGGATGAGGCGCTCGGCACCACTAGAGCCCAAGGAAAGTCCGCAACCGAGGGTACCAAATCCCTCTACTGCGTGACTGTCTGAAGTGCTGCCTGAGGTCTCAACCTCACGACTGGTCTAAAGCAGAAAATACTTAAGCCAGTGCATTACTGTCAACTCCTTAACAAAGACGGCGTTAAGTAGGACTTGCTATGGTCTCATGGGACAACTCGCAAAGCCAGAAAGCTGGGGAGTGGGCCAGCAGGACTTCCAGAGCAGCCTATAGTCAGTAGAACAGAGGAACTGATCTCTCCTAGAGGCTCTCCAGGAAAACCTCATCTTAAAATTTCCCCACGTGAATACGGAACTAGGCTCTGTAGCTCATGAAAAGGGAAGGCTCTGACTAGCTTACTGAGGCAGAGGCTTGCAGGACTTTCTCAAGGGCTTCAATGGTCTTGGCTTGTTGCTGGGCTGTGGCTTCCAGCCTGGCCTTTCCCACTTGGAGCCTGAAAAAGAAGTACAGGCCTTACCGCAGAAGTCCACAAGAGCACAAATCCCAAAAGAAGAGTGTGAAAGAGCCCCATCTAAAACAAGAGCACCTTTGGAAATCGTGTATTACTGTCTTGCTGGGATGCAAGAAGACAGTCCTGTTGTTTTCACACAATCGCAGAAAGCGGAGCCTTGCTCCACTGTGTTACTTCCTTACCGTTGCATGCGTTCTTTCAGCTCTGGGATAGCCGCAGTTCGAGAAGACGTGACCAGAAGGCCCTGCATTTTCCTGGAAGTTGTTAGTTCCCTCTTTTTATTCTTTATGGCGTTCTTCAGGGACTCGGCATAACACTCAGTCTGGGTACGCCGTTCTTTCAATTCCTGCAGCTGTCAAACCACAAGAAGAATCCCCAGTAGTCAGCTTAGGTTTGATAAAAAGGAGTGGACTGCTTTGACTCTCACGTCGACTCTCAAAACCCATGTTACTTCTTCATCTTTTATACTGGCCCCTCTCCTACGTCTACACTGATTTCCTACAGCGTTTCCTAAACGCTGCCACAACACTCCTCCTCCTCTCTCAAGGACTCTGAACACTCTTTGTAGCCCCTTGTTGGCTGCTCCAACACGGTTAGAAGCTCCTCCTGCTCCTACAGTGACTTTGCAACTCCATAACAATGATGATGTGACGAGGGAATACAAAAAAGCACCAGCGCAACACTCCAGTGTGCCTACTCTTTCTCCGTCAGCACACGCTCCGCTTTGCCAAACCCAAGAGAAGCAGCACATACACGTGCTCCGTGAAACTTGAGAAATAGCTTTTTGAAAGGAATACACACACCCTTCTCCAATTAAGGACAAAGTGGCTTCACGGTTAGCGACCTTTCTAATCGTAGGCGCCAGGCTTATAAAACAAGGCGAGTCACTTACCTGTCACTCATCTACTCCTGTTGCAAAGTTGCCTAGTGTACTAAGACCACCTTAGCGCAGCCCTCCACTGTTAACTTCAAGCGGTGCAAACAGGCAGGCACCAAAGGCAGCAGTGCTGTTCCCTCCCAGCCCCCTCGTCACAGCTAGCCGCACCCTGAACCACCCCGGGTTACAGAAAACGCCCAAGAAAGGGATCAGTTCCCCGCTCTGGTTTGCTACAACAGAGGCCTGGGCCCCTGCCAAGAGACAAGAGACAGGCTTTCTCCATACCTTAGCTTTAGACCTGTCCAGTTCCTTCTGCAACTGCAGTTTCTGTTCCTGCAGGTCCCTGCTGTAGCGCTTCTTAGCTTCAAGTGAAGCTTCTGCCAGGGAGTTCTTTTTGAGAGCGTCGGCAAGCCCCTGCTGCAGCTGCCTGACCCACCTCTAAAGAAACAGTGTTCCATGAGCATGGAGACATCAGTAAGAAGATGACAACATGAGAGATGCTTTTACTCATGGGATTATATCATTAGATCGGTCTGCAGGGTGGCCAGCAGGTCGAGGGAGGTGATTCCTCCCTTCTACTCCGCTCTCGTGAGACCCCACCTGGAGTACTGCATCCAGCTCTGGGGTCCGCAGCACAAGGAAGACATGGACTTGTTAGAGCGGGTCCAGAGGAGGGCCACAAAAATGATCAGAGGGCTGAAAGACCTCTCCCATGAAGAAAGGCTGAGAGAGCTGGGGTTGTTCAGCCTGGGGAAGAGGAGGCTCTGGGGAGACCTTATTGCAGCCTTCCAATATAGAAAGGCGGAGAGAGACTTTTTACCAAGGCCTGTAGCGGTAGGACAAGGGGCAACGGTTTTAAACTACAAGAGGGTAGACTTAGATTGGACATAAGGAAGACATTTTTTGCAGCAAGGGTGGTGGGACGCTGGACCAGGTTGCCCAGAGAAGTTGTGGATGCCCCATCCCTGGAAGTGTTCAAAGTCAGGTTGGACGGGGCTTTGAGCAACCTGATCTAGTGGAAGATGTCCCTGCCCACGGCAGGGGGTTGGGCGAGAAGACCTTTAAAGGACCCTTCCAGCCCAAACCATTCCATGCTTCTATGACTCAGTGAATTCAAAGATAAGAGATTTTGGCCGCCACCAGCAGGCAGCTGCAGGCATCTTTCTCAGCTGCGCACATCCAAACTATCGGCAGCTCTTCATGAGACTTTCCCCTTCCTAATACAGAGAAAAGGCTTAAGCATTCTTCTCCTTGGAACACAGGCTGAGAGTCTGCGCACGTGCTTTTTTCCAACCCACTGTGTTCCCTCTTTATGCAGACCTTCTGCTTCACAACGGGAAGAAAATGAGGTCGGAAATATGCTTCAGGTCCAGATTCAATAACCTCCTCTCAGCAGCACTCCAAAATGAACTCGGCAGCAAGAACAGCTCTCCGTACACTGACAGGTTCTATTTACAGATATCTGCATCAGCCTCTATTAGAGTCACCTGTCTGTCGCCTTGACAATCTGCTTGAGTTGAAGCATCCTTCTTTAGCTGATGCTCTTCTCTCCCCAGTGCAGTAACCTGAGCGAGCGAGAACACAGACAGACAGTCAGACAGTGGGGAAAGGAATCCCCAGCAACACTGCAGCATGACACTGCATTTCAGCACCGGGGCTACAGAAGCGGGACTTCTGCATTACCTCCGGAAGAGAAAGCACCTCATTCTCAGAAGAGGAGTCAAAATCTTCCAGTTGTTCTGCTCCTCCCACTGGCAAGACACCTATGAAGGAGGCAAGAAGCGCGATGCTGCTGTGAGTGCTTATTTCCCTCTGCTTTTCCCCATCTGCTTCACTGCAGAGAAGCTTACAGAGGTAACCATTTAGTCCGTCAGGAAATTACCATTGCCGCGCGCCTCTGCAACGGACTGCACGCACGCTCCGTGTCTGTCTGCAGCTGGAAGCAGCACGCCGGCCGGCCCTTTCCTTGGACCTTCAGAATCCGTCTGCGTAATTTAAAAGACATGCGTGAGAACTGGCACAGACTCCTTCTCGACCCGTTTCCGCGCACAAAGCTCCCGCTTCAGCCAACACGCGTAACGTGGTAACAGGTGACGGGCAGAACGGAAAGGGCAAACGCAGGCAGCGTGTTAGGCATCTCTGTTGAGCAGGGCTTTCAAAAGGGGCCGAAGTACACCTGCCCAAGATAGAGAGGCCCTAGGCAGAAGCAGCTACGCATCTAGACTGTAGGCCCTGCGGGCGACCAGTTGACACTGACTGGATCCAGAGACGGGAGCTGTGTGGTGGAAAACCAGCAATCCCCACAGCGCCAGCCTTCTAGATATCAGAGGATTGTAACCGTTGGGAAGCTTTACCGCTTCAGTCCTGTACTAGAAATCCAGCTCCAAAGCCAGCTGCTAGGAGACCCGGGTCATTAGCTTGACCTCACCTCCTCCCAGTCCTAACTGAAGAGCTTGCCTGCAGCAGCGGCCTGTCAAGGTCCCAGTTACGAGCGTGTGGCGGAAGCAGCAGCAGCAGCAGAGGGAAACGAGCCCAGAAGCAAGCGAGCCCAGTGGGGCCCCACTGCCTCCTTCAGAGAAGGGGAAGAGTGGCTGGAAAGCTGCCCAGCGGAAAAGGACCTGGGGGCGTTGGTCGACAGCCGGCTGAATATGAGCAGCAGTGTGCCCAGGTGGCCAAGGCGGCCAATAGCATCCTGGCTTGGATCAGAAATAGCGTGGCCAGCTGGACTAGGGAAGCGATTGTCCCTTTGTACTTGGCACTGGTGAGGCCGCACCTCGACTACCGTGTTTGCTTTTTGGGCCCCTCACTGCAAGAAAGACATTGAGGTGCTGGAGCGCGTCCAAAGAAGAGCAAGGAAGCTGGTGAAGGGTCTAGAGAACAGGTCCTATGAGGAGCGGCTGAGGGAACTGGGGCTTGTTTAGTCTGGAGGAAAGGAGGCTGAGGGCACACCTTATCGCTCTCTACAACTACCTGAAAGGAGGTTGTAGCGAGGTGGGTGTCGGTCTCTTTTCCCAAGTAGCAAGTGATAGGACAATTGGAAACAGCCTCAGGTTGGGCCAGGGGAGGTTTGGGTTGG
Source organism: Aptenodytes patagonicus (assembly GCF_965638725.1). Lineage (NCBI taxonomy): Eukaryota > Metazoa > Chordata > Aves > Sphenisciformes > Spheniscidae > Aptenodytes > Aptenodytes patagonicus. Next base: position 54,846,211 of record NC_134949.1, read on the forward strand.
ATATTAGGCAAGATTTCTTCACTGAAAGGGTTGTCAAGCACTGGAACAGGCTGCCCAGGGAAGTGGTTGAGTCACCATCCCCGGAGGCTTTTAGAAGATGAGTATACGTGGCGCTTAGGGACACGGTTTAGGGCTGGACTCGGCAGTGTTAGGTGTACGGTTGCACTCGATGATCTTAAGGGTCTTTTCTGACCTAAACGATTCTATGATTCTACCTCAGAATCAAAAGGGGAGTCATCATCTTCCTCTTGTTCTGCTCCTCCCACTGGCAAGACACCTATGAAGGAGGCAAGAAGCGCGATGCTGCTGTGAGTGCTTATTTCCCTCTGCTTTTCCCCATCTGCTTCACTGCAGAGAAGCTTACAGAGGTAACCATTTAGTCCGTCAGGAAATTACCATTGCCGCGCGCCTCTGCAACGGACTGCACGCACGCTCCGTGTCTGTCTGCAGCTGGAAGCAGCACGCCGGCCGGCCCTTTCCTTGGACCTTCAGAATCCGTCTGCGTAATTTAAAAGACATGCGTGAGAACTGGCACAGACTCCTTCTCGACCCGTTTCCGCGCACAAAGCTCCCGCTTCAGCCAACACGCGTAACGTGGTAACAGGTGACGGGCAGAACGAAAAGGGCAAACGCAGGCAGCGTGTTAGGCATCTCTGTTGAGCAGGGCTTTCAAAAGGGGCCGAAGTACACCTGCCCAAGATAGAGAGGCCCTAGGCAGAAGCAGCTACGCATCTAGACTGTAGGCCCTGCGGGCGACCAGTTGACACTGACTGGATCCGGAGACGGGAGCTGTGTGGTGGAAAACCAGCAATCCCCACAGCGCCAGCCTTCTAGATATCAGAGGATTGTAACCGTTGGGAAGCTTTACCGCTTCAGTCCTGTACTAGAAATCCAGCTCCAAAGCCAGCTGCTAGGAGACCCGGGTCATTAGCTTGACCTCACCTCCTCCCAGTCCTAACTGAAGAGCTTGCCTGCAGCAGCGGCCTGTCAAGGTCCCAGTTACGAGCGTGTGGCGGAAGCAGCAGCAGCAGCAGAGGGAAACGAGCCCAGAAGCAAGCAAGCCCAGTGGGGCCCCACTGCCTCCTTCAGAGAAGGGGAAGAGTGGCTGGAAAGCTGCCCAGCGGAAAAGGACCTGGGGGCGTTGGTCGACAGCCGGCTGAATATGAGCAGCAGTGTGCCCAGGTGGCCAAGGCGGCCAATAGCATCCTGGCTTGGATCAGAAATAGCGTGGCCAGCTGGACTAGGGAAGCGATTGTCCCTTTGTACTTGGCACTGGTGAGGCCGCACCTCGACTACCGTGTTTGCTTTTTGGGCCCCTCACTGCAAGAAAGACATTGAGGTGCTGGAGCGCGTCCAAAGAAGAGCAAGGAAGCTGGTGAAGGGTCTAGAGAACAGGTCCTATGAGGAGCGGCTGAGGGAACTGGGGCTTGTTTAGTCTGGAGGAAAGGAGGCTGAGGGCACACCTTATCGCTCTCTACAACTACCTGAAAGGAGGTTGTAGCGAGGTGGGTGTCGGTCTCTTTTCCCAAGTAGCAAGTGATAGGACAATTGGAAACAGCCTCAGGTTGGGCCAGGGGAGGTTTGGGTTGGATATTAGGCAAGATTTCTTCACTGAAAGGGTTGTCAAGCACTGGAACAGGCTGCCCAGGGAAGTGGTTGAGTCACCATCCCCGGAGGCTTTTAGAAGATGAGTATACGTGGCGCTTAGGGACACGGTTTAGGGCTGGACTCGGCAGTGTTAGGTGTACGGTTGCACTCGATGATCTTAAGGGTCTTTTCTGACCTAAACGATTCTATGATTCTACCTCAGAATCAAAAGGGGAGTCATCATCTTCCTCTTGTTCTGCTCCTCCCACTGGCAAGACACCTATGAAGGAGGCAAGAAGCGCGATGCTGCTGTGAGTGCTTATTTCACTCTGCTTTTCCCCATCTGCTTCACTGCAGAGAAGCTTACAGAGGTAACCATTTAGTCCGTCAGGAAATTACCATTGCCGCGCGCCTCTGCAACGGACTGCACGCACGCTCCGTGTCTGTCTGCAGCTGGAAGCAGCACGCCGGCCGGCCCTTTCCTTGGACCTTCAGAATCCGTCTGCGTAATTTAAAAGACATGCGTGAGAACTGGCACAGACTCCTTCTCGACCCGTTTCCGCGCACAAAGCTCCCGCTTCAGCCAACACGCGTAACGTGGTAACAGGTGACGGGCAGAACGGAAAGGGCAAACGCAGGCAGCGTGTTAGGCATCTCTGTTGAGCAGGGCTTTCAAAAGGGGCCGAAGTACACCTGCCCAAGATAGAGAGGCCCTAGGCAGAAGCAGCTACGCATCTAGACTGTAGGCCCTGCGGGCGACCAGTTGACACTGACTGGATCCGGAGACGGGAGCTGTGTGGTGGAAAACCAGCAATCCCCACAGCGCCAGCCTTCTAGATATCAGAGGATTGTAACCGTTGGGAAGCTTTACCGCTTCAGTCCTGTACTAGAAATCCAGCTCCAAAGCCAGCTGCTAGGAGACCCGGGTCATTAGCTTGACCTCACCTCCTCCCAGTCCTAACTGAAGAGCTTGCCTGCAGCAGCGGCCTGTCAAGGTCCCAGTTACGAGCGTGTGGCAGAAGCAGCAGCAGCAGCAGAGGGAAACGAGCCCAGAAGCAAGCGAGCCCAGTGGGGCCCCACTGCCTCCTTCAGAGAAGGGGAAGAGTGGCTGGAAAGCTGCCCAGCGGAAAAGGACCTGGGGGCGTTGGTCGACAGCCGGCTGAATATGAGCAGCAGTGTGCCCAGGTGGCCAAGGCGGCCAATAGCATCCTGGCTTGGATCAGAAATAGCGTGGCCAGCTGGACTAGGGAAGCGATTGTCCCTTTGTACTTGGCACTGGTGAGGCCGCACCTCGACTACCGTGTTTGCTTTTTGGGCCCCTCACTGCAAGAAAGACATTGAGGTGCTGGAGCGCGTCCAAAGAAGAGCAAGGAAGCTGGTGAAGGGTCTAGAGAACAGGTCCTATGAGGAGCGGTTGAGGGAACTGGGGCTTGTTTAGTCTGGAGGAAAGGAGGCTGAGGGCACACCTTATCGCTCTCTACAACTACCTGAAAGGAGGTTGTAGCGAGGTGGGTGTCGGTCTCTTTTCCCAAGTAGCAAGTGATAGGACAATTGGAAACAGCCTCAGGTTGGGCCAGGGGAGGTTTGGGTTGGATATTAGGCAAGATTTCTTCACTGAAAGGGTTGTCAAGCACTGGAACAGGCTGCCCAGGGAAGTGGTTGAGTCACCATCCCCGGAGGCTTTTAGAAGATGAGTATACGTGGCGCTTAGGGACACGGTTTAGGGCTGGACTCGGCAGTGTTAGGTGTACGGTTGCACTCGATGATCTTAAGGGTCTTTTCTGACCTAAACGATTCTATGATTCTACCTCAGAATCAAAAGGGGAGTCATCATCTTCCTCTTGTTCTGCTCCTCCCACTGGCAAGACACCTATGAAGGAGGCAAGAAGCGCGATGCTGCTGTGAGTGCTTATTTCCCTCTGCTTTTCCCCATCTGCTTCACTGCAGAGAAGCTTACAGAGGTAACCATTTAGTCCGTCAGGAAATTACCATTGCCGCGCGCCTCTGCAACGGACTGCACGCACGCTCCGTGTCTGTCTGCAGCTGGAAGCAGCACGCCGGCCGGCCCTTTCCTTGGACCTTCAGAATCCGTCTGCGTAATTTAAAAGACATGCGTGAGAACTGGCACAGACTCCTTCTCAACCCGTTTCCGCGCACAAAGCTCCCGCTTCAGCCAACACGCGTAACGTGGTAACAGGTGACGGGCAGAACGAAAAGGGCAAACGCAGGCAGCGTGTTAGGCATCTCTGTTGAGCAGGGCTTTCAAAAGGGGCCGAAGTACACCTGCCCAAGATAGAGAGGCCCTAGGCAGAAGCAGCTACGCATCTAGACTGTAGGCCCTGCGGGCGACCAGTTGACACTGACTGGATCCGGAGACGGGAGCTGTGTGGTGGAAAACCAGCAATCCCCACAGCGCCAGCCTTCTAGATATCAGAGGACTGTAACCGTTGGGAAGCTTTACCGCTTCAGTCCTGTACTAGAAATCCAGCTCCAAAGCCAGCTGCTAGGAGACCCGGGTCATTAGCTTGACCTCACCTCCTCCCAGTCCTAACTGAAGAGCTTGCCTGCAGCAGCGGCCTGTCAAGGTCCCAGTTACGAGCGTGTGGCGGAAGCAGCAGCAGCAGCAGAGGGAAACGAGCCCAGAAGCAAGCGAGCCCAGTGGGGCCCCACTGCCTCCTTCAGAGAAGGGGAAGAGTGGCTGGAAAGCTGCCCAGCGGAAAAGGACCTGGGGGCGTTGGTCGACAGCCGGCTGAATATGAGCAGCAGTGTGCCCAGGTGGCCAAGGCGGCCAATAGCATCCTGGCTTGGATCAGAAATAGCGTGGCCAGCTGGACTAGGGAAGCGATTGTCCCTTTGTACTTGGCACTGGTGAGGCCGCACCTCGACTACCGTGTTTGCTTTTTGGGCCCCTCACTGCAAGAAAGACATTGAGGTGCTGGAGCGCGTCCAAAGAAGAGCAAGGAAGCTGGTGAAGGGTCTAGAGAACAGGTCCTATGAGGAGCGGCTGAGGGAACTGGGGCTTGTTTAGTCTGGAGGAAAGGAGGCTGAGGGCACACCTTATCGCTCTCTACAACTACCTGAAAGGAGGTTGTAGCGAGGTGGGTGTCGGTCTCTTTTCCCAAGTAGCAAGTGATAGGACAATTGGAAACAGCCTCAGGTTGGGCCAGGGGAGGTTTGGGTTGGATATTAGGCAAGATTTCTTCACTGAAAGGGTTGTCAAGCACTGGAACAGGCTGCCCAGGGAAGTGGTTGAGTCACCATCCCCGGAGGCTTTTAGAAGATGAGTATACGTGGCGCTTAGGGACACGGTTTAGGGCTGGACTCGGCAGTGTTAGGTGTACGGTTGCACTCGATGATCTTAAGGGTCTTTTCTGACCTAAACGATTCTATGATTCTACCTCAGAATCAAAAGGGGAGTCATCATCTTCCTCTTGTTCTGCTCCTGCTGCTGGCAGGACACCTACGAAGGAGGCAAGAAGCGCGATGCTGCTGTGAGTGCTTATTTCCCTCTGCTTCTCCCCAGCCCTCAAGCCCTGCGTCCCGTCGACGGGTTATCGTTCTCCTACAGGCCCTAGTGATTTGTCCTCGTCACCTCCTCCACGGTGGCGGATCGTACCTGCTCCGGTCATTGCAGGTGCGCCCAAGGGAACGTCAGCAGTTGTCCCAGAGCAAGAGCTGTCAAGTACTGCTGGGCCTTCTGTGCTTCCTGCAGAACATTCACCCGTCCTTTCACAGTTCACAAATTCCTCCCATTGGTTATAAATACTATATAGAGAAAGGAAGGAAATGCATTCAGTAAAAATACCTCCACACTTGCATACACTCTCTACTGGAAGAGCAACAGCCATTCATGAGCCATCCTCCCCATATTCATAGCCAGCTGGTAAAGGGTAACACACACACACACACACACACACAGAGACAGAGCTTACTGCACTGCTAGAGTAGTGGAGACTGAAATACTCACTACAGGCATGTTCACGCTACAGGTGCCTATTCTTGTCTATGGAGTAACTCAGCCCTGCTGGCTACAGTCTCATCTGAAAACCCCCGCTCCGTTTTGAGGGCCAGTGAGATTAACAAGACCCCTGGCAGACTGACATCTAACTACAAGGCTTCTACCTCAGCGGGATGCTATACTAATGCTGTAGCAACTCTTCACATCAAGCCGGGGTAACGTCTCCTCAAGCCCAGTCCTGACTTTGAAGGGCTTCAGAAATTCCCATGGTTAGTCTGAGGACCTGGGAGTTTAGAGAGCTCCTAAGTGGGATATCGAGAGGCCAAGAAAGATTGCGGTTGCATTCCAAGCACACCAGGGGTTAAGTACATTGCATAGTGTTATCTTCTAACAACCCTGGCAGAGGGTCAGCTGGGGCTCCGGAGAGAGACCACTTTCAGGTTTGCTTCATAAGCAGAACTAAAAACCAAACAAAAAGCCCCAAACAAACAAGAAAAGAAAATATTAAAAACGCGCTCCAGACCAAGGCTGCGCTGCAAAATGGTGCATTAGCGCAACATTGATACTGTGCCAGCAGCCGGGAGGGAAGGAATGAACGTGTTGTTTTGGTAGAGCAATCCTCAAACGTGCTTTATTCCTAAAGGGGTTTTTACTCCACAGTTTACCCAGGCACCCTTCTCTCCTGCTTCCCATTGGTACAGGCTGACAGGGGGGGCAGGGGGAGAAGAAATGAAGTCGAGATGCAGTGACAAGAGGTCACGGGCAGTTGTTTATGGCTAGACAAGGCATGCTCGTAGGCATAATGCAGTTCATTCACCCATCACTAGGCTACTATTTCCTTCAGCCTAGCTGTTAAGCACACATAGCCACCTTAGCGAAGGAACGGCCAGGGGTGCAAAGCTACCCACGAGAGGAGGAAAACCGCTGAAGAGTTTAACTCGGGGGATATCAGTTAGATCCCCTCTGCAACAAAAGGCAGGTAGTTGCTAGTCAGTTGAGTTGAGTGGAGCTTGGCAGCACACAGGTGGATTCTCGGAGAGAACCGTGGGGGGAAGTTTCCCTCAACTTCCAAATCCACTCTCGACACAGAAGGAGATGCATCAGAAGACGTCACTGGGCCCAGCTTCAGCAAAGGACTCAACGCCTCATTAAACCCCGGTGATGTTACCAAAAAGGGCCGTACTCAGCACGGACGTTCTGAGAACGCAGCTGCTCTAACGAGGACGTAAAACACTTACTCAGCATATCCAGACAGTCTGGCATAAGAGAGAGCTGTCCTGCCAAACTCGTCTTCATGAGAAAGTTCAGCACCATGCCGAAGAAGAAGTCGTATTACATTCACATCCCCAGCAGCAACAGCAACCATAAGAGTGGTCCTAAAGCATCCAAGAGATGATAGGAAATACATCAGCTTCTGTGGACATTGCATTGCCATTACTTCAGTCCCTCTTTGCTCCCCAAACAATTCATTTCCCCTCTCCTACAGGCAGAGTGAAAGCACAGCCAAACACGTGGAAGCGTCGGAGAATTGAGGCTGGCAGGACCTCAGGAGGTCTCCAGGCCAACCACCTGCCCAGAGCAGACTCGGGGGGTGGGGGCGCACGCGTGTGTGCACACGCACGCGTGTGTGTGGCACCACAGCCAACGCTTTCTTGCAGTCCTCAGTGCAGAAATCGTCCCCTGAGGTAAGAGAGCAGCCGAGTGGGGGTGTGCTGTCACAAGTCACGCGGTAGGAGCTCCTTCCGAGCAGCTCCTGGTTCTTTTTCAAAGCTCGTTCCTATGGCTGCCATCAATCCAACTTGAACAATGCTAAGGAGTCCCACGCGCACTTTTGAGAAACCCTTCACCTTTTATGCCTATCTCGAGCATGCACGTCAGCTCCTTTTTGAAGAAGGAACTCGACCATCTCTTCACAGTGCTCGGTGATCGCAACAGCAAGCGGAGTGTATCCCATCTGAAAGGAGAAATCACCTCCCTTACAATAACACAGAAAAGTCAAGCAAGTTGTGGGAAGAGGAGCCTTACCCAAAGTCCACGCTTACCTTATTCTGAGCATCAATATGGGCATTGTGCTCAAGTAACAGCTCCACTAGAGATTTGCTAGGAATGGCGGCAGCCAGGTGAAGGGCAGTGTTGCCGCCAGCACCTCTGAGGTCAGGGTTGGCACCGTGTTCCAGCAGAATAGCCACACAGTCTTTGTGCTGGTGCTCTACTGCCTGGAAAGAAGACACAAAGGAGGAATAACTTCCAACATCTACGTTTCTCTCTGTCAGAACTCCCGCGTCTTCCCAACACTGGCAAGTACGAGCGTCTTCAAAGATTAGGCAACATATGCCCCTTCCCCGCTGACTACAAGGTACCTGTTTCTACGCAGGCCTATGTGAAGAATCATGCAAGGTGTGTATCGCTCAGTGCATAATCGATAAGCCCAAGGTACAACAGCATAACGTATTCCATGTACCTTCATCAGCGGCGATTTCTTAGAATTGTCACGAGGGTTTAGCTGGCACTTCTTTCCTGCTAGAAATCGAACGACATCTGCATGGCCGTTCGCACAAGCAAGATGCAGAGGCGTCCTAGAAATTAAATATATTCAGTTAACACAGACAGACAGCTGAAGACATCGTTTCAGGCTGTGGTACGCGCCACATAGGGCCACAAGCCTCAACTGGCAAAAAACAAGCCGAAAGCAAGCGTCCTCGTTCCAGAGCCGGTGGCGGGAGCTGCACACCCAAAGCCTGGGGCTGGCTAGGAAAAATCCCCAACGCATCCGCTGAGTCAGGAGGCATTTCCTCGGCTGTGTCAATGAACCTGCACAGACAGACTCCTGTGCCCAGGCACTGGTCCCTGCCTCCAGCAGGACTGCCCAGCCACCCAGCACAGCAAAGGAGACCGCGTCTTGGCAGCCTGGAGTCTATGGAGGCTACGTAAGTCTACAGAGACTGCGGAGTCTGCGTAAGCCCCTGGGTTTTCCCCCGATCAGTCCCGTGCCAGACATGTCGCAGAGACATAGGGGATGGGATTTCTAACAGCAACGGGAAGGCTGTGCCGTGTCTGTCCGCAAATCCATGCCCTGCTCAAGCAAGCCGCTCGGTCTGGCAAGGGGAAAGGAGCCGTCTCTGCTTGGACGAAGGCCTGCTGAGCTCCACAGAAGATTCACTACAGGGACCAGGCTGGCAGGGCAGAGCAGGGCAGGGCAGAGCGGAGCGGAGCGGAGCGGAGCATCCGCCGCCTCCTGTCTCAGCTTGGGTCAGGCCTCCGCTAAGGCCAGCGCTGTGGAGCCGGCCCTGCTCCTAGGGCGCTTGCGACCGTGCCGGGCTTTGCCGGCTCTTCCAGCCAGGGTGGGTGGAGGCTTTGCTACGGGCACTGCCCGCCCCTTACTGCTTCTGCGCGTTCCGCCCGTTGACGCGGAATCTCTTCCGCCACCAGCGCCGCTGCAGCCGGGCCAGGTCACCGCTGGCGGCCGCGCTGTGCAGCCCGCCCCAGCCCTCCTCCCGGAGCTCGGAGGCCCCGGCGGCGCCGGGCGCGGGAGCGCTGCCGGACGGCGGCCGCTCCCGCACCCTCCCGAGGAGTCCGATGAGCCTCTGCATGCTGCGGCGGGGACAAGGGCACGGCCCGCCCCGGGGCTAGCAGCCGCAGGAGGCGCCCGGCGGGCTCTGCCGAGCCGCGGGCGGGGAGAGGGCGAGAAGAGCCGAGAGCCGAGCCCCGAGCGGCGGCCGCGGCTCGCAGCCCCCGACGCTCCCAGCCAGAGACGCGCTGCCGGTCCCGCCGCGGCGGCGACAGCACTGAGCGGCGGCGCCTGCAGGGGGCGGCCTAACTCTCGGGGCGTCACAGGGGGCGCGACGGGGGGGCGTCACAGGGGGCGGGGTGACGCCGGCCCGTCGCGAGCGGGCTCTGCCTCCGCCGTCGGGGCGCCCCCGGGGCGGGGGCCGGCTGGCCGGAAAATGCCTCTGAAGATGTGCCGTTTGCACAGCTGCTGTTCAAGAGCCCTATTTGCTCCCGTGTTAGAATGTTGACGGATGCGTCCCTCTGTGCGTCGGGCGAGGTTCTGGAGTAAAATACGGCAGCGGTGGCCACGGACGGGGCTGCTGACAAACCGTCGAACGCGCACCAAAGCTTCGCCCTGTCCCGCCTCTCCCCCGGGGCGGGGGCCGGGTGGCCGGCGGCTGCGGCAGTGGCCGAAGCGGCCCTCGCCTCACCCGCTCCGCGTTTCCCCTCAGCGCGTGGCCGCGGAGCCTGGGGATGCGGGTCCCCAAAAGCAGAGCCGGAGGCGGCCAGCACCTGGCTCGGGCGGGCGCGGACCTCGGGCGGTCTCTCGCCTGGCTCTCGCTGTCACTCGCAGTGACACCCCCTCGGGGCTAGTGTGAACGTACATCGTGCTGGCATGAGGCGCGCGTTCGCGTGGCCAGGTTTCCTCCAGCGTGCTCTTCTGCAAGGCTGCTCAGCTCCTGCGACCCAGCGGAAGATGTGCACCAGCTCCTCTGTACACGGTGCCAGGCACGTGAAGCACGTGACCCCTGCCCAGAAACCGAGGGGGCAGAAGAGGGCCAGAAGGACACGAAGGAAAGAGCTGGGGAGCTGCAGCCCTGCTCCATGGGCTAAACTGCTGGCAGGCCACCCTGGGGACCACACCTGATCCTGCTGGTTGTCTCCTTTTTGCCGGCGCGTTAGGGTAGAAACCCAAAGTCATTTGCTTCATATCGGCCACAGGTGAAAGCACCTTGCTTATGCTGACACCAACACCCGAATTAGCCCCACTGGGAAATTTCAAGTCAGGACGGTAAAAGCTCTGCAGAGGAAACCACAGGCATTCCTCTTCACTGTTTCAGGGAAGGCTCTGACTCGCTTCCTGAGGCAGAGGCTTGCAGGTCTTTCTCAAGGGCTTCAATGGTCTTGGCTTGTTGCTGGGCTGTGGCTTCCAGCCTGGCCCTTCCCACTTGGAGCCTGAAAAAGAAGTACAGGCCTTACCGCAGAAGTCCACAAGAGCACAAATCCCAAAAGAAGAGTGTGAAAGAACCCCATCTAAAACAAGAGCACCTTTGGAAATCGTGTATTACTGTCTTGCTGGGATGCAAGAAGACAGTCCTGTTGTTTTCACACAATCGCAGAAAGCGGAGCCTTGCTCCACTGTGTTACTTCCTTACCGTTGCACGCGTTCTTCCAGCTCTGGGATAGCCGCAGGGCCCAGGAGGCCCACTGAGGCATAGACAGAGGCCTCCAGGCCCTGCCTGAGCTCTGTCATGGTGTCCCTGTCTCCAGCTCTGTCTCAGCTGTGCCTGGCCACAGACCGCGCTGCTCCAGACCCCAGCGCGCAGGCTGCCTTCCCAGCCTGCCCTTGGCCTCCCTGTGGTCCTGCCTGGCCCGTCACTGGGCTGCATCTGACCCTGCTCGCCACCACTGGGCCTGAACCCCAACCCGGCCTGGCCTGACTTCCTGGCTTGCCCTCAGAGCTGCCGCCTCACCAGGCACTTGTTCGTTCCTCTGGGTTCTCAGCTGCCCCGGGTGCCCGCCCTGCTCCCCTCGTTCGCGTAGGCTGAGGCCAGCAGGGCAGGGCCCAGCCGTGGGACGCCCTTTGGCTCCCTGTCCCCGAGGAAGCAGCGTGCCTGCGCTGCTCCCTGACACCGGTCTCTCGCCACCCTCACGAGAGAAAAGGTTTTTCCTTAGGTTGAGGTGGGATTCCCCCTGTTCCAGCTTGTGCCCACTTCTTCACACCTTTCCCCTCGGCAGGCTACAAATCCATCGGATCCCCGTGGGATCTGCAAAGCTTCCACGGCTACCAGAAGCTCGCCCACCACCTTCTGCCCAGACCGCCAGGAGGATTGCTCTACGGAGGCAGGAAGAGTCTGGTAGCTGATTATTAGCAGTAGCTCAGCGCTAGTCCCTGATCTGAGCACAGTCATGGTTCACGCCTCCCCAGAGGAAAAGGACACGGATGCGCGCTCCCTCTCGGAGACGTCTGCAGGACTGATTTTCATTCAGAGCAAGGGCAGAGAGAGACGTGCTAACTGCCTGCATAGGAAGAGAGCCTGAGAGAGCCTTCAGCACTAGGCCTCTCCTCATCCAAACCCGCTAGGTCCGAAGCGCTCCAGCTGTGCAGCAAAACTAAGGCACGTACTAGATGACGCAGTTTATTAAGTACCAAGCTGCAACAGAACACTTGGAATTAGATGCAGGGTAGCGGCTGCACAAGGTGGAAGGCAAAGGTTTCCAGGCTTCATTCATCTCCCTGTGAGCACTCTGTTTTCTGGCACTGGCACTTCCTCTGCTCCAGCATCTTCTCATCGCTAACCGTGTTGGAGGTTCAGCTGTGACTGTGGAAGGGCAGGAAAAGAAAAGGCTGTGTGTTAGTTTTACAGCAGGCTGGGCCAAAGGCGGCGCTGGAAGGTGGGTCCTGGAAGCACAGCACTAACGCGCAGATCCAGATACCGAAAACCAAACACTCAAACGTGTCGACAACAAACTTACAGCCTTTGGGCTACAGACGCACGTGGAAAATTGCGTTACATGGACATAGGGATCAACTTCTTGCGGTTTTTGCCTTATTTCTTGGCCAGCTCTTTCTCCCGTCTCTCTTTTAGACTGCTGTAGTTGGCTGTGACCCACCATGCTAGTCTCCCAACGGCTTCTGGGGTTAAGCCCTGGTTCTGCCCTGGTTCTTCCCGAGTCCCACGCGGAGTGGACAACTGTTCTCGCAGGTCCTGGTTTTATCTTGCCCGCTGCATGCGTTTTTTTGACTGCATCTCCAGCTGTTGGGAAATGTCACCAACTTGTAGGCAGCAAAACAAAAGGAACTCAAAGAGAGAGCTCTCAAGTTACCCACTTCTGTGGCAATCCGTAAGGTGGGGGTCCGTCGAGACTGCATTCGTCACCTGCTGACAGAGTATTAAAATGTATTAAAATCTTGATGTACGGTGACCAGCTCCGCTTCTTCTCGCTCGGGGCCCCTGGGACCGCGTCCTGGTCGGTGAGGCCATTGAGCTCAGCAGCCCTGCTGGGACTCCTGGCTCATGGTTTTTACCCATCACGGTAACTACCTCCGTGTTCATCACCATCATCACCATCTACTGCTACAGCAGCAGCAGGAGCCTCGAGAGAAGTCAATCAATTGCAAAATACAGCCAACAGATAATTAGCAACACGGAAAAAAAGTATAGGAAAAGAATCGTACGGGTTCCAGCAGAAAAAAATAATCACCTCAAATCCACCAAACAAACCAGAGCTCACCTTTCTTCTTTGTTTACCAACTTCGTTGGCCACCTCAGAACAGCTGTTCTCCATCTCCCCCCGGGAACTGAGCTGGGACTCTCTCTTTCTCCCCGCATATGCCATCAGCTTTGTCCGAAGTCCCTCCAGAAGCATCTTCAACCTGCACAGCAAATTAGTAAGGGAAGCGTGAGGCGAAGCAACGGTCGGCCTTTTTCACGTACTCTTATGTAAGCGGCACAGCCGTGGCGTGCTTCATCTGTAACATGCTCGACAGGCCAAGAATTGCTGACAACAGCCAGCCCTCCAGTGCCACACGTCACTTGGAGGGCCCAAAGTTTACCTGAACGGAGGAAGACGAGACTTCCTTCCCTCCCTCCCAGAACTGCCGGCAGCCTGCATTTGCAAGGCCTTTTGCAGCTTTTTAAAACCATAGGCTCAAGCACAGAAGCCCCTTGCAAGATGGAATGCGAGACTTGAATTTGCTCACAAACGGTTATGTACATGCTTTTACGTTAGAGTTCAGTAAAGCTTGACTTCTACACAACGTGATATTTCTTTAAAGCACTAAAAAGCCATGCCTGGTACATTCTTCCTCCAGTGCGACGTTCCTTCCCCGCATTTCGTCCAGAAGCGCTTCTGATCGGCATTTCATCTTGGCCAGCTTCTTCACTTCCTTGCTTTCACTCCCACGCTTTCCAAATAGAAAAGATACATCACACGCAGAGCACAGGAACGGGATGCATATGCAGCACGTGCAGACAGTGTTCTCCACAAAGAAGATAACACGGATCTCCCAGGTCCAGTCTCCTCTCGCAGCTCTCAACCACAGACCTCTCTCCAGTCCACAGCACACGGCCTACCCATCCAAGGAATCGTGCCGATGAGCGCAAGTGCCCCGCATATTGTCCACCAAGCAGATTCAAAACGCAGTAGCACCAGGGGAATGAGGAAACGTATAGACTTTTCCCCTGAGGGTGCCCTGCCCAAAAACCTGGGGGGTTCCCCACAGCCCACCGGATCTTTTCATAAATTACCTGCCCACAAGAAATTCAAAGACTAAAACCAGTCATTCCCGGAAGCCGTTCATATACCTGCCAATGTTGGTGTTCCTTTGCAGTCCGTGTTGTCTGAAAGCCAGTTATCAAGTCCTCCAGGCCCTTACGAGCCTACAGCAGCATTAAAAGAAGAAAAAAGAAGTCACGCTAGGACTTTCCCGACCGAAGGTCACACCTCACGGCCTTTCTTCTTCTCTTGGCAGCATCAGTACAACGCAGTGTTTGCCTGCCCCGCAACGCCACCCGAGCACACAAAATACTGCCTATGGAGGTGTCGTTCCCTTACTAGTTGCGGATTTTCATCTTTGGAGGTCTCCTCGTTGCATTATGGACCCACACCTTCTGGACAAGGAATCCATAATCACTAAAACGGGAAGGTGACCAGAGTACAGGCAACTGAAGAAGTCCTGTCACAGTCTGACGATGCCAGTCAGGCCTCCAGGATGAGGCGCTCGGCACCACTAGAGCCCAAGGAAAGTCCGCAACCGAGGGTACCAAATCCCTCTACTGCGTGACTGTCTGAAGTGCTGCCTGAGGTCTCAACCTCACGACTGGTCTAAAGCAGAAAATACTTAAGCCAGTGCATTACTGTCAACTCCTTAACAAAGACGGCGTTAAGTAGGACTTGCTATGGTCTCATGGGACAACTCGCAAAGCCAGAAAGCTGGGGAGTGGGCCAGCAGGACTTCCAGAGCAGCCTATAGTCAGTAGAACAGAGGAACTGATCTCTCCTAGAGGCTCTCCAGGAAAACCTCATCTTAAAATTTCCCCACGTGAATACGGAACTAGGCTCTGTAGCTCATGAAAAGGGAAGGCTCTGACTAGCTTACTGAGGCAGAGGCTTGCAGGACTTTCTCAAGGGCTTCAATGGTCTTGGCTTGTTGCTGGGCTGTGGCTTCCAGCCTGGCCTTTCCCACTTGGAGCCTGAAAAAGAAGTACAGGCCTTACCGCAGAAGTCCACAAGAGCACAAATCCCAAAAGAAGAGTGTGAAAGAACCCCATCTAAAACAAGAGCACCTTTGGAAATCGTGTATTACTGTCTTGCTGGGATGCAAGAAGACAGTCCTGTTGTTTTCACACAATCGCAGAAAGCGGAGCCTTGCTCCACTGTGTTACTTCCTTACCGTTGCATGCGTTCTTTCAGCTCTGGGATAGCCGCAGTTCGAGAAGACGTGACCAGAAGGCCCTGCATTTTCCTGGAAGTTGTTAGTTCCCTCTTTTTATTCTTTATGGCGTTCTTCAGGGACTCGGCATAACACTCAGTCTGGGTACGCCGTTCTTTCAATTCCTGCAGCTGTCAAACCACAAGAAGAATCCCCAGTAGTCAGCTTAGGTTTGATAAAAAGGAGTGGACTGCTTTGACTCTCACGTCGACTCTCAAAACCCATGTTACTTCTTCATCTTTTATACTGGCCCCTCTCCTACGTCTACACTGATTTCCTACAGCGTTTCCTAAACGCTGCCACAACACTCCTCCTCCTCTCTCAAGGACTCTGAACACTCTTTGTAGCCCCTTGTTGGCTGCTCCAACACGGTTAGAAGCTCCTCCTGCTCCTACAGTGACTTTGCAACTCCATAACAATGATGATGTGACGAGGGAATACAAAAAAGCACCAGCGCAACACTCCAGTGTGCCTACTCTTTCTCCGTCAGCACACGCTCCGCTTTGCCAAACCCAAGAGAAGCAGCACATACACGTGCTCCGTGAAACTTGAGAAATAGCTTTTTGAAAGGAATACACACACCCTTCTCCAATTAAGGACAAAGTGGCTTCACGGTTAGCGACCTTTCTAATCGTAGGCGCCAGGCTTATAAAACAAGGCGAGTCACTTACCTGTCACTCATCTACTCCTGTTGCAAAGTTGCCTAGTGTACTAAGACCACCTTAGCGCAGCCCTCCACTGTTAACTTCAAGCGGTGCAAACAGGCAGGCACCAAAGGCAGCAGTGCTGTTCCCTCCCAGCCCCCTCGTCACAGCTAGCCGCACCCTGAACCACCCCGGGTTACAGAAAACGCCCAAGAAAGGGATCAGTTCCCCGCTCTGGTTTGCTACAACAGAGGCCTGGGCCCCTGCCAAGAGACAAGAGACAGGCTTTCTCCATACCTTAGCTTTAGACCTGTCCAGTTCCTTCTGCAACTGCAGTTTCTGTTCCTGCAGGTCCCTGCTGTAGCGCTTCTTAGCTTCAAGTGAAGCTTCTGCCAGGGAGTTCTTTTTGAGAGCGTCGGCAAGCCCCTGCTGCAGCTGCCTGACCCACCTCTAAAGAAACAGTGTTCCATGAGCATGGAGACATCAGTAAGAAGATGACAACATGAGAGATGCTTTTACTCATGGGATTATATCATTAGATCGGTCTGCAGGGTGGCCAGCAGGTCGAGGGAGGTGATTCCTCCCTTCTACTCCGCTCTCGTGAGACCCCACCTGGAGTACTGCATCCAGCTCTGGGGTCCGCAGCACAAGGAAGACATGGACTTGTTAGAGCGGGTCCAGAGGAGGGCCACAAAAATGATCAGAGGGCTGAAAGACCTCTCCCATGAAGAAAGGCTGAGAGAGCTGGGGTTGTTCAGCCTGGGGAAGAGGAGGCTCTGGGGAGACCTTATTGCAGCCTTCCAATATAGAAAGGCGGAGAGAGACTTTTTACCAAGGCCTGTAGCGGTAGGACAAGGGGCAACGGTTTTAAACTACAAGAGGGTAGACTTAGATTGGACATAAGGAAGACATTTTTTGCAGCAAGGGTGGTGGGACGCTGGACCAGGTTGCCCAGAGAAGTTGTGGATGCCCCATCCCTGGAAGTGTTCAAAGTCAGGTTGGACGGGGCTTTGAGCAACCTGATCTAGTGGAAGATGTCCCTGCCCACGGCAGGGGGTTGGGCGAGATGACCTTTAAAGGACCCTTCCAGCCCAAACCATTCCATGCTTCTATGACTCAGTGAATTCAAAGATAAGAGATTTTGGCCGCCACCAGCAGGCAGCTGCAGGCATCTTTCTCAGCTGCGCACATCCAAACTATCGGCAGCTCTTCATGAGACTTTCCCCTTCCTAATACAGAGAAAAGGCTTAAGCATTCTTCTCCTTGGAACACAGGCTGAGAGTCTGCGCACGTGCTTTTTTCCAACCCACTGTGTTCCCTCTTTATGCAGACCTTCTGCTTCACAACGGGAAGAAAATGAGGTCGGAAATACGCTTCAGGTCCAGATTCAATAACCTCCTCTCAGCAGCACTCCAAAATGAACTCGGCAGCAAGAACAGCTCTCCGTACACTGACAGGTTCTATTTACAGATATCTGCATCAGCCTCTATTAGAGTCACCTGTCTGTCGCCTTGACAATCTGCTTGAGTTGAAGCATCCTTCTTTAGCTGATGCTCTTCTCTCCCCAGTGCAGTAACCTGAGCGAGCTAGAACACAGACAGACAGTCAGACAGTGGGGAAAGGAATCCCCAGCAACACTGCAGCATGACACTGCATTTCAGCACCAGGGCTACAGATGCGGGACTTCTGCATTACCTCCGGAAGAGAAAGCACCTCATTCTCAGAAGAGGAGTCAAAATCTTCCAGTTGTTCTGCTCCTCCCACTGGCAAGACACCTATGAAGGAGGCAAGAAGCGCGATGCTGCTGTGAGTGCTTATTTCACTCTGCTTTTCCCCATCTGCTTCACTGCAGAGAAGCTTACAAAGGTAACCATTTAGTCCGTCAGGAAATTACCATTGCCGCGCGCCTCTGCAACGGACTGCACGCACGCTCCGTGTCTGTCTGCAGCTGGAAGCAGCACGCCGGCCGGCCCTTTCCTTGGACCTTCAGAATCCGTCTGCGTAATTTAAAAGACATGCGTGAGAACTGGCACAGACTCCTTCTCGACCCGTTTCCACGCACAAAGCTCCCGCTTCAGCCAACACGCGTAACGTGGTAACAGGTGACGGGCAGAACGAAAAGGGCAAACGCAGGCAGCGTGTTAGGCATCTCTGTTGAGCAGGGCTTTCAAAAGGGGCCGAAGTACACCTGCCCAAGATAGAGAGGCCCTAGGCAGAAGCAGCTACGCATCTAGACTGTAGGCCCTGCGGGCGACCAGTTGACACTGACTGGATCCGGAGACGGGAGCTGTGTGGTGGAAAACCAGCAATCCCCACAGCGCCAGCCTTCTAGATATCAGAGGATTGTAACCGTTGGGAAGCTTTACCGCTTCAGTCCTGTACTAGAAATCCAGCTCCAAAGCCAGCTGCTAGGAGACCCGGGTCATTAGCTTGACCTCACCTCCTCCCAGTCCTAACTGAAGAGCTTGCCTGCAGCAGCGGCCTGTCAAGGTCCCAGTTACGAGCGTGTGGCGGAAGCAGCAGCAGCAGCAGAGGGAAACGAGCCCAGAAGCAAGCGAGCCCAGTGGGGCCCCACTGCCTCCTTCAGAGAAGGGGAAGAGTGGCTGGAAAGCTGCCCAGCGGAAAAGGACCTGGGGGCGTTGGTCGACAGCCGGCTGAATATGAGCAGCAGTGTGCCCAGGTGGCCAAGGCGGCCAATAGCATCCTGGCTTGGATCAGAAATAGCGTGGCCAGCTGGACTAGGGAAGCGATTGTCCCTTTGTACTTGGCACTGGTGAGGCCGCACCTCGACTACCGTGTTTGCTTTTTGGGCCCCTCACTGCAAGAAAGACATTGAGGTGCTGGAGCGCGTCCAAAGAAGAGCAAGGAAGCTGGTGAAGGGTCTAGACAACAGGTCCTATGAGGAGCGGCTGAGGGAACTGGGGCTTGTTTAGTCTGGAGGAAAGGAGGCTGAGGGCACACCTTATCGCTCTCTACAACTACCTGAAAGGAGGTTGTAGCGAGGTGGGTGTCGGTCTCTTTTCCCAAGTAGCAAGTGATAGGACAATTGGAAACAGCCTCAGGTTGGGCCAGGGGAGGTTTGGGTTGGATATTAGGCAAGATTTCTTCACTGAAAGGGTTGTCAAGCACTGGAACAGGCTGCCCAGGGAAGTGGTTGAGTCACCATCCCCGGAGGCTTTTAGAAGATGAGTATACGTGGCGCTTAGGGACACGGTTTAGGGCTGGACTCGGCAGTGTTAGGTGTACGGTTGCACTCGATGATCTTAAGGGTCTTTTCTGACCTAAACGATTCTATGATTCTACCTCAGAATCAAAAGGGGAGTCATCATCTTCCTCTTGTTCTGCTCCTCCCACTGGCAAGACACCTACGAAGGAGGCAAGAAGCGCGATGCTGCTGTGAGTGCTTATTTCACTCTGCTTTTCCCCATCTGCTTCACTGCAGAGAAGCTTACAGAGGTAACCATTTAGTCCGTCAGGAAATTACCATTGCCGCGCGCCTCTGCAACGGACTGCACGCACGCTCCGTGTCTGTCTGCAGCTGGAAGCAGCACGCCGGCCGGCCCTTTCCTTGGACCTTCAGAATCCGTCTGCGTAATTTAAAAGACATGCGTGAGAACTGGCACAGACTCCTTCTCGACCCGTTTCCGCGCACAAAGCTCCCGCTTCAGCCAACACGCGTAACGTGGTAACAGGTGACGGGCAGAACGAAAAGGGCAAACGCAGGCAGCGTGTTAGGCATCTCTGTTGAGCAGGGCTTTCAAAAGGGGCCGAAGTACACCTGCCCAAGATAGAGAGGCCCTAGGCAGAAGCAGCTACGCATCTAGACTGTAGGCCCTGCGGGCGACCAGTTGACACTGACTGGATCCGGAGACGGGAGCTGTGTGGTGGAAAACCAGCAATCCCCACAGCGCCAGCCTTCTAGATATCAGAGGATTGTAACCGTTGGGAAGCTTTACCGCTTCAGTCCTGTACTAGAAATCCAGCTCCAAAGCCAGCTGCTAGGAGACCCGGGTCATTAGCTTGACCTCACCTCCTCCCAGTCCTAACTGAAGAGCTTGCCTGCAGCAGCGGCCTGTCAAGGTCCCAGTTACGAGCGTGTGGCGGAAGCAGCAGCAGCAGCAGAGGGAAACGAGCCCAGAAGCAAGCGAGCCCAGTGGGGCCCCACTGCCTCCTTCAGAGAAGGGGAAGAGTGGCTGGAAAGCTGCCCAGCGGAAAAGGACCTGGGGGCGTTGGTCGACAGCCGGCTGAATATGAGCAGCAGTGTGCCCAGGTGGCCAAGGCGGCCAATAGCATCCTGGCTTGGATCAGAAATAGCGTGGCCAGCTGGACTAGGGAAGCGATTGTCCCTTTGTACTTGGCACTGGTGAGGCCGCACCTCGACTACCGTGTTTGCTTTTTGGGCCCCTCACTGCAAGAAAGACATTGAGGTGCTGGAGCGCGTCCAAAGAAGAGCAAGGAAGCTGGTGAAGGGTCTAGACAACAGGTCCTATGAGGAGCGGCTGAGGGAACTGGGGCTTGTTTAGTCTGGAGGAAAGGAGGCTGAGGGCACACCTTATCGCTCTCTACAACTACCTGAAAGGAGGTTGTAGCGAGGTGGGTGTCGGTCTCTTTTCCCAAGTAGCAAGTGATAGGACAATTGGAAACAGCCTCAGGTTGGGCCAGGGGAGGTTTGGGTTGGATATTAGGCAAGATTTCTTCACTGAAAGGGTTGTCAAGCACTGGAACAGGCTGCCCAGGGAAGTGGTTGAGTCACCATCCCCGGAGGCTTTTAGAAGATGAGTATACGTGGCGCTTAGGGACACGGTTTAGGGCTGGACTCGGCAGTGTTAGGTGTACGGTTGCACTCGATGATCTTAAGGGTCTTTTCTGACCTAAACGATTCTATGATTCTACCTCAGAATCAAAAGGGGAGTCATCATCTTCCTCTTGTTCTGCTCCTCCCACTGGCAAGACACCTATGAAGGAGGCAAGAAGCGCGATGCTGCTGTGAGTGCTTATTTCACTCTGCTTTTCCCCATCTGCTTCACTGCAGAGAAGCTTACAGAGGTAACCATTTAGTCCGTCAGGAAATTACCATTGCCGCGCGCCTCTGCAACGGACTGCACGCACGCTCCGTGTCTGTCTGCAGCTGGAAGCAGCACGCCGGCCGGCCCTTTCCTTGGACCTTCAGAATCCGTCTGCGTAATTTAAAAGACATGCGTGAGAACTGGCACAGACTCCTTCTCGACCCGTTTCCGCGCACAAAGCTCCCGCTTCAGCCAACACGCGTAACGTGGTAACAGGTGACGGGCAGAACGAAAAGGGCAAACGCAGGCAGCGTGTTAGGCATCTCTGTTGAGCAGGGCTTTCAAAAGGGGCCGAAGTACACCTGCCCAAGATAGAGAGGCCCTAGGCAGAAGCAGCTACGCATCTAGACTGTAGGCCCTGCGGGCGACCAGTTGACACTGACTGGATCCGGAGACGGGAGCTGTGTGGTGGAAAACCAGCAATCCCCACAGCGCCAGCCTTCTAGATATCAGAGGATTGTAACCGTTGGGAAGCTTTACCGCTTCAGTCCTGTACTAGAAATCCAGCTCCAAAGCCAGCTGCTAGGAGACCCGGGTCATTAGCTTGACCTCACCTCCTCCCAGTCCTAACTGAAGAGCTTGCCTGCAGCAGCGGCCTGTCAAGGTCCCAGTTACGAGCGTGTGGCGGAAGCAGCAGCAGCAGCAGAGGGAAACGAGCCCAGAAGCAAGCGAGCCCAGTGGGGCCCCACTGCCTCCTTCAGAGAAGGGGAAGAGTGGCTGGAAAGCTGCCCAGCGGAAAAGGACCTGGGGGCGTTGGTCGACAGCCGGCTGAATATGAGCAGCAGTGTGCCCAGGTGGCCAAGGCGGCCAATAGCATCCTGGCTTGGATCAGAAATAGCGTGGCCAGCTGGACTAGGGAAGCGATTGTCCCTTTGTACTTGGCACTGGTGAGGCCGCACCTCGACTACCGTGTTTGCTTTTTGGGCCCCTCACTGCAAGAAAGACATTGAGGTGCTGGAGCGCGTCCAAAGAAGAGCAAGGAAGCTGGTGAAGGGTCTAGACAACAGGTCCTATGAGGAGCGGCTGAGGGAACTGGGGCTTGTTTAGTCTGGAGGAAAGGAGGCTGAGGGCACACCTTATCGCTCTCTACAACTACCTGAAAGGAGGTTGTAGCGAGGTGGGTGTCGGTCTCTTTTCCCAAGTAGCAAGTGATAGGACAATTGGAAACAGCCTCAGGTTGGGCCAGGGGAGGTTTGGGTTGGATATTAGGCAAGATTTCTTCACTGAAAGGGTTGTCAAGCACTGGAACAGGCTGCCCAGGGAAGTGGTTGAGTCACCATCCCCGGAGGCTTTTAGAAGATGAGTATACGTGGCGCTTAGGGACACGGTTTAGGGCTGGACTCGGCAGTGTTAGGTGTACGGTTGCACTCGATGATCTTAAGGGTCTTTTCTGACCTAAACGATTCTATGATTCTACCTCAGAATCAAAAGGGGAGTCATCATCTTCCTCTTGTTCTGCTCCTGCTGCTGGCAAGACACCTACGAAGGAGGCAAGAAGCGCGATGCTGCTGTGAGTGCTTATTTCACTCTGCTTTTCCCCATCTGCTTCACTGCAGAGAAGCTTACAGAGGTAACCATTTAGTCCGTCAGGAAATTACCATTGCCGCGCGCCTCTGCAACGGACTGCACGCACGCTCCGTGTCTGTCTGCAGCTGGAAGCAGCACGCCGGCCGGCCCTTTCCTTGGACCTTCAGAATCCGTCTGCGTAATTTAAAAGACATGCGTGAGAACTGGCACAGACTCCTTCTCGACCCGTTTCCGCGCACAAAGCTCCCGCTTCAGCCAACACGCGTAACGTGGTAACAGGTGACGGGCAGAACGAAAAGGGCAAACGCAGGCAGCGTGTTAGGCATCTCTGTTGAGCAGGGCTTTCAAAAGGGGCCGAAGTACACCTGCCCAAGATAGAGAGGCCCTAGGCAGAAGCAGCTACGCATCTAGACTGTAGGCCCTGCGGGCGACCAGTTGACACTGACTGGATCCGGAGACGGGAGCTGTGTGGTGGAAAACCAGCAATCCCCACAGCGCCAGCCTTCTAGATATCAGAGGATTGTAACCGTTGGGAAGCTTTACCGCTTCAGTCCTGTACTAGAAATCCAGCTCCAAAGCCAGCTGCTAGGAGACCCGGGTCATTAGCTTGACCTCACCTCCTCCCAGTCCTAACTGAAGAGCTTGCCTGCAGCAGCGGCCTGTCAAGGTCCCAGTTACGAGCGTGTGGCGGAAGCAGCAGCAGCAGCAGAGGGAAACGAGCCCAGAAGCAAGCGAGCCCAGTGGGGCCCCACTGCCTCCTTCAGAGAAGGGGAAGAGTGGCTGGAAAGCTGCCCAGCGGAAAAGGACCTGGGGGCGTTGGTCGACAGCCGGCTGAATATGAGCAGCAGTGTGCCCAGGTGGCCAAGGCGGCCAATAGCATCCTGGCTTGGATCAGAAATAGCGTGGCCAGCTGGACTAGGGAAGCGATTGTCCCTTTGTACTTGGCACTGGTGAGGCCGCACCTCGACTACCGTGTTTGCTTTTTGGGCCCCTCACTGCAAGAAAGACATTGAGGTGCTGGAGCGCGTCCAAAGAAGAGCAAGGAAGCTGGTGAAGGGTCTAGACAACAGGTCCTATGAGGAGCGGCTGAGGGAACTGGGGCTTGTTTAGTCTGGAGGAAAGGAGGCTGAGGGCACACCTTATCGCTCTCTACAACTACCTGAAAGGAGGTTGTAGCGAGGTGGGTGTCGGTCTCTTTTCCCAAGTAGCAAGTGATAGGACAATTGGAAACAGCCTCAGGTTGGGCCAGGGGAGGTTTGGGTTGGATATTAGGCAAGATTTCTTCACTGAAAGGGTTGTCAAGCACTGGAACAGGCTGCCCAGGGAAGTGGTTGAGTCACCATCCCCGGAGGCTTTTAGAAGATGAGTATACGTGGCGCTTAGGGACACGGTTTAGGGCTGGACTCGGCAGTGTTAGGTGTACGGTTGCACTCGATGATCTTAGGGGTCTTTTCTGACCTAAACGATTCTATGATTCTACCTCAGAATCAAAAGGGGAGTCATCATCTTCCTCTTGTTCTGCTCCTCCCGCTGGCAAGACACCTACGAAGGAGGCAAGAAGCGCGATGCTGCTGTGAGTGCTTATTTCCCTCTGCTTCTCCCCAGCCCTCAAGCCCTGCGTCCCATCGACGGGTTATCGTTCTCCTACAGGCCCTAGTGATTTGTCCTCGTCACCTCCTCCACGGTGGCGG
Organism: Aptenodytes patagonicus; assembly: GCF_965638725.1. Lineage (NCBI taxonomy): Eukaryota > Metazoa > Chordata > Aves > Sphenisciformes > Spheniscidae > Aptenodytes > Aptenodytes patagonicus. The sequence continues at coordinate 54,870,108 of NC_134949.1, forward strand.
ATCGTACCTGCTCCGGTCATTGCAGGTGCGCCCAAGGGAACGTCAGCAGTTGTCCCAGAGCAAGAGCTGTCAAGTACTGCTGGGCCTTCTGTGCTTCCTGCAGAACATTCACCCGTCCTTTCACAGTTCACAAATTCCTCCCATTGGTTATAAATACTATATAGAGAAAGGAAGGAAATGCATTCAGTAAAAATACCTCCACACTTGCATACACTCTCTACTGGAAGAGCAACAGCCATTCATGAGCCATCCTCCCCATATTCATAGCCAGCTGGTAAAGGGTAACACACACACACACACACACAGAGACAGAGCTTACTGCACTGCTAGAGTAGTGGAGACTGAAATACTCACTACAGGCATGTTCACGCTACAGGTGCCTATTCTTGTCTATGGAGTAACTCAGCCCTGCTGGCTACAGTCTCATCTGAAAACCCCCGCTCCGTTTTGAGGGCCAGTGAGATTAACAAGACCCCTGGCAGACTGACATCTAACTACAAGGCTTCTACCTCAGCGGGATGCTATACTAATGCTGTAGCAACTCTTCACATCAAGCTGGGGTAACGTCTCCTCAAGCCCAGTCCTGACTTTGAAGGGCTTCAGAAATTCCCATGGTTAGTCTGAGGACCTGGGAGTTTAGAGAGCTCCTAAGTGGGATATCGAGAGGCCAAGAAAGATTGCGGTTGCATTCCAAGCACAGCAGGGGTTAAGTACATTGCATAGTGTTATCTTCTAACAACCCTGGCAGAGGGTCAGCTGGGGCTCCGGAGAGAGACCACTTTCAGGTTTGCTTCATAAGCAGAACTAAAAACCAAACAAAAAGCCCCAAACAAACAAGAAAAGAAAATATTAAAAACGCGCTCCAGACCAAGGCTGCGCTGCAAAATGGTGCATTAGCGCAACATTGATACTGTGCCAGCAGCCGGGAGGGAAGGAATGAACGTGTTGTTTTGGTAGAGCAATCCTCAAACGTGCTTTATTCCTAAAGGGGTTTTTACTCCACAGTTTACCCAGGCACCCTTCTCTCCTGCTTCCCATTGGTACAGGCTGACAGGGGGGGCAGGGGGAGAAGAAATGAAGTCGAGATGCAGTGACAAGAGGTCACGGGCAGTTGTTTATGGCTAGACAAGGCATGCTCGTAGGCATAATGCAGTTCATTCACCCATCACTAGGCTACTATTTCCTTCAGCCTAGCTGTTAAGCACACATAGCCACCTTAGCGAAGGAACGGCCAGGGGTGCAAAGCTACCCACGAGAGGAGGAAAACCGCTGAAGAGTTTAACTCGGGGGATATCAGTTAGATCCCCTCTGCAACAAAAGGCAGGTAGTTGCTAGTCAGTTGAGTTGAGTGGAGCTTGGCAGCACACAGGTGGATTCTCGGAGAGAACCGTGGGGGGAAGTTTCCCTCAACTTCCAAATCCACTCTCGACACAGAAGGAGATGCATCAGAAGACGTCACTGGGCCCAGCTTCAGCAAAGGACTCAACGCCTCATTAAACCCCGGTGATGTTACCAAAAAGGGCCGTACTCAGCACGGACGTTCTGAGAACGCAGCTGCTCTAACGAGGACGTAAAACACTTACTCAGCATATCCAGACAGTCTGGCATAAGAGAGAGCTGTCCTGCCAAACTCGTCTTCATGAGAAAGTTCAGCACCATGCCGAAGAAGAAGTCGTATTACATTCACATCCCCAGCAGCAACAGCAACCATAAGAGTGGTCCTAAAGCATCCAAGAGATGATAGGAAATACATCAGCTTCTGCGGACATTGCATTGCCATTACTTCAGTCCCTCTTTGCTCCCCAAACAATTCATTTCCCCTCTCCTACAGGCAGAGTGAAAGCACAGCCAAACACGTGGAAGCGTCGGAGAATTGAGGCTGGCAGGACCTCAGGAGGTCTCCAGGCCAACCACCTGCCCAGAGCAGACTCGGGGGGTGGGGGCGCACGCGTGTGTGCACACGCACGCGTGTGTGTGGCACCACAGCCAACGCTTTCTTGCAGTCCTCAGTGCAGAAATCGTCCCCTGAGGTAAGAGAGCAGCCGAGTGGGGGTGTGCTGTCACAAGTCACGCGGTAGGAGCTCCTTCCGAGCAGCTCCTGGTTCTTTTTCAAAGCTCGTTCCTATGGCTGCCATCAATCCAACTTGAACAATGCTAAGGAGTCCCACGCGCACTTTTGAGAAACCCTTCACCTTTTATGCCTATCTCGAGCATGCACGTCAGCTCCTTTTTGAAGAAGGAACTCGACCATCTCTTCACAGTGCTCGGTGATCGCAACAGCAAGCGGAGTGTATCCCATCTGAAAGGAGAAATCACCTCCCTTACAATAACACAGAAAAGTCAAGCAAGTTGTGGGAAGAGGAGCCTTACCCAAAGTCCACGCTTACCTTATTCTGAGCATCAATATGGGCATTGTGCTCAAGTAACAGCTCCACTAGAGATTTGCTAGGAATGGCGGCAGCCAGGTGAAGGGCAGTGTTGCCGCCAGCACCTCTGAGGTCAGGGTTGGCACCGTGTTCCAGCAGAATAGCCACACAGTCTTTGTGCTGGTGCTCTACTGCCTGGAAAGAAGACACAAAGGAGGAATAACTTCCAACATCTACGTTTCTCTCTGTCAGAACTCCCGCGTCTTCCCAACACTGGCAAGTACGAGCGTCTTCAAAGATTAGGCAACATATGCCCCTTCCCCGCTGACTACAAGGTACCTGTTTCTACGCAGGCCTATGTGAAGAATCATGCAAGGTGTGTATCGCTCAGTGCATAATCGATAAGCCCAAGGTACAACAGCATAACGTATTCCATGTACCTTCATCAGCGGCGATTTCTTAGAATTGTCACGAGGGTTTAGCTGGCACTTCTTTCCTGCTAGAAATCGAACGACATCTGCATGGCCGTTCGCACAAGCAAGATGCAGAGGCGTCCTAGAAATTAAATATATTCAGTTAACACAGACAGACAGCTGAAGACATCGTTTCAGGCTGTGGTACGCGCCACATAGGGCCACAAGCCTCAACTGGCAAAAAACAAGCCGAAAGCAAGCGTCCTCGTTCCAGAGCCGGTGGCGGGAGCTGCACACCCAAAGCCTGGGGCTGGCTAGGAAAAATCCCCAACGCATCCGCTGAGTCAGGAGGCATTTCCTCGGCTGTGTCAATGAACCTGCACAGACAGACTCCTGTGCCCAGGCACTGGTCCCTGCCTCCAGCAGGACTGCCCAGCCACCCAGCACAGCAAAGGAGACCGCGTCTTGGCAGCCTGGAGTCTATGGAGGCTACGTAAGTCTACAGAGACTGCGGAGTCTGCGTAAGCCCCTGGGTTTTCCCCCGATCAGTCCCGTGCCAGACATGTCGCAGAGACATAGGGGATGGGATTTCTAACAGCAACGGGAAGGCTGTGCCGTGTCTGTCCGCAAATCCATGCCCTGCTCAAGCAAGCCGCTCGGTCTGGCAAGGGGAAAGGAGCCGTCTCTGCTTGGACGAAGGCCTGCTGAGCTCCACAGAAGATTCACTACAGGGACCAGGCTGGCAGGGCAGAGCAGGGCAGGGCAGAGCGGAGCGGAGCGGAGCGGAGCATCCGCCGCCTCCTGTCTCAGCTTGGGTCAGGCCTCCGCTAAGGCCAGCGCTGTGGAGCCGGCCCTGCTCCTAGGGCGCTTGCGACCGTGCCGGGCTTTGCCGGCTCTTCCAGCCAGGGTGGGTGGAGGCTTTGCTACGGGCACTGCCCGCCCCTTACTGCTTCTGCGCGTTCCGCCCGTTGACGCGGAATCTCTTCCGCCACCAGCGCCGCTGCAGCCGGGCCAGGTCACCGCTGGCGGCCGCGCTGTGCAGCCCGCCCCAGCCCTCCTCCCGGAGCTCGGAGGCCCCGGCGGCGCCGGGCGCGGGAGCGCTGCCGGACGGCGGCCGCTCCCGCACCCTCCCGAGGAGTCCGATGAGCCTCTGCATGCTGCGGCGGGGACAAGGGCACGGCCCGCCCCGGGGCTAGCAGCCGCAGGAGGCGCCCGGCGGGCTCTGCCGAGCCGCGGGCGGGGAGAGGGCGAGAAGAGCCGAGAGCCGAGCCCCGAGCGGCGGCCGCGGCTCGCAGCCCCCGACGCTCCCAGCCAGAGACGCGCTGCCGGTCCCGCCGCGGCGGCGACAGCACTGAGCGGCGGCGCCTGCAGGGGGCGGCCTAACTCTCGGGGCGTCACAGGGGGCGCGACGGGGGGGCGTCACAGGGGGCGGGGTGACGCCGGCCCGTCGCGAGCGGGCTCTGCCTCCGCCGTCGGGGCGCCCCCGGGGCGGGGGCCGGCTGGCCGGAAAATGCCTCTGAAGATGTGCCGTTTGCACAGCTGCTGTTCAAGAGCCCTATTTGCTCCCGTGTTAGAATGTTGACGGATGCGTCCCTCTGTGCGTCGGGCGAGGTTCTGGAGTAAAATACGGCAGCGGTGGCCACGGACGGGGCTGCTGACAAACCGTCGAACGCGCACCAAAGCTTCGCCCTGTCCCGCCTCTCCCCCGGGGCGGGGGCCGGGTGGCCGGCGGCTGCGGCAGTGGCCGAAGCGGCCCTCGCCTCACCCGCTCCGCGTTTCCCCTCAGCGCGTGGCCGCGGAGCCTGGGGATGCGGGTCCCCAAAAGCAGAGCCGGAGGCGGCCAGCACCTGGCTCGGGCGGGCGCGGACCTCGGGCGGTCTCTCGCCTGGCTCTCGCTGTCACTCCCAGTGACACCCCCTCGGGGCTAGTGTGAACGTACATCGTGCTGGCATGAGGCGCGCGTTCGCGTGGCCAGGTTTCCTCCAGCGTGCTCTTCTGCAAGGCTGCTCAGCTCCTGCGACCCAGCGGAAGATGTGCACCAGCTCCTCTGTACACGGTGCCAGGCACGTGAAGCACGTGACCCCTGCCCAGAAACCGAGGGGGCAGAAGAGGGCCAGAAGGACACGAAGGAAAGAGCTGGGGAGCTGCAGCCCTGCTCCATGGGCTAAACTGCTGGCAGGCCACCCTGGGGACCACACCTGATCCTGCTGGTTGTCTCCTTTTTGCCGGCGCGTTAGGGTAGAAACCCAAAGTCATTTGCTTCATATCGGCCACAGGTGAAAGCACCTTGCTTATGCTGACACCAACACCCGAATTAGCCCCACTGGGAAATTTCAAGTCAGGACGGTAAAAGCTCTGCAGAGGAAACCACAGGCATTCCTCTTCACTGTTTCAGGGAAGGCTCTGACTCGCTTCCTGAGGCAGAGGCTTGCAGGTCTTTCTCAAGGGCTTCAATGGTCTTGGCTTGTTGCTGGGCTGTGGCTTCCAGCCTGGCCCTTCCCACTTGGAGCCTGAAAAAGAAGTACAGGCCTTACCGCAGAAGTCCACAAGAGCACAAATCCCAAAAGAAGAGTGTGAAAGAACCCCATCTAAAACAAGAGCACCTTTGGAAATCGTGTATTACTGTCTTGCTGGGATGCAAGAAGACAGTCCTGTTGTTTTCACACAATCGCAGAAAGCGGAGCCTTGCTCCACTGTGTTACTTCCTTACCGTTGCACGCGTTCTTCCAGCTCTGGGATAGCCGCAGGGCCCAGGAGGCCCACTGAGGCATAGACAGAGGCCTCCAGGCCCTGCCTGAGCTCTGTCATGGTGTCCCTGTCTCCAGCTCTGTCTCAGCTGTGCCTGGCCACAGACCGCGCTGCTCCAGACCCCAGCGCGCAGGCTGCCTTCCCAGCCTGCCCTTGGCCTCCCTGTGGTCCTGCCTGGCCCGTCACTGGGCTGCATCTGACCCTGCTCGCCACCACTGGGCCTGAACCCCAACCCGGCCTGGCCTGACTTCCTGGCTTGCCCTCAGAGCTGCCGCCTCACCAGGCACTTGTTCGTTCCTCTGGGTTCTCAGCTGCCCCGGGTGCCCGCCCTGCTCCCCTCGTTCGCGTAGGCTGAGGCCAGCAGGGCAGGGCCCAGCCGTGGGACGCCCTTTGGCTCCCTGTCCCCGAGGAAGCAGCGTGCCTGCGCTGCTCCCTGACACCGGTCTCTCGCCACCCTCACGAGAGAAAAGGTTTTTCCTTAGGTTGAGGTGGGATTCCCCCTGTTCCAGCTTGTGCCCACTTCTTCACACCTTTCCCCTCGGCAGGCTACAAATCCATCGGATCCCCGTGGGATCTGCAAAGCTTCCACGGCTACCAGAAGCTCGCCCACCACCTTCTGCCCAGACCGCCAGGAGGATTGCTCTACGGAGGCAGGAAGAGTCTGGTAGCTGATTATTAGCAGTAGCTCAGCGCTAGTCCCTGATCTGAGCACAGTCATGGTTCACGCCTCCCCAGAGGAAAAGGACACGGATGCGCGCTCCCTCTCGGAGACGTCTGCAGGACTGATTTTCATTCAGAGCAAGGGCAGAGAGAGACGTGCTAACTGCCTGCATAGGAAGAGAGCCTGAGAGAGCCTTCAGCACTAGGCCTCTCCTCATCCAAACCCGCTAGGTCCGAAGCGCTCCAGTTGTGCAGCAAAACTAAGGCACGTACTAGATGACGCAGTTTATTAAGTACCAAGCTGCAACAGAACACTTGGAATTAGATGCAGGGTAGCGGCTGCACAAGGTGGAAGGCAAAGGTTTCCAGGCTTCATTCATCTCCCTGTGAGCACTCTGTTTTCTGGCACTGGCACTTCCTCTGCTCCAGCATCTTCTCATCGCTAACCGTGTTGGAGGTTCAGCTGTGACTGTGGAAGGGCAGGAAAAGAAAAGGCTGTGTGTTAGTTTTACAGCAGGCTGGGCCAAAGGCGGCGCTGGAAGGTGGGTCCTGGAAGCACAGCACTAACGCGCAGATCCAGATACCGAAAACCAAACACTCAAACGTGTCGACAACAAACTTACAGCCTTTGGGCTACAGACGCACGTGGAAAATTGCGTTACATGGACATAGGGATCAACTTCTTGCGGTTTTTGCCTTATTTCTTGGCCAGCTCTTTCTCCCGTCTCTCTTTTAGACTGCTGTAGTTGGCTGTGACCCACCATGCTAGTCTCCCAACGGCTTCTGGGGTTAAGCCCTGGTTCTGCCCTGGTTCTTCCCGAGTCCCACGCGGAGTGGACAACTGTTCTCGCAGGTCCTGGTTTTATCTTGCCCGCTGCATGCGTTTTTTTGACTGCATCTCCAGCTGTTGGGAAATGTCACCAACTTGTAGGCAGCAAAACAAAAGGAACTCAAAGAGAGAGCTCTCAAGTTACCCACTTCTGTGGCAATCCGTAAGGTGGGGGTCCGTCGAGACTGCATTCGTCACCTGCTGACAGAGTATTAAAATGTATTAAAATCTTGATGTACGGTGACCAGCTCCGCTTCTTCTCGCTCGGGGCCCCTGGGACCGCGTCCTGGTCGGTGAGGCCATTGAGCTCAGCAGCCCTGCTGGGACTCCTGGCTCATGGTTTTTACCCATCACGGTAACTACCTCCGTGTTCATCACCATCATCACCATCTACTGCTACAGCAGCAGCAGGAGCCTCGAGAGAAGTCAATCAATTGCAAAATACAGCCAACAGATAATTAGCAACACGGAAAAAAAGTATAGGAAAAGAATCGTACGGGTTCCAGCAGAAAAAAATAATCACCTCAAATCCACCAAACAAACCAGAGCTCACCTTTCTTCTTTGTTTACCAACTTCGTTGGCCACCTCAGAACAGCTGTTCTCCATCTCCCCCCGGGAACTGAGCTGGGACTCTCTCTTTCTCCCCGCATATGCCATCAGCTTTGTCCGAAGTCCCTCCAGAAGCATCTTCAACCTGCACAGCAAATTAGTAAGGGAAGCGTGAGGCGAAGCAACGGTCGGCCTTTTTCACGTACTCTTATGTAAGCGGCACAGCCGTGGCGTGCTTCATCTGTAACATGCTCGACAGGCCAAGAATTGCTGACAACAGCCAGCCCTCCAGTGCCACACGTCACTTGGAGGGCCCAAAGTTTACCTGAACGGAGGAAGACGAGACTTCCTTCCCTCCCTCCCAGAACTGCCGGCAGCCTGCATTTGCAAGGCCTTTTGCAGCTTTTTAAAACCATAGGCTCAAGCACAGAAGCCCCTTGCAAGATGGAATGCGAGACTTGAATTTGCTCACAAACGGTTATGTACATGCTTTTACGTTAGAGTTCAGTAAAGCTTGACTTCTACACAACGTGATATTTCTTTAAAGCACTAAAAAGCCATGCCTGGTACATTCTTCCTCCAGTGCGACGTTCCTTCCCCGCATTTCGTCCAGAAGCGCTTCTGATCGGCATTTCATCTTGGCCAGCTTCTTCACTTCCTTGCTTTCACTCCCACGCTTTCCAAATAGAAAAGATACATCACACGCAGAGCACAGGAACGGGATGCATATGCAGCACGTGCAGACAGTGTTCTCCACAAAGAAGATAACACGGATCTCCCAGGTCCAGTCTCCTCTCGCAGCTCTCAACCACAGACCTCTCTCCAGTCCACAGCACACGGCCTTCCCATCCAAGGAATCGTGCCGATGAGCGCAAGTGCCCCGCATATTGTCCACCAAGCAGATTCAAAACGCAGTAGCACCAGGGGAATGAGGAAACGTATAGACTTTTCCCCTGAGGGTGCCCTGCCCAAAAACCTGGGGGGTTCCCCACAGCCCACCGGATCTTTTCATAAATTACCTGCCCACAAGAAATTCAAAGACTAAAACCAGTCATTCCCGGAAGCCGTTCATATACCTGCCAATGTTGGTGTTCCTTTGCAGTCCGTGTTGTCTGAAAGCCAGTTATCAAGTCCTCCAGGCCCTTACGAGCCTACAGCAGCATTAAAAGAAGAAAAAAGAAGTCACGCTAGGACTTTCCCGACCGAAGGTCACACCTCACGGCCTTTCTTCTTCTCTTGGCAGCATCAGTACAACGCAGTGTTTGCCTGCCCCGCAACGCCACCCGAGCACACAAAATACTGCCTATGGAGGTGTCGTTCCCTTACTAGTTGCGGATTTTCATCTTTGGAGGTCTCCTCGTTGCATTATGGACCCACACCTTCTGGACAAGGAATCCATAATCACTAAAACGGGAAGGTGACCAGAGTACAGGCAACTGAAGAAGTCCTGTCACAGTCTGACGATGCCAGTCAGGCCTCCAGGATGAGGCGCTCGGCACCACTAGAGCCCAAGGAAAGTCCGCAACCGAGGGTACCAAATCCCTCTACTGCGTGACTGTCTGAAGTGCTGCCTGAGGTCTCAACCTCACGACTGGTCTAAAGCAGAAAATACTTAAGCCAGTGCATTACTGTCAACTCCTTAACAAAGACGGCGTTAAGTAGGACTTGCTATGGTCTCATGGGACAACTCGCAAAGCCAGAAAGCTGGGGAGTGGGCCAGCAGGACTTCCAGAGCAGCCTATAGTCAGTAGAACAGAGGAACTGATCTCTCCTAGAGGCTCTCCAGGAAAACCTCATCTTAAAATTTCCCCACGTGAATACGGAACTAGGCTCTGTAGCTCATGAAAAGGGAAGGCTCTGACTAGCTTACTGAGGCAGAGGCTTGCAGGACTTTCTCAAGGGCTTCAATGGTCTTGGCTTGTTGCTGGGCTGTGGCTTCCAGCCTGGCCTTTCCCACTTGGAGCCTGAAAAAGAAGTACAGGCCTTACCGCAGAAGTCCACAAGAGCACAAATCCCAAAAGAAGAGTGTGAAAGAGCCCCATCTAAAACAAGAGCACCTTTGGAAATCGTGTATTACTGTCTTGCTGGGATGCAAGAAGACAGTCCTGTTGTTTTCACACAATCGCAGAAAGCGGAGCCTTGCTCCACTGTGTTACTTCCTTACCGTTGCATGCGTTCTTTCAGCTCTGGGATAGCCGCAGTTCGAGAAGACGTGACCAGAAGGCCCTGCATTTTCCTGGAAGTTGTTAGTTCCCTCTTTTTATTCTTTATGGCGTTCTTCAGGGACTCGGCATAACACTCAGTCTGGGTACGCCGTTCTTTCAATTCCTGCAGCTGTCAAACCACAAGAAGAATCCCCAGTAGTCAGCTTAGGTTTGATAAAAAGGAGTGGACTGCTTTGACTCTCACGTCGACTCTCAAAACCCATGTTACTTCTTCATCTTTTATACTGGCCCCTCTCCTACGTCTACACTGATTTCCTACAGCGTTTCCTAAACGCTGCCACAACACTCCTCCTCCTCTCTCAAGGACTCTGAACACTCTTTGTAGCCCCTTGTTGGCTGCTCCAACACGGTTAGAAGCTCCTCCTGCTCCTACAGTGACTTTGCAACTCCATAACAATGATGATGTGACGAGGGAATACAAAAAAGCACCAGCGCAACACTCCAGTGTGCCTACTCTTTCTCCGTCAGCACACGCTCCGCTTTGCCAAACCCAAGAGAAGCAGCACATACACGTGCTCCGTGAAACTTGAGAAATAGCTTTTTGAAAGGAATACACACACCCTTCTCCAATTAAGGACAAAGTGGCTTCACGGTTAGCGACCTTTCTAATCGTAGGCGCCAGGCTTATAAAACAAGGCGAGTCACTTACCTGTCACTCATCTACTCCTGTTGCAAAGTTGCCTAGTGTACTAAGACCACCTTAGCGCAGCCCTCCACTGTTAACTTCAAGCGGTGCAAACAGGCAGGCACCAAAGGCAGCAGTGCTGTTCCCTCCCAGCCCCCTCGTCACAGCTAGCCGCACCCTGAACCACCCCGGGTTACAGAAAACGCCCAAGAAAGGGATCAGTTCCCCGCTCTGGTTTGCTACAACAGAGGCCTGGGCCCCTGCCAAGAGACAAGAGACAGGCTTTCTCCATACCTTAGCTTTAGACCTGTCCAGTTCCTTCTGCAACTGCAGTTTCTGTTCCTGCAGGTCCCTGCTGTAGCGCTTCTTAGCTTCAAGTGAAGCTTCTGCCAGGGAGTTCTTTTTGAGAGCGTCGGCAAGCCCCTGCTGCAGCTGCCTGACCCACCTCTAAAGAAACAGTGTTCCATGAGCATGGAGACATCAGTAAGAAGATGACAACATGAGAGATGCTTTTACTCATGGGATTATATCATTAGATCGGTCTGCAGGGTGGCCAGCAGGTCGAGGGAGGTGATTCCTCCCTTCTACTCCGCTCTCGTGAGACCCCACCTGGAGTACTGCATCCAGCTCTGGGGTCCGCAGCACAAGGAAGACATGGACTTGTTAGAGCGGGTCCAGAGGAGGGCCACAAAAATGATCAGAGGGCTGAAAGACCTCTCCCATGAAGAAAGGCTGAGAGAGCTGGGGTTGTTCAGCCTGGGGAAGAGGAGGCTCTGGGGAGACCTTATTGCAGCCTTCCAATATAGAAAGGCGGAGAGAGACTTTTTACCAAGGCCTGTAGCGGTAGGACAAGGGGCAACGGTTTTAAACTACAAGAGGGTAGACTTAGATTGGACATAAGGAAGACATTTTTTGCAGCAAGGGTGGTGGGACGCTGGACCAGGTTGCCCAGAGAAGTTGTGGATGCCCCATCCCTGGAAGTGTTCAAAGTCAGGTTGGACGGGGCTTTGAGCAACCTGATCTAGTGGAAGATGTCCCTGCCCATGGCAGGGGGTTGGGCGAGAAGACCTTTAAAGGACCCTTCCAGCCCAAACCATTCCATGCTTCTATGACTCAGTGAATTCAAAGATAAGAGATTTTGGCCGCCACCAGCAGGCAGCTGCAGGCATCTTTCTCAGCTGCGCACATCCAAACTATCGGCAGCTCTTCATGAGACTTTCCCCTTCCTAATACAGAGAAAAGGCTTAAGCATTCTTCTCCTTGGAACACAGGCTGAGAGTCTGCGCACGTGCTTTTTTCCAACCCACTGTGTTCCCTCTTTATGCAGACCTTCTGCTTCACAACGGGAAGAAAATGAGGTCGGAAATACACTTCAGGTCCAGATTCAATAACCTCCTCTCAGCAGCACTCCAAAATGAACTCGGCAGCAAGAACAGCTCTCCGTACACTGACAGGTTCTATTTACAGATATCTGCATCAGCCTCTATTAGAGTCACCTGTCTGTCGCCTTGACAATCTGCTTGAGTTGAAGCATCCTTCTTTAGCTGATGCTCTTCTCTCCCCAGTGCAGTAACCTGAGCGAGCGAGAACACAGACAGACAGTCAGACAGTGGGGAAAGGAATCCCCAGCAACACTGCAGCATGACACTGCATTTCAGCACCGGGGCTACAGAAGCGGGACTTCTGCATTACCTCCGGAAGAGAAAGCACCTCATTCTCAGAAGAGGAGTCAAAATCTTCCAGTTGTTCTGCTCCTCCCGCTGGCAAGACACCTATGAAGGAGGCAAGAAGCGCGATGCTGCTGTGAGTGCTTATTTCACTCTGCTTTTCCCCATCTGCTTCACTGCAGAGAAGCTTACAGAGGTAACCATTTAGTCCGTCAGGAAATTACCATTGCCGCGCGCCTCTGCAACGGACTGCATGCACGCTCCGTGTCTGTCTGCAGCTGGAAGCAGCACGCCGGCCGGCCCTTTCCTTGGACCTTCAGAATCCGTCTGCGTAATTTAAAAGACATGCGTGAGAACTGGCACAGACTCCTTCTCGACCCGTTTCCGCGCACAAAGCTCCCGCTTCAGCCAACACGCGTAACGTGGTAACAGGTGACGGGCAGAACGAAAAGGGCAAACGCAGGCAGCGTGTTAGGCATCTCTGTTGAGCAGGGCTTTCAAAAGGGGCCGAAGTACACCTGCCCAAGATAGAGAGGCCCTAGGCAGAAGCAGCTACGCATCTAGACTGTAGGCCCTGCGGGCGACCAGTTGACACTGACTGGATCCGGAGACGGGAGCTGTGTGGTGGAAAACCAGCAATCCCCACAGCGCCAGCCTTCTAGATATCAGAGGATTGTAACCGTTGGGAAGCTTTACCGCTTCAGTCCTGTACTAGAAATCCAGCTCCAAAGCCAGCTGCTAGGAGACCCGGGTCATTAGCTTGACCTCACCTCCTCCCAGTCCTAACTGAAGAGCTTGCCTGCAGCAGCGGCCTGTCAAGGTCCCAGTTACGAGCGTGTGGCGGAAGCAGCAGCAGCAGAGGGAAACGAGCCCAGAAGCAAGCGAGCCCAGTGGGGCCCCACTGCCTCCTTCAGAGAAGGGGAAGAGTGGCTGGAAAGCTGCCCAGCGGAAAAGGACCTGGGGGCGTTGGTCGACAGCCGGCTGAATATGAGCAGCAGTGTGCCCAGGTGGCCAAGGCGGCCAATAGCATCCTGGCTTGGATCAGAAATAGCGTGGCCAGCTGGACTAGGGAAGCGATTGTCCCTTTGTACTTGGCACTGGTGAGGCCGCACCTCGACTACCGTGTTTGCTTTTTGGGCCCCTCACTGCAAGAAAGACATTGAGGTGCTGGAGCGCGTCCCAAGAAGAGCAAGGAAGCTGGTGAAGGGTCTAGAGAACAGGTCCTATGAGGAGCGGCTGAGGGAACTGGGGCTTGTTTAGTCTGGAGGAAAGGAGGCTGAGGGCACACCTTATCGCTCTCTACAACTACCTGAAAGGAGGTTGTAGCGAGGTGGGTGTCGGTCTCTTTTCCCAAGTAGCAAGTGATAGGACAATTGGAAACAGCCTCAGGTTGGGCCAGGGGAGGTTTGGGTTGGATATTAGGCAAGATTTCTTCACTGAAAGGGTTGTCAAGCACTGGAACAGGCTGCCCAGGGAAGTGGTTGAGTCACCATCCCCGGAGGCTTTTAGAAGATGAGTATACGTGGCGCTTAGGGACACGGTTTAGGGCTGGACTCGGCAGTGTTAGGTGTACGGTTGCACTCGATGATCTTAAGGGTCTTTTCTGACCTAAACGATTCTATGATTCTACCTCAGAATCAAAAGGGGAGTCATCATCTTCCTCTTGTTCTGCTCCTGCTGCTGGCAGGACACCTATGAAGGAGGCAAGAAGCGCGATGCTGCTGTGAGTGCTTATTTCCCTCTGCTTCTCCCCAGCCCTCAAGCCCTGCGTCCCGTCGACGGGTTATCGTTCTCCTACAGGCCCTAGTGATTTGTCCTCGTCACCTCCTCCACGGTGGCGGATCGTACCTGCTCCGGTCATTGCAGGTGCCCCCAAGGGAACGTCAGCAGTTGTCCCAGAGCAAGAGCTGTCAAGTACTGCTGGGCCTTCTGTGCTTCCTGCAGAACATTCACCCGTCCTTTCACAGTTCACAAATTCCTCCCATTGGTTATAAATACTATATAGAGAAAGGAAGGAAATGCATTCAGTAAAAATACCTCCACACTTGCATACACTCTCTACTGGAAGAGCAACAGCCATTCATGAGCCATCCTCCCCATATTCATAGCCAGCTGGTAAAGGGTAACACACACACACACACACACACACACAGAGACAGAGCTTACTGCACTGCTAGAGTAGTGGAGACTGAAATACTCACTACAGGCATGTTCACGCTACAGGTGCCTATTCTTGTCTATGGAGTAACTCAGCCCTGCTGGCTACAGTCTCATCTGAAAACCCCCGCTCCGTTTTGAGGGCCAGTGAGATTAACAAGACCCCTGGCAGACTGACATCTAACTACAAGGCTTCTACCTCAGCGGGATGCTATACTAATGCTGTAGCAACTCTTCACATCAAGCCGGGGTAACGTCTCCTCAAGCCCAGTCCTGACTTTGAAGGGCTTCAGAAATTCCCATGGTTAGTCTGAGGACCTGGGACTTTAGAGAGCTCCTAAGTGGGATATCGAGAGGCCAAGAAAGATTGCGGTTGCATTCCAAGCACACCAGGGGTTAAGTACATTGCATAGTGTTATCTTCTAACAACCCTGGCAGAGGGTCAGCTGGGGCTCCGGAGAGAGACCACTTTCAGGTTTGCTTCATAAGCAGAACTAAAAACCAAACAAAAAGCCCCAAACAAACAAGAAAAGAAAATATTAAAAACGCGCTCCAGACCAAGGCTGCGCTGCAAAATGGTGCATTAGCGCAACATTGATACTGTGCCAGCAGCCGGGAGGGAAGGAATGAACGTGTTGTTTTGGTAGAGCAATCCTCAAACGTGCTTTATTCCTAAAGGGGTTTTTACTCCACAGTTTACCCAGGCACCCTTCTCTCCTGCTTCCCATTGGTACAGGCTGACAGGGGGGGCAGGGGGAGAAGAAATGAAGTCGAGATGCAGTGACAAGAGGTCACGGGCAGTTGTTTATGGCTAGACAAGGCATGCTCGTAGGCATAATGCAGTTCATTCACCCATCACTAGGCTACTATTTCCTTCAGCCTAGCTGTTAAGCACACATAGCCACCTTAGCGAAGGAACGGCCAGGGGTGCAAAGCTACCCACGAGAGGAGGAAAACCGCTGAAGAGTTTAACTCGGGGGATATCAGTTAGATCCCCTCTGCAACAAAAGGCAGGTAGTTGCTAGTCAGTTGAGTTGAGTGGAGCTTGGCAGCACACAGGTGGATTCTCGGAGAGAACCGTGGGGGGAAGTTTCCCTCAACTTCCAAATCCACTCTCGACACAGAAGGAGATGCATCAGAAGACGTCACTGGGCCCAGCTTCAGCAAAGGACTCAACGCCTCATTAAACCCCGGTGATGTTACCAAAAAGGGCCGTACTCAGCACGGACGTTCTGAGAACGCAGCTGCTCTAACGAGGACGTAAAACACTTACTCAGCATATCCAGACAGTCTGGCATAAGAGAGAGCTGTCCTGCCAAACTCGTCTTCATGAGAAAGTTCAGCACCATGCCGAAGAAGAAGTCGTATTACATTCACATCCCCAGCAGCAACAGCAACCATAAGAGTGGTCCTAAAGCATCCAAGAGATGATAGGAAATACATCAGCTTCTGCGGACATTGCATTGCCATTACTTCAGTCCCTCTTTGCTCCCCAAACAATTCATTTCCCCTCTCCTACAGGCAGAGTGAAAGCACAGCCAAACACGTGGAAGCGTCGGAGAATTGAGGCTGGCAGGACCTCAGGAGGTCTCCAGGCCAACCACCTGCCCAGAGCAGACTCGGGGGGTGGGGGCGCACGCGTGTGTGCACACGCACGCGTGTGTGTGGCACCACAGCCAACGCTTTCTTGCAGTCCTCAGTGCAGAAATCGTCCCCTGAGGTAAGAGAGCAGCCGAGTGGGGGTGTGCTGTCACAAGTCACGCGGTAGGAGCTCCTTCCGAGCAGCTCCTGGTTCTTTTTCAAAGCTCGTTCCTATGGCTGCCATCAATCCAACTTGAACAATGCTAAGGAGTCCCACGCGCACTTTTGAGAAACCCTTCACCTTTTATGCCTATCTCGAGCATGCACGTCAGCTCCTTTTTGAAGAAGGAACTCGACCATCTCTTCACAGTGCTCGGTGATCGCAACAGCAAGCGGAGTGTATCCCATCTGAAAGGAGAAATCACCTCCCTTACAATAACACAGAAAAGTCAAGCAAGTTGTGGGAAGAGGAGCCTTACCCAAAGTCCACGCTTACCTTATTCTGAGCATCAATATGGGCATTGTGCTCAAGTAACAGCTCCACTAGAGATTTGCTAGGAATGGCGGCAGCCAGGTGAAGGGCAGTGTTGCCGCCAGCACCTCTGAGGTCAGGGTTGGCACCGTGTTCCAGCAGAATAGCCACACAGTCTTTGTGCTGGTGCTCTACTGCCTGGAAAGAAGACACAAAGGAGGAATAACTTCCAACATCTACGTTTCTCTCTGTCAGAACTCCCGCGTCTTCCCAACACTGGCAAGTACGAGCGTCTTCAAAGATTAGGCAACATATGCCCCTTCCCCGCTGACTACAAGGTACCTGTTTCTACGCAGGCCTATGTGAAGAATCATGCAAGGTGTGTATCGCTCAGTGCATAATCGATAAGCCCAAGGTACAACAGCATAACGTATTCCATGTACCTTCATCAGCGGCGATTTCTTAGAATTGTCACGAGGGTTTAGCTGGCACTTCTTTCCTGCTAGAAATCGAACGACATCTGCATGGCCGTTCGCACAAGCAAGATGCAGAGGCGTCCTAGAAATTAAATATATTCAGTTAACACAGACAGACAGCTGAAGACATCGTTTCAGGCTGTGGTACGCGCCACATAGGGCCACAAGCCTCAACTGGCAAAAAACAAGCCGAAAGCAAGCGTCCTCGTTCCAGAGCCGGTGGCGGGAGCTGCACACCCAAAGCCTGGGGCTGGCTAGGAAAAATCCCCAACGCATCCGCTGAGTCAGGAGGCATTTCCTCGGCTGTGTCAATGAACCTGCACAGACAGACTCCTGTGCCCAGGCACTGGTCCCTGCCTCCAGCAGGACTGCCCAGCCACCCAGCACAGCAAAGGAGACCGCGTCTTGGCAGCCTGGAGTCTATGGAGGCTACGTAAGTCTACAGAGACTGCGGAGTCTGCGTAAGCCCCTGGGTTTTCCCCCGATCAGTCCCGTGCCAGACATGTCGCAGAGACATAGGGGATGGGATTTCTAACAGCAACGGGAAGGCTGTGCCGTGTCTGTCCGCAAATCCATGCCCTGCTCAAGCAAGCCGCTCGGTCTGGCAAGGGGAAAGGAGCCGTCTCTGCTTGGACGAAGGCCTGCTGAGCTCCACAGAAGATTCACTACAGGGACCAGGCTGGCAGGGCAGAGCAGGGCAGGGCAGAGCGGAGCGGAGCGGAGCGGAGCATCCGCCGCCTCCTGTCTCAGCTTGGGTCAGGCCTCCGCTAAGGCCAGCGCTGTGGAGCCGGCCCTGCTCCTAGGGCGCTTGCGACCGTGCCGGGCTTTGCCGGCTCTTCCAGCCAGGGTGGGTGGAGGCTTTGCTACGGGCACTGCCCGCCCCTTACTGCTTCTGCGCGTTCCGCCCGTTGACGCGGAATCTCTTCCGCCACCAGCGCCGCTGCAGCCGGGCCAGGTCACCGCTGGCGGCCGCGCTGTGCAGCCCGCCCCAGCCCTCCTCCCGGAGCTCGGAGGCCCCGGCGGCGCCGGGCGCGGGAGCGCTGCCGGACGGCGGCCGCTCCCGCACCCTCCCGAGGAGTCCGATGAGCCTCTGCATGCTGCGGCGGGGACAAGGGCACGGCCCGCCCCGGGGCTAGCAGCCGCAGGAGGCGCCCGGCGGGCTCTGCCGAGCCGCGGGCGGGGAGAGGGCGAGAAGAGCCGAGAGCCGAGCCCCGAGCGGCGGCCGCGGCTCGCAGCCCCCGACGCTCCCAGCCAGAGACGCGCTGCCGGTCCCGCCGCGGCGGCGACAGCACTGAGCGGCGGCGCCTGCAGGGGGCGGCCTAACTCTCGGGGCGTCACAGGGGGCGCGACGGGGGGGCGTCACAGGGGGCGGGGTGACGCCGGCCCGTCGCGAGCGGGCTCTGCCTCCGCCGTCGGGGCGCCCCCGGGGCGGGGGCCGGCTGGCCGGAAAATGCCTCTGAAGATGTGCCGTTTGCACAGCTGCTGTTCAAGAGCCCTATTTGCTCCCGTGTTAGAATGTTGACGGATGCGTCCCTCTGTGCGTCGGGCGAGGTTCTGGAGTAAAATACGGCAGCGGTGGCCACGGACGGGGCTGCTGACAAACCGTCGAACGCGCACCAAAGCTTCGCCCTGTCCCGCCTCTCCCCCGGGGCGGGGGCCGGGTGGCCGGCGGCTGCGGCAGTGGCCGAAGCGGCCCTCGCCTCACCCGCTCCGCGTTTCCCCTCAGCGCGTGGCCGCGGAGCCTGGGGATGCGGGTCCCCAAAAGCAGAGCCGGAGGCGGCCAGCACCTGGCTCGGGCGGGCGCGGACCTCGGGCGGTCTCTCGCCTGGCTCTCGCTGTCACTCCCAGTGACACCCCCTCGGGGCTAGTGTGAACGTACATCGTGCTGGCATGAGGCGCGCGTTCGCGTGGCCAGGTTTCCTCCAGCGTGCTCTTCTGCAAGGCTGCTCAGCTCCTGCGACCCAGCGGAAGATGTGCACCAGCTCCTCTGTACACGGTGCCAGGCACGTGAAGCACGTGACCCCTGCCCAGAAACCGAGGGGGCAGAAGAGGGCCAGAAGGACACGAAGGAAAGAGCTGGGGAGTCTTGCTGCAGACTCGCTGAATCTGCATGTCCCTCCCAGCTGCCGGGCTCTCCCTGGAGCCCCAGCCCGGCTGCGCGGCCTCCCTGGCAGGCTGTCCGTCTGCAGTGCTTCCCTCCCCGCCTGATCAAGCACGGAGTTCTGTCGTGACTTGGGTTTTTGTGGGGGGGGTTGAGGTTGTTTTGCTGCTCGCCTGCACTCACGGTTTAACAAGGAAGAGAGCTCAGAGTGACGGGAGAAAGCTGCCCCAGCGGCACCGCCGCCCCTGCCGTGCTGCGCAGACGCGGCTGGCCCCAGCGCGCCGGCAACGGCGGGGGGAGCCCTGGGCTTCCCGTCCGAGGGGCGGGGCGCGGCTCCCGGGGCCGCACCGTCCCACCCCGCCCGCGGTGCTGCCGGATGGGGGATGGCGGCGGGCGTGCGGCGGCGGCGGCTCCTCCCGCTCTGGATGGGAGCGGCGGGGGACGAGCGGGCGGCGCCGCCGCCGCCTAAGGCCGGGCGGCGGCAGGCGGCGGCAGGGCCCAGGTAGCGCCGCTGGGGCGGGGGAACCGGCGGGGGCGGCGGGCGGGCGAGGCTGGGCCCTGCCCGCGCTGAGTGTCTCCCCGTGCGGTGCCCAGGGCGGTGGCGGTGGCGTACTGCATGAACGAGGCGGAGCTGGTGGACGTGGCCCTGGCGGTCCTGGCCGAGGTGAGCTCGAACCTCCGAGGGTGGGGACGCGACCCTGGCCGTACCCGGCCGCGGCCCGGCGGGCGGCGAGGCTCCCCCAGGGGCGCGGGCAGTGAGCCCTGCCGCCTCGGCTCCCTGGCGGCCCCCATCCGGAAGGTGGGTCTGGGGAGTGGCTCCCGAGCGCCGCCCGGGTTTCCTGGTCCCCTCGTCCTCTTCCCGAAGTATGCCGGGGCCGGAGCAGCTGCCTTTGCCCCTGGGCCACCCCGCCGGGCGCTGCGGGACAAAAACAGCCCCCACCGCGGACGTGGGGACTGGGCAGGGGGTGTCCTGCGGGGATGTTGGGCTGCCCCCCCTACTCCTTGGAGCGCTCCCGGGGTGAAGTCGCGCACAGCCAGGTCTGGTTGTTTTCCCTTTGGTCAGAATCTACAGTGCGAGGAAGGTGAGGAGAAGGCCTGGTCCGGGAGCGAAGAGGAGCAGGAGCTCCAGCCAACACCAAACGAGGCTCCTGGAAGCACAGCCAGCACGGGGGGAGGCAGCGACCGCAGTCCGGCTCTCCCATCCCCTCCTGACGCTGGTGCTGATGCCGACGCAGAGAGGACAGGCTGGGAGGACTCCGAGGACGATGTTCTGAAATACGTCAGGGAGATCTTTTTCAGCTAATGTTGCTTCCTCTGCGGCTCCCCAGGAGCAAAGGGGACGGTGAGGAGGGTGTCCCCTCCCACAGCACTGAGGATGGTGGGAGGAGGGCCTGGAGTGGGCTGTGTATCTGCCGTGTTGGTGGCCTATGAAGCTGGTAGGAGGCCCATAAAGGCCATGGGGGAAAAGGAAGGGGGCACGCACTCCTCCCCGTGTGTGCTGGGTTCAGTGGGTTTTGGCTCCAGATTCGGTTATGTTCATGTCTGTTTGGCATCTCAGAGCATGGACAGATTAAAGAGGACATTTGGGTTTCTGTGAGTGTCCCTTTGGTGGGTTGTGTTGGGACTGGAGGGGAGCAGGGAGTTGCTGGCCCTGGAAGGCCTTTGCTGGCTCTGCAGAGCCCGATAGCCATGGTTCAGCCTTGGGGCTCCCTTGCCCTTGTGGTCCCTCTGTGACAGCTGCAGTGGGGCCTGGCAGGCTGGCCCCATTGGACCTGATGCTGAATTTGCCTCCAGGCTTGGGCAGGCCTCCCATAGGTGAGGAAGACATGGGTGGGAGCAGACTGGCAGGGGCAGGGACCATCCTGAGGGGGCTGACCCCATGGCAGCGTGCATGGGGGTCTAGGAAGGGATGAGGATGGCTCAACATCCTCTTCCCGGTCCGAAGCGGGGATGAACAAACCACGTGAGGCTGGGGCAGGTGCAAGAGCCTTTACTGAAATGAAGAATCAGTCAAACCCGCATCACCAGCCACATCCCCACCCAGACCGCAGCAGGAGAGAAAACAGACCCTCATGTCCCCAAAGGGGATGGGGGGGAAAGCAGGCACTTCTTTGTGCGAGGTTACAGGCATGGCATGGAGCGGTGCTGTGCACCGCCATGGCAGAGAGACCCCATCCAGTGCTCTGGCTATGATGGCCCAGCTGGGGCACTGTACCCCAGCCTTTGGCAGCCCGGGTCCTGCTCCCCGAGCACACCCCTGCGTGGGGCGTGTGTTGGTATGACAGCTTTGTGGTGAGCTGTCCTCGCACAGAACCAGTTCTCCTGGAGTCTCAAAGGCTGGTGGGGGTGCTGGGCTCAGCCCCATAATATCAGTGGGGATAAACCTGGGGCTCTGCACCAAAATCCTCTGCTTCCTCGTGGAAACTGCCCTCATTAGGGCTGTGTTCAGTGTTCAGCAAGTTGTTAGGCTGCCCATCCAGGGGCTCTGCTGCTGCTGGGGTTGGATGTGGGCCACTTCACCCTAATGAACTAAAGCAGAGTTGCTCCAGGTATTGTTCTAGCAGGTGAAGTACAGGTGCTCCTGCTGAAGAGAGTATTTCCAGTGCACTTCTGGGGCTGCCACTGCTGCGATGGCAGTGTGAAGCCACAGCTCCTCAAGTCACAATTGCCTCGACTGCATCCCTGGTTAGTCCAGGAGTTGGAGAAGGAGCAGAGTCTCTTTGGGCAACTCCAAGAAAGGAGGCCTGTTTGCTTCTCTGCCTGTCTATACTTAGGCTAGATATGTCCAGAGGGCTGTGTCCACTGTGTGCTGGTTCTGATCTGTCCCCTTCACTGTCCTCTGAGTCAGGGCCAGAAATGCCGTCGCTTTGATGCTGTGCCCCAGGCTGAGGGGTGTGTTACACGCGCTGTTCCCGGGAAGCTTCCATGCTGTGCTGGGGGTGTTGGTGTCTGCTGCCTGCTTGCTGCAGGAGCGCTGCACACAGCTGTGTGCCAGAGCATGGCTGGACATGGGCCTTTGGACTAAGCATCAAATTCCTGCCAGTGTCTAAAGCTGTAGCGGGATTACTGTTTTAAATCAGGTTATCAACAGCTCTTGCATCTTCTTCGCTGTCAAATCTCAATGGGCAGGGCCTCCTCAGTAAAGGGCTTTGACACAGGCGTGTGTGCTTGGCCCAGCTGAGGTACATAGTGGCAGTGAGCATCTGGAGCAGTAGCAGAGCCTGAGTCCCAAGCAGTGCCAGGAAGCCCCCAGTGAAATCAGAGGGGTGAATCCACTGCGAGGTTTGGAACAGAAACGTACCCAGGCCTCCAGACAGGATTATGGTCTTGATGATGAGTATGATGAGGATCACCTTCCAGCCCTCTCTCTCCTCTGTGCACTTCACATGTGCAACAAAAATGGGGTAGAAGATGCTGAAGACCAGGCAGGCATACACGCAAACCCTGGCTAGCACCATTCCTGGTAGGCTGATGCCCATCACCTGCAAATGCTTGTACTCCAGGCACTGCAGCTCCCCAGCTGTCTCATTCCACAGGCAGAAGTTGTAAAAGCCAATGCGTTTGTCAGGGAGGTCGACCAGGTTCCCGGCTTCCCACAGCAGTGCGTAGAGCATCAAGGCCAAGGCCCCGGTGGCCTCAAGGAGGGTCAGCGCACAGAGCAGGTGCCCGGTGCACCTCTGTTGCAGCAGACCCATCCTGGTGCCCGCATGCTCTCTTGATACCATGGTAAAGCCTGCTGTGGGGACGCCTGCTGCAAAACATGAAGGGGGGACCCCTTGGTTGTTGTGTGTTACGGCACCCTTCCCGAGGTGTGCTCCGAGCCCCTGTCAACTGAGGTCTTGGGACTCCCCTTGTAAGTAGAGGAGGAGGATCTCAGTCCTGCCTCTGACTGTGCTGCGCATGTGTTACTGGGTCAAGGGGGGTGCATTTTTGGTCACAGCAAAGGTGGCTTAATGATGTCCTGTGCATGGACCAGCACTGGGAGGACAGGGGATGAGGCTAGTGTGGCTCCTTTAGCCCCGCACACTCCCTTTGCACCATGGTCTCACATTGGACAAAATAGGCATTTGTCAGCAAACTGCAGTGCTGGAAGGGAGCAAAACACTGCTGTCTGGTAAGGAGGGGGTTAAGAGCTATTCTGGGAAAATGCGTTTCTTTCAGTTCTGGTCAGACAAGGACACCCCTTGTGGTCTTTGGACGACTGAGTAAAATGCAGGCATGACAGGGTCTGAAGTGCAGGACTCCCCCTGCCTCCCCGTCCCCTTTCCCCCCCATAGCTCTGGGACACCCGATGCCATTGATGCCACTCATTTCCAGCATCCACATGCCCCTGAGGCCCTTGCATGCCTGTACATTTCTGGGCACAGCAGGGCTGATCGCCGGCAGCCCTGCTCCCCACTGAGGCTGGCAGACATGGTGCGCCTCTGTTCTGGTTGCCTGAGGACCGATGCCCCACGCGGACAGGCAGTTGTCCACCACAGAGAGGCACACCGGACCCACCCGCAGCTGCTCGCCCTTCTCTGGGGCCCGGGGAGATGGGTGCTATGGAGACAGACCTGCGATTGCCATGCTCCTTGCTCCTCTCTCAGACTGCCTGGCAAACCCGACTCCCTGCTCCTTTCCCAGAAATGTGGACTGTCCTTAGTGCCCTCTTGCAGGCTTCTGCTTCGTGCTGAAAAACAGGGAAGTGGCATCAGGAAGGGGTATCACTGGCTGCAGAGCCACGCGGCATCGCAGCACGGGCCACTTGGGTCTGCACAGAGGCACAGACACAGGCCAAGGAGCTCGGAGACCTTGGTTTCAAGCTCAGCCTCCGGCTTGAGGCTCTGCAAATAACCCCTTTCCTGCCTTTGCCAAGCATTATCTCCTGTAAATCATTTACCGCCTTCCCTCAAGAAGTTCACAACATTCAGTCCTGCTGTCTCCCCTCCACTGCCCATTGCCCAGTGGTATATCATCCCGAAGTCCTGGACGTCCAAGGCCATGACCCCACAGCTGCTTGTGGATTTGATACAGCCTCTGAGTTTTTAGAGTGCCAGGAGAGACCCCACTCAATCTGTACCCGGTGCCTAGCTGCAGCGCTGGTGACTAGAGACCCTTCAAGCATCCCCCTCCCACTCCCCGTCTCCCTGGGTACTTGGGAGTGGGCCACCTATGTTTAATGTGCACAGGGATAAAGCTTCTCCGTCCCAAACTTCTCCTCCTCCACACAGTCATAGCCAGGAGGAGGACACACACACACAGCATGGAAGGGGGTCACCGCATCCAGACACTGACCTGTCCCCTTCCCCTGGTCAATACCTCACTTCTTCTTGTAGCTTCCCTTGGAGGTCTTCTTCACAACGGGCTTCTGGAGACACTGGAAGGTCACATGGAGGATGCCCATTGTTCTGAATCTACAATGAAGACACAAACGACCAGGAAAATAGCCGTGCTTGGGCCCAGAGCATGCTGCAGAATGAGACCTCATGCACATGTAATTTCACCAGGGTTTGTCTTGCCCCTGGTATTGCCTCTTGGTTTGTCCGTCTTTACATGTGCTCTCTTGCAGCTAGGCATTGCTGCTCTTCCTCTCCCTGTCCCGCAAGGGCTCACGCCTGCTCGCCGTTCTCCCTGCCATCCTGCCTCGCAGCCCTCAGAGGGAGAACAAGCTGTGCTTGGAGGGGGCTCCTTGGTTAGCTGACCAGCTCCCCAGGGATTTCTGTCGGAACTCAGAGCTGGGACCGGTACAGCCCAGCTGGCTCCTGGCCCTGCCCACCTACCAACCCTTGCTGTCGTATTTCTTTAGACCTGTTTCCTAAGGAGGCAGGCTTGTAGAAACACGGGCTTTTTGTTCAATCATCTCACGTTAGCTTTTATTGACCCCCCCCTCCACAAAATAGAAAAGCAATTAAAAATTGTTTCTCTTAATTACTTAATTTCTCTTAATGAATTATTAAATTAATAAATTATTAAATTTTATTTATTTATAAATTGTAACTATTTTACTTATTATTTAAATAGTTATTATTAAATTATAAATATTATTAATAAAAAATAATAAAAAATAATTCTCTGTCCCCCTAGAGAGGGGACAGAGAATTAAATTTCTAGCAGGTTCATGGAAATACATGGCAGGGGTGGAGGAGAACCACCTCAGAGACGCTGTGCTGCTATGTGATCTCCACGTGTATGAGGGCCCAGGGAAATCCCACAGTATCTCTGCCCTCCCTTCTGCTTTGAGGCTCACGTCTATAAGGACCTATTTTCTTTTCCCAGCGATGCCCCTCTGTTCACTCTGCCAACTTGCAGGCAGATTTGCCCCTCAGCCTCCTGCTGCCTCCCGAGCCTGGCAGGTAAATCTCTGTCCCCAGGTGTGACTGTGACAGGGACAGAAACATGCCTGGTGCGGGTGCCCTGTGCCAGCTGGGGCAGAGACGCACAGCTGGGTATGGTTTGGCAATGAAAGCCGAGACCTGGCGCCCTGCCACCAGCGCAGCCGCAGGCACGGCATTCGTGAGCTCCGCAGCTCGGCCCTGAGGCCGGTTTGGAGGCAGCCTGGCTGAGAAGCAGGGGATAAACAGGAAAGAGCTGTCACCCTGTGTCCAGCTGGGGCTTTTCCCAGACATCTGCAGCCCCTCCGCCGCTAAGGAGGTGCCTGTGCCTTTGGACAGGAGAGTCTGCGGCTCTACCTCAAAGGTGCAAGAAAGAGGAACCCGAGCACGGCTCAGCGAGCTCCAGCCTGGCTTCAGCCCCCTTGTTTCTGGGCGGGCATCGCTGGAAGCGCTGGACTTCACCATGGGAGAGCTCTGTGTCTCAGTCTCCTGGGCAGACAGGCTCCATGTGCATGGCTCAGGAGCTCCCTGGGGTGTCTGTATGTGAGATGGGGCTCGTAGGGACCCTCTGTGCTGCTGGGACTGCACGACCCTTCCCTCTGCTGGCTCTTAGGCAGGTGAGCACCTTCCCAGGCTGGGGCTGTGCCTTCCCCCCAGCGAGCTGCTGGCTGAGTGCCTGGGCAAAGGCAGCGGGACGGGGAGGCCATGGCATGCAGCTCCGGCGCAGGATCTGGCCTCTGTGCAGGGACGAACAGCTCTGTGGAGCGGCCAGACCCCGCTGCAGTGAACAGGCTGAACGCAAAGGGGCGAGGGAATGGGCATTTTCTCTTGCACTGAAGAGCCCCCCAGAAGACTTGGCTTTCCTGCATCCCCCCTCACCGGCTGCCGGGGGGAGTAATGCTTTGCAAGAGCGGTGGGAAAGGAAGGCAGCTTTGGACATGGCACCTTTCCTTCAAGCCACCCGCTCCTCCCCCGCCCCCCCCCCCCCCCCCCCCCCCCCCCCCCGATCCCTCTTTCGCCCTCAGGCAGGACTGGCTGCAGAGAAACCACAGGTGAAGAAAGGCTGCTGAAAAGGTAAGGATTGCTGGCAAACAGAAACCAGCAACCAGACTGCGGAGGAACTGCCCTGAAAGTGTCCCACAGCTGGGGAAGGACCTCCTCCCTCCCAGATATTTGCACCCTGCAGCACCACTTTGCCTGGCAGCTCCCCCCGATACCAGCGGCATTAAAAAGGTGGGGGACTCAGTGGAGGATACTTACGGGCTGCCCATCTGGCTGGGTGCAGAGCTGAAACACGCTGGAGAGGGCCGAGGTGCCGCCCTCAGCTCAGGTGAGCTGAGCTGGTCTGTGGCTGCTGCCAGGTCCTGTGCCGGCTGGGCTCTGACACCGCAGCTCCTGTTGCGTCCCAGGCAGCTGCCTCTGCTTTCTGTTTCGGTTTTGAGGGCCATGGAAGCCTGATGCAGTGCTCCTCCCTGATACTGCGTCATCTAAATATGAGCAAGAAAACAAGCCGAGCCCAGCTACTGCCATCTGAGCTGGGGGCAGGTTTGCACTTTCTTCTCCCGGCTGTGCTAACCGATGTGAATAACTGACCAGGCTAAGCTCACCCAGGAAAGTTGTGCTACTAGAGTGGCTTGGGTGTCCACAGGGGCTGAGACGAGTTTGTTTTGTTTGGACACTTCTGTAGAGGTGACTGACCATCCCAGTAGTGCAGCACTGTCGGAGTTCACTGACCACTTTGCCTTTCTTGCACTTTGAACGCTGCCCGCCTCCCTCTGCTTCCCAGACCCAGCTTTACCCGAGCTCTCCCTTGCCCGCAGGCACAGTGCCTACGCAGGCACAGTGCAGGAGAAGCAGCAAGCTGCCTGCCGCAACAGGAAACCTGTGAAACCTTGAGTGATGTAAGGGGCAAAACTCTCCTTCCTTTGGTCCTCCTGGCCAGATCCAGAACCATTTGTCCTGTCCTATAAGCAGCCTTGGTGGTGGCTCTGTTAGAGAGGTGTGTGTCATGTGGGACACCTAGACATGAAGCTGTTCACAGGGTCCCACCTAGTAATTCCACATTTAGGCATGGTCTGGAAATCTCCAGGTGGTACATAGGTTGTGAGCCTGTAATATTGGCACTCACATCCAAGAGCACAAGGGAGGTGAAAAGAAATATGGGAGGAAGCCCTAAGAGAAGCTCAATGGATAAAGCCGTCAGGCAGGTGGCAGTGGGGAGGTGCCTTCCTATCTGGCCTGTGTGCGTGGAATAATTTTAGCTTTGAGAAGGACAAGGATCTGGATTGAGGTGGTTCAGATCACAGATGGCTTGGGCAGAGGTTATGGTGGGAGAAATCAGGGGCGGGGGCAGAAGACTTGCAGCAAATAAAGCCTAGCAGGCCATAGCTGCTGAGCTGAATGTGGTGAATGGTGGGGACACAGAGGGAAGCCTTGGGGCTAAATATGGCCATCATCTAACATTGGGGCTGCTGGCTTGGAAATTGAGGTATGAGCAGAGACCACTGAGGCGAGACCTATGTTCCAGTGAAGAAACATGCATTGGCAGGAGGCATGTTTGTGCTCTCAAGAGGGGCGGTCATGCAGTTTTGCCTCACGCTACTCACTTTTCTGTCATTCAGGAAGGAAAAGGGTGTATGATTTGGGTCTAGTGATCAGCCACCTCTTTAGCTGATCTCAGCACTGCAGGGGAGGTTGCTGTTTTGCTGCCACAGGCAGGAAGCACAAGCAGTTCCTTCACAAACATCCTCACTTTGCATTGGGGTCCTGTTTGCTGGGGCAATCAGGATGACTGCCACAGTGGGTCTGCTCCATCATACCACAGCACTTCTCCCTCGAGCCACTGTCCTTCTAGATAGGTGTCTGATCCCCTTCCCATCTCCTACACCTCAGCAGCCATGAGTGTGACAGATGGCCACACATCCTGGCTTTAGCCTTTGCACACACCTCCATCTCTCTGGCCTTCTCTGGCACTGCTCAGAGCAATATATGCACCATTTGGGAATGTTGCTTTTGGAGTGGGGCATCTTCCTGGCCAGAGCTGGTTGCCTGATTGTGCACCTATGGCAGAAGCGCTCCTCAGTGTTTCCCAAGGAGCCTTGTGTCTCCTCCCCTGCAGGGTCTCGGTCTCTGCTGCTTGTAATGCCTCCTGAGATGCCAAGGCTGCCAGCAGGGAGAGGTACAGTCAACCTCTGGCTCAAGACCTGCCCTTGGTACCACTGACCTTATTCTGGAGGCCTCCTTCCACATCTTTGGCTGCCTCTGGCAGGTAGTTCCCCTGCCTTCTCCTTCCAGGTGTTTGGGCAGGGAAGATTGTGCCTGAAGGCTGGGCACGATACAGTATGCCCTGCTGTTCTCCTTCCTAGGGACATTTTACAGGTGTCCCCTGGCTGCCCCTTTGGCTTCAGATGCTCAAAGTCTGATGATGGAGCAGTTGGGAAGGATAGGTGTGATGGGTGTGGGGTGGGGTAAGCAGGGGGATGATCATCAACATGTCTCATGGAGAAAGAATGGGTAGGGAGAGGAGAAAGAGAGCAGGGCTTCTATGTATGTGTCCCTGGAGGTAGGAGAGATCGGATGGAGTGTTTGGGCTGCTGGGGCCTGGTGTCTATGGGTAGGAAAGGAGAGCACTTCCCAGGAGCCAGCTTCCACTAAATTCCTGTGCAATCGTTTCTTCCTGGAATTGTTTCCTGAAATAGAAATGTAATTTCTTGTGTGCATTAAGGAGATGTTCACATGGCTTTACAGTGGAATGAACTGCTCTGCAGTTCATCTTGGTTTCTCGTGGTGCAGTTAAAGCACACACAGCAACACCGTCAGCAGTTCTAGTAATATTAGGAATCACAAGTAAAGCATGAGATGAGTTGGGACTTTCAAAAGTGTTGTGCTTATTTTAGCCTGCTGTTTTAAAAGTAAGCTACCACACTTGCTTCCCAGAAGTTGGTTACGACCCTGGTCCTCATTCCTGAGGGAATCCCCACAGAACTTTGTTCCCTCTAGTTACTCAAAAACCCTCTCAGCTATAGCTAATACTGCCCCATTGTACCAGACTTGAGGGATTCCTGTGGGAGTCCTTAGACTGGTGAGAAGAGAGCTTGGAGTTCACTTCATATTCTTCTACATTGCTTAGAAATCACTTTTATTCAGAAGAAATCGTAAAATGACTATTTTTTTTTCTCAACTGTAATCTGCTGACAACTAAAAATAAATAAATCTCAGTGAAATGAAGCCAACTCTATGCTTTTCTTCCTATAGCTGTCACGAGGAGGTTGCTGGCAACCTAAGAGCCGGAGTCCAAGGCAGCGCGAAGCCAAATGGCTTTTTGCTGTCTGCACGTGTGCTGCATTTAGGATTCCACGAGACTGAATCCTAATCCCACCTAAGGGTGTCAGATGTGAGGCTCCCAGAACGCATTCCCCAGGACTGGTGCCCGGCTGGCTGCAGCCTTTAGGTTGGAAGGTGCCCTTCTTCACTGTACTTGCATCCAGTTCTAGCCCTGACAGAAAGCTGACCCACTTGTCTCTGGGAGGCCTTGTAATGATGACTTGTGCCTATGTGTCTAATTTTTTGTCTTTATTACTGCATTTGTCTTGCTGTAATACGGTATGATTTTTCCTCGTTTCTTATACAGTGCACAACAGAGAGGCTGTTTGGGATATTTCCTTCCAGCGATAAATTTTAAATATTTTAAGTATTTGGCCAATTCTTTCTTCTTGCAGATACAAATAATTTAGGTTTTATTTATTACTGGCAATTCTAGCTCAGCCCCTCTCAAATGCTCAAAACTTGATGGCCCCGATTTTGCAGCAATAGGTTCCAATGTACGGATTAAAATGGAGCATGCTGTAGAGACACAGATGAGGTAGAGAGAGGAAGCCCACTGACTTGCTTTTGCTTACTGGGAAATCCTAAGTGCTAGGAAATTTAAAGGAGACACAACTCAGTACCTGTCTTAAGCAGCATATTTTTCATCTCTTCTCCCAAATGTCTGTACAATGCTATACACATTAAGAAAATGCAAACTATACAGGTGTATGACTGGAATGAGTGAAATATTACCCGGGTATGTAAGAACACATGAATGGCCATACTGGTTTAGGCTAAGGGGCCATCTATCACAGCACCCTGCCTCCAAGGTGACCACGCATGGATGCCCAGGGGAGAGCAGGAACAGAACAAACATATCCAATACTTTTCCCAAGCACTCTCCTACGTTCTCACTCTTTTCAGCTGAGGAGATTTCCCAAGCCGTAAGTGTCTATTCAAAAACCCCCAGTGGTCTATCTATAAGGTACATGTCCACCTGGATCCATGTACATTTTTTGCATCCATGACATCCTCTAGCAAAGAGTTCCACAGACTGACCGACTGTGTACAGATTTTATGTCAAATGTTTTTGAGTGTAACATGTATTTGGTTTGTTGGTGAAAGGGGGGAATGATTTTCGTGGCTTATGACTCTCCAGTTTCTCTACTATGATCAAGGAATGGTGGCTTCAGCTGCTTGGTGAATAATCCCTCTCCTTGAGAATCTTAGGAAAACTTCCAAATAGAGTGAAGAAGCAAAAAACAAAGGAAAAAAAAGAAGGGGGGGACTTAGCTCTTCACAGAGCTCTTTCTGGAAGTGGAGTCTGCCTCACAAAACAGTACATATTGTTTAAGACAAATGATACTTTATATTCAGGACAGACTCCCCACTAAACTGGTTTAGAATTTGGGATACTTCTTCATGTGGTGAGAGAAACTTCATGTGTAAAATTAGCCGACGCATGAGAACTATTTTTCAGAAAAAAAAGAGCAAGAAGAATTTTGATTTCTGCAGGTATCTACTCCCTCGCTGGTAGAGTCATAATCCACAACCAAAGTCTTGGGAATTGTTTGAGCAAATCAGATACATGACACTTTCATGTGCCTTCATTGGCTGAAGAACTGGGGCTCCAAAATATACCCCGATATTTTGCAGCATGATGTCTGTTCTTTGCTTCAGGCAGTAACGGCAGAGAGAACTGCAGTGTGTCTTGTGCCTGGCTGGATTTACTCTTCCCAAAATTTACATCTTGGGTTGCTGTCCTGGTTTTCTTGGGCTTTGTGCTTTTTGAGGGGAGCTTCTCCTTCATTTTCCTTTCTTCCTTTTTTGAATTGCTCTTTGCACTATGATCATGACCTGAGCCAAAAAGGAGGAAAAAACAAATCCATATCAACTACTACGGAGTTACTACTTACTAAAAAAGTACATGGCTTCGGTTTCCTTCACAAGGAACTGTGCTATTATGGCAGAAACATTTACTTTATTAAAGGAGAGCCACAGCACGATTCAAAATCTAGTACTAAAACGTGGAAACTTCAGCCATAGGCACAGGACCTGGTTTTATTGCTCCAGCGATATGATATTCTATTGACCCGCCCTGGAAAGGCTAATTCCAACATTTCACAAAATCAGACCATACATCCCTTTACAGCATGCTGATATGTATGAAAAGCAATGAACTGATGGCTGGAGCCTCTCCCACCAGTAACTGCAGAAGGATAGTGCAGGGTCAGAGGCATTACCCTTTGCCATTAGGTTGAGATTTTCCAAGCTCTTTTCCCCGGGCTGTTCACAAAGAGGTTAATCAGCTTCTGGACCTCTAGTGTCTCAGCTGGGAAGCTCTGTGACACCAGTTCTGGTATCTGCCACAGTGTATCAGCTGCTGCTGAACACACAGGAGTTTTCCAGCACTGCTAATGTACTGCCACCATCTGTCTTATGTCTTTCAGTACCTTGAGACAGCTAGACCAAGAAACCCATCAAACAGAACGAAATCCTATTCTTTGGTGTATTTTGAATAGAACAATAACTGAGAAACCTTTTAAATATTGAAATGTCTTCTCTGCAGACTTGGAGACGCTTTTGCCATTGTGTTTCCTCATCTTCCGGGAGACCAGATTAAAGCTGGATGAATGGAAATTTGTGGATAGGATTGTATCACGGCACACACTTTCTCCTGCCTTCTGTGGCACAGATGGCTTTTCATGATTGCCTTTAGCATCATGGGTGAGACTCTCAGACCTAAAACACAAAGAGGTCAGGTCTGAAAATATTTTATCTCCACACAAATTCATGACAAGACATACATAAAGATGACCGTACAGAATAGAAAATTCTTTCAGGTAAAATTCCTGCTACTTTAGTCTGAAGCATTTCCTAAGAATCATATGAGGGGGAAAAAAAAAAAGAAAAGAAGTAATTTACACTACAAAGAACCACAATGCCATCGTACTATCTTAAGGACACTATTGCCAATATCATGTAGCCACTATACCACTATACCTTCCAAGTCAGCCAGAAGTACCCATCAGAGAAGCAGCAGAGGGTTATCTTATCATCACAGAAGTAAAGACAGACACAAAAGACATTTCCTTCCTCTTTTATCAGGGGAAAGCCTAAAATTTTCAAGTTTGTGTAGCAAAGTCTGAGCTGTAAGGTGCAAAACCGGAGTCCTTGAAATCATTTAGTATGAACAAATTAATATGTCTTATTTCATAAGGTGTTTGTGGCAGGATCCGCTGCAATCCAACTAGCTAGCTAACTCCACTTTGCTCTGTTACCCAACAACAGCCACATGTACGCTTGGCAAGACACAGAACATTATGCTATCAGTAGGTGGGTACTTACGAAAGTAACCAACACTGATCGTCAGTGTTACTGCCACAGGGCCTTGCACACCCATAAGAGTGTACAACCTTCATTGTTCATCACCAAAGCACCAGAACCTAGAAGTGAAGGGAATGCACTAGCAAAAAGCTAAGCACCAGCACCATGACAATATTGTGATTTTAAGATATCCAACCATTCTAAACTAGTAAATGTCTGTTTTGGACTGTCTGTGCCACCTAGCCTGGCTTGGCCTTTATTTTCTCACCTCTGCCCTGTTTCTTAGAAGCTGCATAACCCTATCTTCTCCCTCCCTCCCAAGACAGCAGCAATCATCCCTTCCTCCAGAAAAGCACCACATCAGTGCCTGTGCGATGGCGAGTCCAGCAAAGCTGGGGAAAGGAGCTTCAGCTACATGCTGAAGGAGGGGGTCTGGTGCTCCAAATGAGATGGAGGGAAGAGGATTCTCTGCTTCTCTAATATCACCTTCCACTGCAGTCTCAACCATGGGATGAAGTGGCCAAGGACAGCTGTCTAGTTTATGAATGAAAAACAATGAAGCACAATGTCAGAGGAGCATCAAAAGGAAGAGAATGGATTTGTAAAGAAATCAGGCTGGGATCATTCTCTCACTCCTACTTTGTAAAAAATGCTAGAAACCTGTAAAATATAACAGTATCCTACCTGAAATCCTCTCCTACTTGTTTGACAGAGGCTGTAATTCGCAATTTTACTGTAAAAAGTAGAAAAAAGAATAATATTGAAAGTGCATATCAGATCTCTTAAAAAAAATCAACCCAATGAAACGTCCAAATTTTGTCTTGGCCAGTTCAGACTCAGTAACTGGCTGAGGCTGATACAGTTACTTACTGTAACGCTACTTACTGTAATAGTAAGTAGTTACTGTAAGTAGAGGTACAGTAAGCAGACATCGCTGGACATCAAGCCATTTACTCAGATGACTAGCTGTGGGAATTAAGACTTTCTTCATATTGAGTAGATTCCAACTTACATGCCCACCTCCCCTTCTTCATCTATTGCCTAAGAAAGGCTATTTTGGGAAAAAGATACTCTAGGTAGCTCCCACTGAAACTGTTCCACTATGCATAGAACAGTAAATCAGGAAGTGCAGGTGCCAAAGGCAACATGATTATTTTGGTTTGGTAAGCATGAAGCTCTGTTGAAGAACATGTTCTCAGTTCTAGTGTCTGCTCCAAGGAAAGCAAGTGTTTGACATTCAAATGACACTGGACTAGAGTCATAACAGATGTCTCCAGAGCACGAGTACTATGTCAAGCCCCACTGGTCAAGCAACATGGGTGGAAGCGGGAGAGAAGAAGAGCTGGTGCCACCCGACTGATCTTGACAGGCAATATGTGCTCATGAGCTGCTCGTGCTCACTGCAGGGAAGCTGGCTGTGTAAGAACATGGTGTCCTGGGGCATAAGCAGTGCCAGCACCCAGGGAAGCTAGAAGTTAAGTAGTGTGGCAGCCTCCAGAGTGCTGGTGCCGCTGCATTCAGGCAGCAGCTGAACAAGGGTCCAGTGCAGGTGAGATCAAAGTACCCGAGCGACAGCAACTTTTGCCCTTGAAATTGTTTCCTCTCAGGTACGTATAGAGCACCTGCCTTCACTACACACCCTGCTGATAAGACATCTCTGGAAGAGCTGTAGAAGGGAGAAAAAGGGGATATAAAGTGTTTTACAGGCTGTGGGATAGTACTCCAATTGGGATCTAAAAAACAAAGTAACAAAATATTAAGAACCAGGATTTTTTTTTTTTCCCCTTCCTTTTCCTCTAAGCAAGGTCAATTCCAGGAAAGCCTAGATCTGTGATCTGCTACATTTTTACCCTTGGGTGTGGTACACAATAGCTAGGAATGAACAGCTGCAGTGGCGGAAGAAAGTGCTTTAAAGTCACCCAAGATTGCAAAAACATTTAAAAATGCATTCTTTATTAATCTCCTCTTTGGCAGGCAAGCCCTCATCAGTCATAACACTTAAATGTACTCAACTGTACTGTACTTAAACTGTAACTGGACTGCCTGTCCCACAGAAGCCAATTACAGCTGTAATGATTTGTGCCCAGACTTAGAGGCTGGCAGAGGGGGAGTCACTTTTAACTTCATCTTTGTGTCCATACTGCAGGTGGCTCATATATCTTCTTTCTCAAGACATGGATCTCCAGCGCGTCAGCTGGTATGACAGGCACGGCCCCGGCACTGACGGCAGGTGAAGACCACATCTCCTCAAGTGCAAAATCACTGCTGCAGCCCAGGCCCCTGGCCTCTCTCTCAGCATGACCTGACCCAGCAGATGCAGCTTACCAGCCGGCCGTGAACCAGGTTAGCTGCAGCTGGCTTTAGTGCTGCACTGCAAATACCTCACCTGCAGGGTACGGTGAGGCAGGAGACTACTGGGTAAGGTCCATGATCAACGGATGAGATGAACCGGGTCTGACAGTCTATGGGGAGGCATGTCCCTTGGACATAAATAATATTTACAATATTTTGAAGCTCCTTTTATTCTAAACGAAGAGGTGCTTTATACTGTTGATACAGAATTTCATTAATAATATTTAACCCACCTGGCCAAAATAAAGTAGGGAAGGCAAAACATAGGAAAACCTTCCAATTATATTTACATAGGTTTAAAAAATACATTACAAACACAGGATCCCCTCAGTCAATGAATCCAGTCCTCTCCTATCACAGGCACATCCTTCCTAGAAACCCTTTCACAAACCAAATATTAACCTGTTAGTATTCTAGCCACCATGCTACTTTGTTTTAATTTTTTTTTCTGGTAAAGTTCTCCAAGACAAAAACAAAGTAGTCATAAGGTAGAATAGCTCTGGGTGCATGTCTGAGAAAAACAAGACAGGAATTCAGAACCAAGCACAAAGTCATTACTAAAACATACTGCTACAGCATGACATTGTTAGGTTTTCAGCACCCAAAGTGTGAAAATCACATGAATAAGCATCGTCCTGAGAATAAATTCCAGTGTCCTTAATGTAGGCAGAGAATAAGTAATATGTTCTCACATTCCTATGTTTAAGTGATCTGTGATAGCTCCCTATGAATCTATAAAACTCAGATAAAACCACAGATAATATGTATGACTACTTTAGTATTTCTCATCCAGTCCTCATTGAGGAATTCTAGATCTCTGCTCATGAAAACAATGGCTGAAGTACTGTTCTGTATAATTTGCTGACATGACATCTGGAAAAGATTTTAAAGCTCTTGTATCAATGAGAAGAATCCTATTTTTTTTTCTTTTTGTAATTCTTGGAATATTTCTTGAGGCTTGTTTAATTGTGTAGGAGAGGTCAGAACTGAAAAGCAATGTACTACTGGCTTTGCAAAATTTTGCCAATAATATGAGCTGTAAGAATCTAAGAAAAGTGACATGATGCTGTAATTAACACTGCTCAGAGCTGTTTATTGGAATAAAAAAAAATAACAATAATGGCTAAAATCAATGAATGCTGACTTATGGCACTGTGGGATGAGGACAAGTAGCTTTCTAGTCAGGACATTTCTGCTCTGCTACTTTCTTCATAGATTAACTTGTTGATTTGGTATGCTTGATAATGGGCTGTTTCATGGTGCTGTGGGTATCTGCGAAGCCACAAAGTTTGACACTAAGCATAACAAATTCCATTGCTTTTCAGTACTCTGTCCACAGCAACATTTTCTATTAAAACTCTACCAAAAACTCTACCAAACCCTATCCTTAAACTCCTGGATTGAATAAACTCTACATTCCTGTAAGAAGCCTATTCTGTTTTAATATGAAACATTAAAACTATAACTTTATGAAAACCAGATTTTTAAGGCCTGAAAGAACCACAGCTCATTTCATAATTCGTTTTGCCTATCATGAAAAATAGGCTAGCAATTTCATTCAGTTTTCTGTGGACCCTGTTGTAGACTGTGTGTTTGACTGAAGCGGGACAGAGAACCCACTACATCTCCTGGAGTTTGCACTAATGGGCATTCTGACTCCCTGCCAAAACATACATCTCTTATTTCTAATGCAAATTTGTCTGTTATCAATTGCAGTCACAGCTTCTCATGCTTTCTTTTTCAATGACTGAGACTATCTCTGCTACTTTCTGCTACTCTACTGAAGAACATCTTTGTATTTTAGGAAACAATTTTCATCCCATAAAGTCTCGTTTCATCATAAAGTGGCTGAACTCTCTTAAGAGACAAGAGGTTGTCTCCAGCTCTCACATACTTTGAGGGGTTCTGTTTTGCATTCTTCTTTTCTAAAAAATTGTTTAAAATAACGATGACACTAGAAGTAGTCAAAGTAATTCAGTATTAGTCTCAAAGAGTTCTACAAAGAAGTCAAGATAGCTTTTCCCTCCTATTTTCACATAGGCAAAAACTGTGTTTGTCCTCGTGGCACAGTATGAAGATAACTCATGTTGAGCTACTTGTTCCCTTTGACACCTAAATCTTTCCCAGATTTCCTCGTGCTTGCAACGACACAAGTCCTCCAGTTCCGTTTCCTTAGCCTCCACATTTGCTTCTTTCACTTTGTACTGAAACCAAAAAGTTCTGGTTGATATCAATTTTTCATAGGATTTGGGCTGCCTTGTTTGACTTCAATGAATGTTTTCTCCTCTAGCCTCTCTGGACAAAATGAGCACATTATTACAAATGTGTGTACCCTCCTGCCAATAGGAAAAAATATTTTTTCACCTCTCTGGAATTTGCCTCGGGTTCATTTTTTCCTCCAGTGAGACCATTCCCACTCAGTAAAGCAGAGTGTAATAATGAGATAAAGACAGTTTAAACTAAAGAAAAATGAGCTCTTCCAAATGCTGAGACTGAGTGAAATCCCAGCTAAAGAACACTGTACTTATCTTTTTGGGACATACTCTTTACTGAGGTTTGAGATTATAGAAAAAAAAGGCTTATTGGGATTTTAAGAATTAAAGAAACATATAATGTTTACCTTTTTTCACTGGGTCAAGTACCTGAAACATCTTATGTTGAGTTTCAATGCCTTGAGTCTGTGAAACAGAATAGAAAGACGAATGAATTATTAATAAGTTCCAAAAGACTGAATGACAAAAAGGTATTGTCATCTTTATGATCAGGCACTTCATGGCTTGTGCAAGGAGTATACACTAGGTTAGGATAGGGGAAGCTTGGTAAGGGTTCAATAACTAGTGGGAAAACAGTTAACATGTAAAGATTAGGCTTTTTCTTTCTTTCTTTTTTTTTTTTTTTTAAGCAGAAGGCAAGCTAGGCATTCAGTATTTGGCCTGATTTTCAAAAGCTCAGAAAACTCAGCAACTTATGTTCACTTTGCAAGCTGTTGGGTGCTCAGCATTATAAAAAATATTTAAGTTAAATTCCTTTTCATGAAAGTAGGAACATAACATTAGACTCCACTGTTTTCATCTAGGATTTTTAAGTGTTTGTCAACTACAACGAGGCTCACATTTTCTAAATAGTTATATAGGATGCCAAACAGCAAAAATGAAGAAGTGATGTTTTTAAAAAAGATTAGACTATTCTGACAATGTCCTTTTAATAAACTTAATCCCATGGTAGTTGCTAGGCCAACTAATGCTGAGTACCAAATCACACACTCTGAATGGTAGGAAGGGGCATGACGCAGCTTTACAAATATTGCCAGCACAAGCATTTCAGAGCTTGGGCTTGGTAATGATCCCAGAGTTAATTAAAAAATTTACTGCCTGTTTCCCTAGAACATCCTGTGACCTTTCCCTTTCTCTTCTCTTCACAGCACTATACTGGACTGGAAGACACAACAGAAAATGTTTTAATGGACTTGGCAAAAATCTTGTTCAATG
The DNA here is from genome assembly GCF_965638725.1 of Aptenodytes patagonicus. NCBI lineage: Eukaryota > Metazoa > Chordata > Aves > Sphenisciformes > Spheniscidae > Aptenodytes > Aptenodytes patagonicus. The sequence continues at coordinate 54,908,764 of NC_134949.1, forward strand.
AAACTGGAAGTGAAACAGGTCCAGCTGAGGGAGTGAGGTGTTAGTAGTTTTGAAGACTGAAGAAGAGCTGGTATAATCTCCAGCCTCAAGGCATATTCCTTGACAGAAAGATCTGAACGTATTAAATAATATCTTCATGAGACATAATTTTACCATTTTTTCCTGTCCCAGACTTGTTGATGTTAATACCTCATTCATAGATGAAATAGACAATAAAGAGCAATGGGCATTCTAGGTCAGCAGCTTTTGGTGACAAAATTGTTTGTCTAAAGTTACAGTGGTTGAATTAAGTTGTCATATGTCAGTCTCTGGTCAGAAAAGGAGCACAACATGTTTCTACTGGGATGAAAAATACTCACATTTTTGCTTTCATGACTTCTGTCCTTAGCATTGCTGTGAAAATGTTCTCCTGATGTTTTGTTTTTTTTCTGCACAGAAAATAGTATGTAACCATTTTGATTCATGAGGGAATATTACAGTTACAAAGAAAAAAAAAAAAAGAGTTGCAAATAAACATGATAATCACAATGCCAGAAGGAACACATGTAAGCAAGCTGCTCAAGACTGAATTCCTTATGCTGTTCTGTTCAGCAAATATTTATGAACCTGGACATAAACACATCATATTGACAAGGGACCTCACTTCCTACTCAATTTGGCTTGTTTATTTTTAGTCTGGGAACCTGGAGAGCCAGGCTTTCTCAGTAGTATTAATTGCCACTGCTCTGTTTTTTCAATGTAGGCCCTTCTGAAAAGAAAGATAGATTGCCATAAAATGCAAAAAGCTTGGGAAGCACTGGTCTACCTACTGCATCAATGAAAGCATTAATAAAGCAGCCAGCATTATAATGTTTATGTACATAAAGAGAATATTACCCATCAAAATATTAATGTGATGTCTTCTTTCCAAATGACAGTTTGCTTTCTCTAGGCAACAATAACAGTGCTCCTATTTTACATCTGAGGGCCATGTAGTTTTCTAGGCTGAACATCAGCAAAGTGCCGTTGAGGGCTACATACAGCTCCAGCATGAATTTCTGTCAAAAACTCCACTGTACCTGTGATATTCCTTGCTATTCACCTTTTTCAAATGCCTTTAAGAACTTCCATCAAGAACAACAACAGAAATTTTGGTATGTCTTTTGATCTAACAACCTTAATTAGTCACTGAAGTAGATCCACATGGGAAAATGTGCATAATCATGAAAAGAACAAAAGAAAGAAACTTCTTGCAGGAATTGCATTGTACTGTTCTTTCAAACTCATTTGATAAACTGTTGTTACTTTCTTTACATAGTAACAGTATCACTCTGATGTGTTATGCCCCTAGTATACATCCAGCAGAAGCGCTTTGATTCATTGCATGAAAGATACATGAATGCAATTCATACAATTTCATTGCATGAAAGATGTCTTTGCCTATGTTTCAGCACAGAAATTACAGAAGAGATCCTAGTGAAGCTCCACTTAACTAATAGTTTTGCAATGTATACTGGTGTTTGTAGGTACTGGCAGGCATACCCTTACAGAATCAGGCTCTTAGGTGGCCAAAGCTGTGCTCAGTTCTGAACATGCTCATCCTCTCCTAAAACAGGCACGTGATGGGATGGGCTCTGTGCCCAGAGGGATCTCTGCTGGAAAAACCTCCTCTTTATTGTGTATTAAATTAGTGACTCATTTCTAAAGTGCAGTCACTTTTGAAATAGGGAGGTTTGAGTAATCACTTAAAGCTGTGGTTTCACAGACTGCTGAGATCTCCTAAGGGCTTCCTGCTACTGAAGGAGAAAGTCTCTTTTCCTTCGTCCTTGGTCCTGCCTCCCCCACTCCAAACTCTGCCACTTTGGTCCCTGCTCCTAGCTAGTGTTTTCCTCCATCCCTTAAACTGGCTCTGATGCTCAAAAAAATCTTGTGTGAGCTGACTTAACTCATTAACCCAGCAGAAAACCATCTCATTCTTTTTGCTGGGTTCGCTTCCCATCAGATTAGTGTGTTAAACCAGGTCACGGCAGGGACTGAACATCAGAGGGATATAAGTGGAAAGAACACACAGCAAGGAATGTGGCAGGAGGAGACAAGGGAGGATAGAAAGTGGCTGTTAAATGGCTCATCACATCGTATGAAAAATCTGTGGGGATGAGGAATATGCTAATCCATTATTTAGTACAGATCCTGAAGTAATTAAGCTCTAACAAATGCTCTTGTGTGGGTTCTGTATGGCTCTTCTCAAGTGTTTCTAGGAAGGCATCCCTGCTCTTCTTTGTTCTTGGCTGTTTCTTTTATGTATATTACCAAGCAAGTCTACCAGGTTTAAAGACTAAACTAAATGGACGAGAAACAATACCCCAACTTTCTGCAGTGGTCTTCTGTGTTTGTCCGGACTTTGGTTATCTAAAGCAGTGTTACACCCCTCCAATTCTTTTTCCGAGTTTGAAAGTCCCCTGAAATCACAATTATCCAACAGGGTTCCACAGCTCCCATGTCAACTGGATAAATCTCATTATAGGGCCTTTAATCCCAATCCCTGGGATGAATACCACGCACAGATGTTTTGCAATAAGCAGCTATGAATGAGAGTTATGTGGCAGCCTGCTCAATCTACAGCTTACTCACAGACATCAGGCAAACCCTCCTGCCTTGCTTCTATGCACCATTTACAGACCACAAGGAAATGGCGCTTATGGACATCAGAAAAAAACTGGAATCAATCCCACTGACTGGCATGGTGAGTGTTTCGACACAAACAAGGCTATTTTTAGTGAATGAAGTGGAAAGGCTCAGAGTTTTAGGCAAATTTTTCTCAAGTTGCCAGTCCTCACAGCTGCCAGCCCCATGTCACACCCCTATGCACAGGCATACTGCCAGCCAGATGAGAGGAGGTGGGGCAAGAAAGCATGAAGGGCTGAGAAGTACTAAAAGGCCCAGAATACTTGCTGTTAACCAGAAAATACTACTAATTTTAGAGTCCATTTACCATTTTCATTCTAAAGTTTTCATGAATAATTTTTTTTTAAATCCAGCACCGGGAAATGTGCCCATGTGGACTTATCATTCACATATGAATAAACTCAATCCCAAAGGTAGCATTATAAAAACAACCATGACAGAGGGTACATTAAGGAAAAAATATCTCAAAACTCATCCCTCCTCTGCGTACTTTCACTCTGCTACCAGTCCTTGTACCGTGCAAAACAGACTTTTCATCCAACCCACTACGGTTGACCTTCTGTAACTAATGTAGTCCTGGAAATACCATGGCATCAGCGGTGGAAATTCGTGTTTGGTTCTTCAGCACTGAACAGAATAGGGGAAGAAATTTCAAGCTGTGGATAAACATTAAAAGTCAACATCACCCTCACAGCCCTTCCAACAGAAATTACTACCCCCCAGGTGGGCTGAGTGAGTGGAAAGTCTGTCTGGACTTCACCTTCCTTAAGTACAAAACCCTGTAGCTTTGCTTAAACTTTGGATGACAGCGGGACTAAGTGGAACTGTTGGACTTTGCACAAACATGTGTTCTTCATATAACTCCTCCAGGGACAAATGCCTCCAGAGAGAGGCAGAGCACATAAAGGGATCCATGGCAGCTTCCCTCACCACAAGTACACTCAACAGAGCTTATCTGACTACATCATGTTTCAAACTATCATCTCTGAAACTAGATCTAAAACTCCAAATCATGCAATTTGTCAACCAGCCCAGTCATCTGAAATGCCTATCTGCATGTTTTGCAAAGTGTTACAGGGGTCACTTCAGTTTTACACACCCTTAGCACACAGTCTTGGCACTAGTTTCCCCTTTTACTGTTGTTTATTTACTGTATTTATGTCACAAACAGGAAGCAACAATTTACAGGAACTATTATTGTTGGATTAAATTCAGCCACAAGCTTTCCAAAAGTAATACGCTCAAAAAAGTTTGTTTTGCTTATCTACAGGAAACATCTTGAGTAATACTATGGTAATCACAGGCACCAAAGAACTAAACACCAAGTAAACAAGGACAAAAAAACATGTTTCAACCCGTTCTTTTCAGCAAAACAAGGAAATACAGGTTTCAGGAAAATAAAATGTCTCATTGCCCTCCAGTGAAAGCACTTTGTTAAATCTGGGGCTACGTTTGCCTCCGAGATTAGAAGTAGGCAATGGGGTAGTCTGATGCTGACAGCACTTAGCACCAGTATGATGACTTGCCTGCATGCCTGAGAAGAGAACACAACTCCTGAACACTCTGAACTGGGTATCTGAAAGTATGGCTGACACCAGTATACATGGGCACAATACTTCTTGTGCTTAAAGCTGGTGCCCTCCTCCTTCTCACCCTGACCCTATGTCTGCTTACTCAGCTGTACTGCAGAACCTGACAGGTAGAAAGCCACCTTCTTTTGGAACAAAAACACCACCTTCTGGACAATCTGAGTTAAGCTATAGGGAAAATGAATACTATTGCTCTGCACTGTTCATTTGGACAGTATCTCACGGTATTGATTTCTTAACTACTATTCTGACTGACTTAATCCTAAGGCTCTTCAAAATAGAGCCTGTTAAACTCTAGTGATTCTTTCCCAGTGGCATTCAGGACAGAGATGTAAACAGACAAGAAAAAGTCATAGCATACCTTAGTACCTAGTTTTAGCTGGTGTGCAACAAGATCACAGGAGTCTGCGCTGTCAGAAGTTTGGCTGCTGTGAAAGACAAGCATTGTTTTGTTTAATTTCCAAATTTGGTGATTGCAAACGGTATTTTGCAGCATTCATTCCAACCATTAGCAGGTGTTTTCTGTAGTAACCCTAGCTGTAGAGATGTAAATGTGTTTTCCAACATGCCAGTCTTCCAGATCCACAGTTTAATTTTACAGACCTACAGCTAACCTGCAAAAAGTGGGCATCACCATCTTAGAGAAAGCTTGGTTATTGAAAGAGATATGATCTATCCAGATGGTATCTCCTGCTTCTACCTAGATTTCTTTTAGTTCTGCCTCACACATCTTCCCTCTCCTCTCCTAAATCCTCTCACAGAACATCATCCTCTTTGTTCCCAGCGAGCCTTCTCCTAGTTCTCCGATGATACATTAAGATCTTGTGTCTCTTTTTATTTCCTTGCAGTTCAGCACCAGTTGTGAAGCTCAGCTCTTGACTTCTATACTCTGGGCACCTAAAGCTTGATGAGATAGATCCAACCTATTAATTTTTCCCCAAAAAAGAAATGTACAAAAGTTTTATTCCCTAATAAATGACCATAGGGCCACAGCTGTTCACACATAAGTGCCCACCTCTCACAAACCACCTGCACAACTGATCTTGCAGTCACTCACAGTCTGCACTGGCACAGGAGGAGCTGATCATGTTTAATAGGTGTATCGTCTGGTCAGCGTACAGATTCTTGCACTGCTATCAATTGCCCTGAACTTAACCCCTTTGGTTAAATAGAATCAGACTAGCATCTTCCATGGTTAATAAAATTAGGTTTACACAAAACCAAAACAATATACCTTATATTATGCCAAGATTGCTCTGCAAAATGTAAGGCTGAAAAAAAGCATATTGATTTAAGCGATGCAATAGGCCAAGCTCTATACCAATGCAGTTTCATTTCTCCTCAGGAGGGCCACCTGGGGTAGATACAGAGCTCTACTTCCAATGAACTGGCTTGGTTTGGATATAAGATTTGTATGCAATCTTTTAAGGAGTGTTAAATTAAGGAGTGTGGCTATTAAAAGTCTAATTTTAGTAACATTTCTAACATTTACTCTGGCACTCTTTAAGAGGTGCAGAGAACATATAATAAATTGTGGCATATCTGAATGGTTCTAAGTTACCTGGAATCCCAGTCTAACACATCAGAATTCAGGACCTTGGAGTTCACCCTGGCTTGCTGTTTCACTACTTTCTTGTGTTCCTTCAGGCACAGATAATAAGAAACACCACAAATTTAGTTTACTGCTTAAAGAAAGCCATTATCAAATTTATTATTGCTATAACACTATAGAGTATTAAGTTTTGTCAAAGTAGGATGAACTGAGGCAGGAGAAAAGGCCTAGGGGGGACTTCTCTTACCAACTTGTTATGAACACAGTAGTTCAAGAGAGCATCACAGAAATGCTGTCCTATTGACTCCAAGTCTTTCATATCGAAATGGGTGCTTTGTCTGCAGCCTGCAGTGTCAATAAGAGCAAGACAGAAATGAAAATGTCAGTCATCCTGCTGACTGCTAGGTATCTGTGATATTTCAGGATGGTGGCTGACGGCAAACTCACATCATCTTTCACTAACAGATGCTAGACAGGTCTATGACTGCCGGAGTTTTATACAGATGATATTACAGATCATTATTCTGCCTATATGAACAAATCTATCCACTCAGAGGGGGTTAACTATAATGCATAGTTAACTGATTCCCTATTACAAAATTTCCTAAAAATACAACTGGCTTTAGTTACTGCTTTTGATTCGCCATCCACTAGTGTTGTTGTTTCATGATACATATGCAATAAAGCTAGCGGTGGCCTGAAAGGTTGCTAGGTGAATGCCTAGTTTTAGTGTTTTTTCAACTCTTATCTTAAATCATTATTCATTTCTACCCAATAAGACAGAACACTGACAAATGGATGGTAGCTCAAGCTACCATTTTCCATGAAAAACAAAAAGTAAAGGTCTTGTTTGATGATTCCTACTAAATAGCTACAGGGAATTGTCTCACCCAACTTAGAGCCACAGATAGAGGCTTCCAAAGTGTAGCTGTTGTTGATGCCCATCTTCCACATTACCACTCGACCTGTGCCTTCTTTGCTCTTTCGTACTCTGAAACGGCAGTCTGGGAATGAGAACTTAAAAGACAGGTAGAGGATTAGCCTTTGAAGTAAATAGGAAGATACAATAATTTCATTTTAACCCTGCAAGTTTTTTTAAATCTTATCTACCAGGTAAACAATTTTCAGTTTGCACTCTACTTGAATATTGCACAACATAGCTCAGAGCATACTGTTATTACTGGTATAATGGAGATGTAGGTGAAACAACAGCCCTTTGATTAAAAGTTTATTATATTTTAAGGATTTCTGAGACATCTGCAAATAATTTTTTATATGGCTGTACTTACTGTTTCTAAATGATCCTATATAGACAGCTGACCAGCTGAGTTACCACAAATCCTGTTATATACCAACATGCGTATTTACTAAAAAGTTGGAATAGCTCTTCTCTCATGAGTTAATAGACCAACAGTTTGACGCAACCAATCTGGAACTCACAACCACCTCATGACTGATATCTGAGGAAAACAGAATTAGCTGCAAGTATGCAATGACATCTAGTAGGTTAGTTTGTGTGTTGTTTTATTCCTGAGCCTTTGCAACCTTTCTGATTCAAAAGAAGCTTAATGCAGTCAGATTTTGCTGGAAAATGACAAATTTTAAAAGCCATCATTTCCTACTAAACTTTTTTTTTTCTCCTAATTGAAATATCTTACACAAATATGGCGATTTTGACACAATTTTCAACAGAAGTTTTCAAAAGGATTCAATCTGGAGAAACATTTTTCTTCTTTAGTTTCTTATTTGCTTACTTGTTTGATTTTAATTCTCCAATATATTTTAAAGCTGCATTTAATATATGAGTATACAATATTTAATGTTAGTTTTTGACATTATTAAAACAATGTTACTTTGAGACTCTGTTTTTTTTCTTTCTTTTAAAAAAATCTTTAAAAAATGCTAACTTTATGTCCCAATTCACCATGATACATTTTAGAGTGCTGGAATTTCAAAGGAGTTAAAATTTCATATTCCTACCATTTCTAGTTTTAGCCAATTAAAGATTATTTTACTGGGTGAAGTGCGGTCTTTTAGTAAATGTCATACCTTAACAAAAAATTAGGGATCCCAGATGGTGCTTGAATTTTTAGGTGTGAGTTTCTAGCCAGACATTTGCTTACCTTATCTGGGCAGCTCTTGCTCAGCATGAGTGGGAAGACATGTGGATGCACATATGGTGCTTTTGCTTGCTGTTTTCTCTCACAACCATACACGAAGACATTTTGTTTCCTATTGTGACCGTGGATGTCACAATACAGAAAAACATCACGTTCCCCCATCACTCTGTAATACGGGATGACATAGAATACTTTATTAGAAGTGTTTTTTTTTCCTCCACCTCAGAAATAAGTCTGAGCTAATACGTTACACTGAAGCTCATGTATAACCTAAAGAGCAAGAAATCAATACAAGTTTCATACTCTGAGCTCTAAGTTAAACCTTTAGTGTGCTAGATTAGAGCCAAACTGCTCCGTTCCCTCCAGAATAAAACACTTGTCACTGCACAGAAATAAGGTATGAGCGTATGCATCATCAGCCTTTGTCCATGTGTTTGTTCTCTCAGGCTCAGTTATATACATCCAGCTCTGTAGATGTGTACATGAGCACGTTGTACAGCTGAAACCCGCTATTCTTATCTGCTGTGCTTTCACTATTGTACGTGTTGAATAATACATGCTGTACAATTATGAGACTGAAGCATAAATGGCAGTGAATACTCTTTCCTTTATCAAACTGCAGACATCAATTTTTATGATGTGTCAAGATTCTGCAATGTATTATTGCTTAACTAACTTTTTAAAGAAAATTTGCAGGTAGACACATTGGGATTTAGCAACCCACAACCCCAACGCCCAATTTGTGTCGAAGCAGAGCTCTACAGGGAAGATCTGATGGTACCACAGCTTGTCACCTGGGGCTTTACTCTGGGCAGGAGTTGGAAATCCACAGTGGAACTAAGAAGGAAGCAGTAATAAACATATCTGTCTCAGCTGACGATAGCTGAATATAAGGCTGAAGGTCAGTAGCACTTCAGCAGACATAATTAATATTAATTACAGGGCACTCACAAGTGCAGGCTGACTCCATACAGTAAGACAGAGAGAGGAATTCTCATGGAAAAGAAGGAGAGGCACAGTGCTCATCCCCTGTAAGCAAGGGATCTACATGCCGAAACGTTCATTTGAAAGAACACAGATCTTATTTAAAACAGGCTGTAACTAGATGAAAAACGTTAAATATACTAATTCTGACACTGGCTTTTTGCACAAGAGTCTTGTTTGTATTAATTTGTTACAGAAGTTAAACCAGAGGGATTTAGTTTACTAGCTAAAGGTTTATTTTAATACCTGAAGGTTTAGTTTTATATCCAGAGTATCAATGTCTCTGTGACTGGAAGTCTGCATAAGAAATCAAACGTATTTGTAGCAAAACATACAGCAAACTTGGCAATCTTTGCTGCCAAATGGACATCTGGGATCTATTCTGAACCTAACTTCATTCTGGGACGTGCTTGTATGCCAGAAAAGAAGAAAATGAGAGAAATAAGCAATTTGATAAGTAGATTTTGGCAGAGGATAGTGGGGAGAAATACGCTGAAAATATTTTGATGAAAACTCTTTTACTTTGGAGATATAACTTATTACCAGGAATGAAGAAAGGATATTAAAGGAAAACCTGCACAATAGTGAAGAAAAAAACAACCCACTCTGAAATGCAACTGAACGTAAACAAAACAGTCAGAAAGGCTTGGGTACAGGGCAAAGATGTAAACAATAACAGAACAACAAGGGACAGAGAAGTCACACTAACAAAGAGACAGTGGAAAGGAAAATCATCTATTCTAAAGGGAAAATGAGGTTACCTTTTGATCATGTTTCGGGTATACCAGATGGAAGGATAACATTTCTTCATGTTAGATCTGTATTTGCGGTTCAAGTCCTGACCTGTTAAAGAACAGCGGTGATTTCCCACAATCACACCATCTGGATTCAACATGGGTACCACTTTGAAGACAAAATTGTCCCGCAGGAGTTGAGCTTTGCCTGAATCGCCAAGAATGTAATCCAGAAAGCCCTTCATTATCCAGGAACTGTTAGTTTCTCCTGGATGCACCCTCGCGGTTAGTATCACAGCCTTCCTCTCGGTGCCCTTGCCACTTTTGGGGGGGTTGGTGATAGTTAAAACATACACTATGTTTCCTGCCAGTGAATGGCACAAGATGTGAATCTTGCAGAATCTGGACTTCACTGGGTCTTTAGAGATGGCCACCAGGTACTCTTGCAAGTTGGAGTAGGTGTAAGGATAGCAGTGGGCAAAGTAGCAGGTGTCTTGGTCATGAGGGAACTGGAATGTCCAAGTGAGTGAGAAATACTGACGTCCACCTTGGCCTGCGTTGTTTTTGTAATATTTGATTTCATTTCCAGTCCTTTGCCAGCCAACCTTGTGTTTCTTAGCATTGGCTTCTGAGTACAACAGTGGCCTCAAGCCACGTTTATATAAGCTGTTACGCTTGGTAAAGTTGACAATAGTGAAGCGATACGGCATCCCTGCCTGTGTATTGCTTACTTGGAAGTAGTACCACTGCGTGTGTCTGCTTGTGTAGAGGTCGGTGCGCAGGGTCAGCTGGTACTCAAATTCATTGCTGGTAGGCAGAAAGAAGACAAACAGTTGTGATGCTGGTTAGCAATGTAATATGATGCAGGGTCAAATAATGCGGACTGCCATGAAAAAGCATCCCACAGTGAATCAGGTGCAAATCCCATTTACACTGTCAAAGTCTATGCAGCTGCCAGGAAAAGATGCCTAATCACACTGAGTGTGTCAATAATGCAACTGCTGTCTTCATTGGGACTTTTAATAGTAACTAGGACTTCTAAAAACGTTCTCCACACTATGCTTTCAAAGGAGGTGCTTAAGAAAAGGTGTTCAGTTTGTGTGGGTGATTATCACTTACAGAAAACGTTCAGTGCTATGGAATGGCTATCAGACCATTTCATGTGAAGGCTACCTGAAACTACTTTTGAAGCTTACTCAAATGTAAAACAAGTTACAAACCCAGAGTAACACATCCTGCTCAGAAACTGATAGCAGGCTGCTGATAGTAACAACTCTGATAATAACTCCATCTTAATAAAAGAAAAAAAGATTAGAAACTTACACTTTGACCACCTTCTGCAAATTCCCACTCTCAAATCGTGCTTCAAAGATCAGTGTGTTGTCCCCTTTCTGATGGAGGATCTGCTTCAGGGGGCAGAGACCTCTCACTTGGGAATACATAAAGTGGGAGTTTTTCTTAGCTAGGGGAAGGAGCAGAACAGATGTCTTTCATTTCAGTCTGAGCCATTTTAGGGAATACCTGCATCCTTCTGAAAATTCCTTCTAGAAACAGACAACTGCATGGAGCTGAACTTCAAAGCATATCTTAGGTATGTGTAAAAGAAATTATACAAAGATTTTGCTGCCCACTCCCACTTAACCTTATGGATTTCAGCCAGCCTAAGATCTGACTCTGTCTTGGAGGTGCCTGTGTCTCTCTGCACGAGCAAAGGGCAATTCATACTCTGTACTTAGGCAGAGCAATTGAGTTAGGTGGAAAGCTCTTTTCACCAGTCAAATGGACAACTTCTCTACTTAGAAATCATATGTAGCTGACAACTCTTGCCATCAGTTTGTTTTTACATCTCTGTATTCAATTATTCTAGTCTAGAAGTAAAAAAAGGTGATGTCCAGACCCAGCAGCAATCACTTCTGTGTTGCAAATGATGTTTTCACATCACATTTAGCATGCAGTTTGAGCCCATATCTCCTTTTGCTCTCTTCTGCTACTTTTTCATCAGACGAGAGGCTCACAGAGGCATAACTGAACTTTTTACTACAATCTTCGTTACCATAGTTCATTAAAGACCAGAACTTCTAGATTTGCCATCAGCAAGAATTTACTTTTTCGGTTGGGAAGTTGTTTCGGTTCCAGAATATCCTTGGCATAATTTTAACGGTCAAGGATCCTCCCTTTACAGAACCAAGGCAAGAACTATTTTTAACGTTTATTTGCTTTCTCTGCATAGGTGTCAATATGGTGGCAAAGGTGTGGCAAACTGGGATAATCAAAACTTCCTGTCATCTCCAAACCGTACCCACAAAATAGAGAGAGAGGATGCGTCTCTTCTGCATAAAGCTGGGAGCCCAGAGATCCTGCTTCAGGGTCAGTGTAGCCGTGCTGGTGACTCTGGCCGACCTCAGCAGCACGAGCTGTGCTCTGACACTTGGATTAGGGCCAGCTCATGGAAAATGAGGGCAGGTGAAAACTGCAGGTATTCCAGGCTGAAACTATTCTGTGAGACTGTGGGTTTCACACTGCCAATATTGAACTGCCAATATTCTCTTGTATTCTTGCTCTATCTCCTTACTGCTTGTCGTGGTTTAACCCCAGTTGGCAACTAAGCACCACACAGCTGCTCACTCACCCTCCCTGGTGGGATGGGGGAGAGAATCAGAAGAGTAAAAGTGAGAAAACTCATGGGTTGAGATAAAGGCAGTTTAATAGCTAAAGCAAAAGCTGCATGTGCAAGCAAAGCAAAACAAGGAATTCATTCACTACTTCCCATCGGCAGGCAGGTGTTCAGCCATCTCCAGGAAAGCAGGGCTCCATCACGCGTGATGGCTACTTGGGAAGACAAACACCGTAACTCCGAATGTCTCCCCCTTCCTTCTTCTTCCCCCAGCTTTATATGCTGAGCATGACGTCATATGGTATGGAATATCCCTTTGGTCAGCTGGGGTCAGCTGTCCCAGCTGTGTCCCCTCCCAACTTCTTATGCACCCCCAGCCTGCTCGCTGGTGGGGTGGGGTGAGAAGCAGAAAAAGGCCTTGACTCTGTGTAAGCACCGCTCAGCAGTAATGAAAGCATCCCTGTATTATCAACACTGTTTTCAGCACAAATCCAAAACATAGCCCCATACTAGCTACTATGAAGAAAATTAACTATCCCAGCCAAAACCAGCACACTTTTGGATCCTTCTGAGGAGAAACTGCCTCCTTACCACGCTGCCAATAAGGGGGACTGACCCTGTACCATACAGCAGGGTTAGAGCTGCACAGCAGCCTCTGTTCAGATCAGAGTTGTGTCTGCCCTTGCTTGACTGGGGCTGTGCTAGAGATTTATCCTGCAGCAGTCTGTCTTATTCTCTCCTGTAGTGTTATTAAAGCTCTGACAGTACTACTCAGAGAAGTCATGTAAAGCCAAGATTCCTATAAGTCGTTTTTTTCATTCCTTGAATCACTGTTGCCATATGCAAAAGGTGCCATATTCAGTGTATTGTTCTCCATGATTGGTTACTACAGACCCATAGGGGGTTTCATTAGAGAAAGGCTGTTAGCTTTGCTGGCTGGGATACCCACTTGAATAATTACTTTCTGAATTTAGCTGAAATTCCATTCACAGTTCCTCTACCCTTCCCTTCGTCTTCATGCTCTTCCTTAACATTAAGGAAGAAAAATATTTCAGTAGTTAATCCAGTAAAACTGTTTCTGGAAACATCTGTATTAGTCAAATGCTATAGAATGAAATGCACAAATAAAATCTGAGATCTTTATCATGGTATTTTGATGTTTCTGCACGGGAGTCACCATTGGATTTTGTTTTTCTCTCCCAAATCAGATTTTAGGAGGGCCTGTAGGAACTCAGCAGCAGGTAGTTCCCAGACAGGCAGTAACTCCCAGCTCCTGCTGAATTCAAATTCAGTGGGAATCAGGAGTGCCGCTGCTGTCTCCCACAGGATTTGATGGCTCATTACATGCCAGTCAAAGTCTGTGGCACTCAGGTCATAAATTTGCATAAGTGCAGATGCCTGTCCTACTCTACAGAGCTTCTCTGCAAGGAGGATTTTAGGGTTCCAAAAATTGTATTTATTTCTATATAACTTAGATGGCAAAGCTAGCAAGCTGGAGGTTTTTGTCCCAGGAACAGGAACAAGAAGATGAACTCCACAGGACTCCAAAGTTCTCCTCCTCCTCCCAGCTGCTCCTGTCCCCCAGCTGGCCGCAGTGCCCAGCAGCCCAGTTTGCACAAGGAGTCTATTTATTCTCCCTGGTGCAAGCAGGGAAGGGGAAGTAAAGGCTCCAGGGCTCTGAAGTTCTCTGCAGGTCCTGCTACCAGCCAAACCCAAGGCTAGGAGGCAAAGTGGCACACTCAAGGCAGTGAACGTACAATTACAGTCACTTAAAAACTCACCCTGTAGTCAACAAATACTGACTATTACTATCCATATGTTTAGGTACAGAGTCTTCACAGCAATAGCAAGCACTCATATTCTGCTGCAGCTTGATGTTTGGTAGCTTAGGCATTGCTAACTGCCTGCACAATGTCATTCCTCAGGAGCAGGAGGGAGAACTGGGCATACGTAAAGGCAGCAGTTTTCACCTCCTTAGTTGGAAAGTTTCATTAACGAAGTCTGAGAACCACGATACCAAGAACACACTTTACTGGAGAGTTGTACAGGCTGAAATAAGAACCACTTCCAGTCGCCTGTGCATGAAGTTCAAGTCAGTAATAAAGGACGTGAAAAGTTGCATTTTTAAAGAACAGCAACTAAAGGACCATAACAGAAATCACTGTCCTTGTTTTCAAAAAGGTGGGGAGCTGAGATTCAGAGTGTTCCTCCACATCTTATCCCTTGCAATAAATTAGCAGGTCCAGTTGCAGAGGACGGAAGTTCCTTCCTAGTCACACAGCAGTTACCAGTTTTCTTGGCCACCAAATGTAGCAACCTACTAGTGTCCTGGTTTCAGCAGGGATAGAGTTAATTTCCTTCCTAGTAGCTGGTACAGTGCTGTGTTTTGGATTTAGGGTGAGAACAATGTTGATAACTCACCGATGTTTTAGTTGTTGCTAGGTAGTGTTTACACTAGTCAAGGACTTTTCAGCTTCCCATGCTCTACCGCCTGAGAAGGCTGGAGGTGCACAAGAAGCTGGGAGGGGGCACAGCCAGGACAGCTGACCGAAACTGGCCAAAGGGATATTCCATACCATGTGACGTCATGCTCAGTATATAAAGCTGGGGGAAGAAGGAGGAAGGGGGGGACGTTTGGAGTGATGGCGTTTGTCTTCCCAAGTAACCGTTACGCGTGATGGAGCCCTGCTTTCCTGGAGATGGCTGAACACCTGCCTGCCCATGGGAAGTAGTGAATGAATTCTTTGTTTTGCTTTGCTTGCATGTGTGGCTTTTGCTTTCCCTATTAAACTGCCTTTATCTCAACCCATGAGTTTTCTCACTTTTACCCTTCCGATTCTCTCCCCCATCCCACCGGGGGGGAGTGAGCGAGCGGCTGCGTGGTGCTCAGTTGCCGGCTGAGGTTAAACCACGACAACTAGTGAGAGGTAATACACCCATACTGCAGAAGTAGCTAATTTCTAAATAAACATGATGTCAAAGAGTAACAGTGCTTTTCAGCATATTGCAAGCTTTTACCAACTGTGCTGACCTCAAGAAGGATGCCAGTTCCCTTTCAGTTTTGTGCTTTTGAAAATTCTGTGGCCACATCTAGTTATCCTAGGATTGCAAAATTATTATCATCCTTTCTTATCTATGTAGAAGTAGCCCAAGACCAAAATCAACAACTGCCAGGAGTTCCAAGTTCATCCAAGGCAACTGGATCAACTTAGCAAACACAAGAAAGAATAAATGACTCTGATAATCAACTGGTGACGGTGGAATAAGGCAACTAACTCCCTTCAATTCTGTCCAATTAATCCTTGCCAGACTTAGAAGCCTGTAATCAAGCACTGATCCAATCCAGACAGATTTTGTTTCTAAGTCTTGGCAAAACCACTATAGCAAACAGGGTAATAAAATCTTCTCCCAACACAGACTTTAGTGTTGATCCTGCAGTTACACGGCTCTCATCTTTTTCACTTTCTCCTTTGGCTGTTAAATTATCTTTCTCCACTCATGTTTTCACAACAAACTCATTTTAGGCTGGTTCATACTGTTATTCACTGAGAACAATGGCTTGAGCTGAGCTGGACTCTTGAGCTAATTAACAGTATGAGCAGAACTTATGGATGATGAGACAGCTGTGTAACTCATTTCCTTCCCTATCTATAGGAAAATAATTTATCCCCTAGTGCCATAAAATAACAATAGAAAATCATATTGATTTCATCAGGCTTTGAATTAGGTTCATAAAGGAGACGAAAGCAGGTGCATCATCTACCTACAGCTGACAGCAAGATTTCTCAGGGTGTTCCCACCTTCTTCTCCTAGATAAATCACAGTGCCTTTGTCAGGAGTTTGGTATGGCGGCGTCATCTCCAAACCTGTTGGAGTGTACAAGGGCTCAGGGGTCGTGGGTATCCAATCTGAAGAAGAAGAGACACACAGAAGGACTACAAGAAGGAAGACTGTATTAGAGTCTTTATAATATGAAGGACACATTGCAAAGCGGTTCATCCTATTTATACCAGTTGCACATAAAGGAATAGGGAAGCCCCCTTTTGAACCTCTTTTTTGGATCTGTGAACAAATCTTCACTATAACTCTAAATAAAAATACGTATCAATCTGTGCATGGTCTAACTTTTGCTGTGCAAACTTACCTCTGTTCCCTGTACAGCTTGCTTACCATCAGTGAGGATGACAACGGTGAACATGAGGCAGCACTGGCAGCATTAGAAAAACAGATGCTCCAACTACAGAGTGAAGTCATTGATTGCTGACCACACAGACGCTGCATGGCTATAATGCAGTGTCTCCATGTAACTTGCATGACATCTGCCTGGCATGTCAAAGATCTGTTGAACACCTATTCATTCTGACAGTAGGCCTTTCCTTACTGTAATACTCACAGCAGTCCTATCCCATTCCATTCAATACACTGGGATCTGTTTTCAAAGGCAACAGAATAAGGGCATAGATGTCTCAGTCCCACCTCTGTGCATTTCCAATTTCTACTGATTACTTCCAAATCGCAATTGGTTGTATCTATAAAGCACAGGGACTGTTCAAGTCTTCACTGTCTTGTAATAGGTTTGCAGTATGACTTTTGTACAGACTGCATAAAAGCAGTTATTAGCTGACATTCATATTTAACCATATAGCCCTGAAATACAGTTCTGACATTGCTAGTAACAAGACATAAGATTTGTACTGAATTTGCAAGACCTCAGGACTGAGGCTTGTCAGGTTTGCTCTGTCTGAACTTTTATCTGCCTGAAGCTTTGTTTCACTTAATTAAGCTGTGACAGCAATTTCTCTAATTCACCAGGTATATATGGCTAATTTGTTTTATTTTTGTTTATCTTTGTGTAGTACAACCATAGGCTTATACAGACAGCAGTAACAAGGGGTTGTTCTGTGTAGAAATGCAGACCTAGAGCTGGACAAAACTTTTTTTAGGGGTAACAAAGAGAAGAAGGAAATAATATCTAACACATTGTCGTGGTTTAACCTCAGTCAGCAACTGAGCACCACACAGCCGCTCGCTCACTCCCCCCCACCCCCCAGTGGGATGGGGGAGAGAATTGGAAGAGCACAAGTTAGAAAAACTTGTGGGTTGAGATAAAAACAGTTTAATAATCAAAATAAAATAATAATAATAACGTAGTAATAATAATAATAATACACAAAGCAAGTGATGCACAGTGCAACTGCTCATCACCCGCTGACCGATGCCCAGCCAGCCCCCGAGCACGGCTCCCCCGGCCAGCTTTCTCCAGTTTATGTACTGAGCATGATGTCACATGGTACGGAATGTTTCTTTGGCCAGTTTGGCTGCACCCCCCTCCCAGCTTCTTGTGCACCTGCAGCCTTCTCAGTCGGTAGAGCATGGAAAACTAAAAAGTCCTTGACTAGTATAAGCATTACCTAGCAACAACTAAAACATCGGTGTGTTATCAACTTTGTTCTCATCCTAAATCCAAAACACAGCGCTCTACCAGCTACTAGGAAGGAAATTAACTCTATCCCTGCCAAAACCAGGACACACATGTAAAGAACTCTGTATATGGTAAATTCAGATGTAACATGGAGCTGCAGACCAATGAAGAAAGAGAAAGGTGTAAGAGTAAGCTAGCCAACACATGAAAATGACCCCAGAGTCATTTGGATGCTAGAGTGGGGAAGAAGAAATTATCAATACAAATGTTGTATTTCTCCCAGCAAAGGACTCCAGAGGCTGACAATTTGCAACAAATTGTCAGCTCCTCCCCTCCACCAGAAGCAAACCTCTGCAATGAAACCACTGACCTTAGGACCTAGAGGAGCAGTGGAAGGGGAAGCCAGGAAAAGGGTGTGAGTGAAGCATATGTATAACAAATTTAACCGCATTATTATTTTTTTCTTTTTCTGTAGCAATTAGATCTGGACTAATAATGATTTGTCTCTTAAGCTTTCACTTATACTAACAATAAATTCTTGGCTTTATTTATATGTAAGGTATGCTTCCTCTTTGCCCATACACAAGCTTTTAAGCGTAAGACAGTTACTTACCAATGTGCTCAATTCTGTCCCTGATGACTTCACATTGGTGTGGCCAGTACACCAGGGAAAACTGACCGGCAGGTGACGAGTCATCCAGATTCTGAGGCTCCCGAGGATGGGGTACCACTGCCTCCAAATCAGATGATAACAGAATCTGTTTTGCCGTTGGAAAAAGATGAGCACAAATGGAATCTGTAAGAAAGTGAAAGAACCCTCACATCAGTCTCTCTTGCTCTTCCGAGCGGAAACAGGCTGCGGAGATTATCTATGCGAAATTAACATAACTAAGCATGGCACAATAAAATTACATCCCACTGAAATGTAAATTTAATGCTCTATCCTATAAATCACACTGAATTTAAAAGTAGCGTTGAATGAACAGTTAATTCATTAAACCACAAAGCACATCAAGTATTCAACTGCAGCAGGGAATAGCTTATTTGGGTTCCTATAGAAAATGTTAGCACCTTTTATTATTACTGCTTTTATTACTAGTGCGTTATGGTAGGGCTTACGATCTCAATGTCTGAGTCAAAATCTGTGCTGTGCAATATTATACAGATAACAAACATTATCACACAGTGTATGCAACAATGAGATAGAACTGGCTAGCATGACAGGAGAGGTAATCTGATGCTATCACGAAATTTGTAAATCAACAGAGACATTTGGAGCATGCGGGGGGGGTCTTTGCTTGTCAGCAAGGAATTCTTCAAAGTTATGAGAAGCCACTTGAATGAAAACATGACAAGCAGAGAAAAGGCTTTGAAAAAAATCTAGTAATTGGATGATTGGGACTGCTGGTACTGTGCACTGACCACAACACTGCCCTGAGAAAATTACTTGTCTTTGTCATAGATATGAAAAGATCCCCTTTCAAAGCATTCCATGTCCTTCCTACTATCTGCTTAGAGAGGGCCAAAAGATAGGAGTTTGGTTTCATGGGAAATTTTTTTGTATTTGCTTTGGGTCTGAATCAGATACCAGCACCTGTAAGACTTATTTTACCAGAAAAAAATTCTAATTAGCTTTAGACCTCGTTTCTAGACCTATTTCTCCTCACAACAAACAATATAACATAATAAGCAAAAGTACTTCACCTGAAGGATCTGGTTTTGAGCGTAGATGACATCATATGTGAAAAGTAAATGAATTAAAACCAAAACTGCTGAACCCATTTTTACACTTTAGTGGATACCTAACTCTAATGCGTACCTGGCTACTATAATGCCAGATCAGTAACTGGTGATCAGTAAAGGGCATGCTGCAAGATGGGACTGAGATAACTACCTACCTAGGTCAAGAACCATAAAATGTCACTAGATGTAACTCCGTTTTTGTTTAGAGCTTGACACTTATGTGAGCACTAATACCTTCCCCCTTCCCCTTATTCTTCCACCCTGTGGTCTTACAAAGATGTAGGGGAATAATTGAAAGGGTCCTAACCTGTAAGAACAGCACACTGTTGACTGTCTTCTGTCACAAATAAGTTAGGGGGGTCTTCATCCTAAAAAAAAAAAAAAAATTAACATATAAAATAAATTTGAAAGACCACAGTAAGACAGCTTGCTTTTGTTTATTTTCAGAGAAGAGCTGCCTCTGTTTTGGTTTACTTTATGGCCTTACAAATTAGGCCAAATCTGCATGGTCATGTACTCTGTCATTATTCTTGGCTGCCACTCAAAGGAGACATACTTTCACTTCTCCTCTTTTGCTTCCCCAGTGCCTCTCTTGTGCAGTTCTAGTATTCCTACTGTCGTGTGAAAAGCTAGAGTGGAAAACTGATACAAGAAAAAAATGTTTGGTTTTCAGCTGCATTAATTAGCCCTCTGATGCCACTCATCAAACAAGCCTACTGACGTAAAAGCAGGAAAGGCAATGGAAACCAATAGCTAGGACAGCCCTTCTGGTGGCAGCCCAGATATATGCCACAATTATCCCAAAGCAATACGGACTAGGACAGGGAGGTGAGGAACTTGATAATGGGGAATTGAGGCATAACACTTGGCAAAAATTAATAAAGCATCACTCTGCAGCCAAAGTGCACGTCGGCCATGAAAAGCAACCAACTACCCTGAGTTAAATTTGAAGCACATTGGATAGGCAGTGCAGAGACAACAGTGCTTGTCCCCTTCACTGTGCTTAACATTGAAAACCTAGGAAATAAATGTTCTATCCAGTCCCCTTCCATTAACATCATATTCAACTAAAATCTGAAGTTCCTTCCTGAAATATGAATAAATGTTGATAACATCAAATGCATTTCACAGCTGGTAAAAATACTCTCAGCTTTATTTACTGCTCCTATTTACATTCACCACATTTGCAAATATAATACAGGGCTTCTAAAAATCTGCTTATCCAGTAGCTGCTCAGGAGCTTGATTTTTACAGGTCAAGAACTGAAAATAGGTCACAAACCAAAGCACAGATAAAATCATAATGTAGAGGAGATAGAGGATTTTATTTTGCTCACTAACGAAGAGCCATACTGCTCTTAATAACAAGGATAGTGCTAGGGATGAGCTCTCAGGACAGGGATTTGGGTAGTGCGATACACAGCAAGGTCCCAAAATTTAGTTTACAGACAAGCGTGCTCCGGGATGCGTTTCGGGTGCCCGTAGAAATGGTTTGTTACCGCTTACTGTAAGCAGTACTTACTGCTTACAGGGGCTGCTTACTCATTTTCTTATGAGAATAAAAAGCAATTGCCTCTAATGAATTACAGCTGATCTCCCCGTGATCTGGGACCACCTCAGACGGGGAGCAAGCACCGAGGGGACTTACTGAGCCGCCTTCCTCCCCGACGGCGAGGCTCTCACCGTCCCGTCCCGCTGGCCGCCGCCGAGGGGCCCGGGCGGCGGGACAGGGCATCCCGGCGAGGCGGCGGTACCGCCGTAATCCCGGCCTCCGGCCTCCGAGGGGGCCGCTGCCCCGCCAGCGGCGAACGCCCGCTGCACCCGAGAAGGACCCCCTCAGGGCGCCGCAACCGCCCTCGCTCCCCCGCCCCACTCTCGCGAGAGTTCGGTGCGGCCCCGCCCGCGGCCGTTGGGCCGGGTGAGCGCGGCTCCGGCGGCGGGGAAGCGTAGCGCGCTCCCGGCCCGAGGCCGTGGGGAGGGGGATGCGGGTTGGGAGCGGTGCCCGCGGCCCTGTGTTAGCCCCTGTCGCTGGCCGGCTGGGCGGCAGGGGCCGAATCACGGGTTTGTGCCTCAGTGTCCCCGCCTAGCAAGCGCGGGGGGGGCTACAGCCGTCCTGAAGAGGCCTGAGGTGCAGGGGGGCAGAAGCTGTGCAGCGGCTTCCCTGCGCCTTCTGGTGCTTCTGCTGGCTTGGGCTGTGCGGGGAGAACAGACGCTTTCCTTCTGTTACGTCTAAACCTTCATCCTTTAAGTCGGGGAATGCAAGCAGTATAAAACATTGCAATAAAGTAAATGCAGTGTTTACACATCCTGTGCGTTTACATCAACAAGGCAATGCCTTCTGTCCTAATTCCTATTAACCGCAGTACCTACAACCTGGGCTGTAAAAGTAGCTGCTCCCGCTTAGTGCGCATCCTTCTGTACAGTTGAGGTGGGGTGCAGAGCGCAAGCACGTGCCTGCAGCGCATCCCAGTGTTGGACCTTCACAGTCCATACTGCGGTAAAATGGCAGTCAGCCAGTTGCTAGTCTGGCTTAGACCTCCCAAGTGTACTTAAGTGCCAGACGGGACCAAAAGCACCCGCGTTTTTACTTTTGAAACTGCAAACGCGTGGCAGGTTGGTCAGGCTGCTGCACGCCTGTGCAGGGCTTGATGAGCGTGCATGCTGAGCTGATGCTGCAAGGGTTGGCCACACACGTTTGTACTTGCACAGTGTGTCTCTTGCTTCCTGGTCATCCCGTGCAGTAAGTCCAACCACTCTGGAAAACTCATAGGAATGTGTCTCTCTGCCCGGGAAATCTGTCTGGGCAGAAATCTGGAAACCAACGTCTGCTGAATCACTATGACCTACTTGCAGAACTCAAACAACAGCCCGTGATTTGATTTAATTTGACACCTGCCCACATCTCCTTCAAAATTGCGAAGCACAGTTTGAGGAGGCATAAGCAGGCAGCTCTGATGGGTTACACATGGGCCATGACCTGACAGGCACATGAGAGGATACATCTACTTTGGATTCTCTGTCCCTGAGAGGCAGAAGGAGACATTTCCCAGTCTTCCCGTTCTTATTGTAGAGTACCATAGGAGCCTTCTGTAGAGTTTTACTAGCCCATTTGTGGACCAAAGATGTTCTGCTCAGTAATCTATTTTCTAGTTGCTTGTTACATTCTGGCAATTACTCTATCACTTCAGTCTCATGGCTACAATAATTTCACAGCATTGCTTTTGTCTAAAATAGGTAGAAGGGGAGGTAGGAGGTTGCACTGAGCTCTAAGTGTCATTGCCAGTGCCACAGCACTGCAGCCACAGCACTGCAAACACCACAATTCACGTATAGTGTGAATCCTTCTTCCTTGACATCATCTCTAAGAGGAGGCTGCCCTCTTAATTTCTAGCTTCCTTGCCACAGTTCTACATCTTTCTAGTGCCTGGATGACTTGACTCCCAAACAAGCTGGCTTCCGGGGCTGTGCCTCTGCACAAGGCCCGGAGAAGTCCCTGGAGTCCAGAGCCTGGGCAGAGACCACCTAGGGCCCAGGGGAGGGAGGGTTAACCTCTTTGCTGACCAGTGCCAAATTTGTTTCAGAGCCCTCCAGCTCACTGGCTGGTGCCAGCCCTAGCTTGTGACGACCAGCCTGGTGTTGGTGCCAGTGGTTGACCATCCCTGGCTGAGGGGATCAGAGAGTGAAGAAGAGCAGACCTATCCATTGAGTTCCTAGGACGATGTCAGTGGCTGAAGAGAGGAACGAAGGCCCAACAGAACGGGGAATTTAGACAGGAGCTCAGGAATAACTGTGATGTTGGAGGTCACAGTCACCTAAGCAAACTAGCTGGACTCCCTCAGCTTCCTCTATTGTCCATGAAGGCAGGTTCTCCCAAAGAATGATCCAGAGCACTAAATTTTGGATCTGCTTGGATTTGCCCTTTGGAAGGCCTGCTTTTCCTCCATCAGTTATAGAGGGGCTGGTGGAGAGCTCCTTGGCTAAAATAGAAGTCCAAATTGGTTGAGTGTGAATATCCATCCCCAGGATTTGTGTGAATTACAGGCAGGTGTGACTGCCCAGCGCCCTGAACCTTGCCCAAAGCAAGTCACAAAGGTGACATGCGGTCACACAAGGGACTGTGGGTGGTAAGTGTACTCTTTTACTGAGCAGAAGAGAGAGAAGTTGAACCTGCCTCTTACAGTAGTGACATCTTACCATGCACTTTTGGTCTGTATAATTATGGAACACCTATTAGCTCCACAAATCGTCTCCAGGACTAAACACTCCTGGGAGTTTTGCTGTTTGCTGCCACAAGACAAATGCCGTCACCTCTATATCAGCAATATGTGTTACGGTTGTATCAATTTGTACATGAAATGGGGGTGGGGTGTCACTGCTTCTTAACACACGTAGGAAAGTTATTTCCTCCTTGCCATAATCACATCCCAGGTATACAACCCCCTCTAGAGTCAGACCCTGCATCTTCAGCACTGGAAAGCAATGTGTATGTTTCTCTCTGTAATGAAGATGGTCCTGAGATGCATGCAGGTGTGGAACATCTGTCCTATGCTATTAAAATGTTTGAAAGAAATTAAGCCTCTGAGAAAAGAGATTTGAACCATGTTTCCCTACTTATGATGAGTGAAAATTGTGCACTTAAAGTAACCATAGTTAGAGTACTACTGTGTGCTGCAAGAAAACCTCTGTAATATGGGCAGATCGTGGGAAAAATCCTGAAACAGGCCTTAAAAATTATTCTATTTTGTAGGCTGAAAAGTAATATTAACTGTCCAATATCCTGGTATTTCCAGAATTTTTTGGTTTCCCAAAATGCCAGTTGAATGATCAGATTTGCTTCCCTTGTATAATAATAGTCTCTGTAATCTAATCACAAAACAAATAAAATCAACCTTATGCTCTTATTTCAATTATTCGCTTTTATTTCTACCATTATGGAACTTAAAAATCATCATCTCGGTCAGAATCATGTTGCATTAGGTGCTGTGTTTATTTTAAGTCCACCCTTACTTTAGACAGGTGAACAGGAGAGGCAGGGAGGACAGGGATAGGAGGTAGGAGTGACTTTGCCCGGAGGATGGAGTGGCAGAACTGAGAATGGAAACTGTGTCATAAATCTGCCCTGCCCACCGGGCATCATTGTCCCCTACAGGAGCTCCAAAGTGAGCTGCTGAGCTGGCAGGGGGAAGTTCACAGCCTAAACTTTAGTCTGGGGTCTCCAGGAACTTTTGGATACCTCTGGTGAGAAGTTATGTATTGCTATATTCTTTCTTGTAAAAAAACGTTTGTGTTGGTAGCAGCTTGATTTCAAATGTTTCCTTTAAACTTTACATTTCTCTGTCTCAGTCTTAATTTGTTCCTGAATGAATCAAGGATGGTGGGATTTCAGGATGAGTGCATTAAAGCTTTGTTTGATATTACAGAAATTGTTCTTCACAAATAGTTCATTTGTTTTTAAAGCGTCTGTGCTATCTTTCCTTAGAAGAGTTTTATGTGCTTTTGCACAATGGAGCGGTAGGTACTATTTTGAGATTCTTGTGTAGACTTTAAGAAAAAGGTTTTTGTCATGTTTTTCTTTAATGTTATTTCTTCTACAGTGACACGGTTCTCCACAGTGCTTTGGGTTTGCTACTTCTTTCCCTAAAAATAATTTATCTCCAGTGGAACAGCTAAGAGAACAGGGGAAATAAAAATTAACTTTTAAAGGTTTCGGCTGCTGTTGTCAGCACAGGGAACAGAGCGGCCACAAGATGGTAGCAGTCTGTAAGGGAGGGCCAGGAGATGGCGCTCAGCTTTGCTTATTGATCCAAGGAGGGAAATACTGCCTGTGTGCGTTATGCCATACAGTGGAGCATTTGCAGTGTTCAAGCAGAGTTATTTTAGATGTATTTTCTGTTAACGTGTATTATGTCAATTTGAGATAATCTTGTGTGAAGTAGAACAATGGGGGATAACACCATAGCATCTCTCTTGTCAGCGGAAGGCCCCATAGGCTGGCAGCATGTGACTTGGCCAAGGATGCCAGGTGCAAATCCATTTTAAAATTGCCAGTGTGACCTAGCATCTGGGCTTGTGCCTGAGGCTCTGGCTGGCCGGTTCAGTCCACCTGCTTTTCGGGCTCTCCTAATGGCATCCAGAATGGCACGTACCCAGGTTTGCAAAGCGCTGACCTCCTACGTGCTCCTCCTGCCAGCTTGGTTCGGTTCAGAGTAATGTAACGGGTTAACTTCACACTGCCTGACTTTGTGAGAGATCAGACATCATCCACCCACCCAGGGCTGACATGAAGTTCGTGTTAATAGAAAAAGACAGTGAAAAATCCATCATGTGCTCTGTCTGATTTGACAGAAACGCAGTCATATGCCCACACGTGATCAAGATTAAATTTGTGCTGCTGATCTGGCAGTGTGCAAACCTCTATTAATGTGTATGAAACCACAGTTTTGGGCAAAAAATTTGCTTTTACTTCTGCTGCTCCTGCTATGAGAGAAAAGAAGAGAAAGGGGAGCTTCTGACAGATTACTGGGGCGGACAAATGCAGGGATCATTTTGGTCTGGGTTACAATTACCAGAAAAGATATAGGAGATTGTTCTGTAAACTGTTCCACTGTGAATTCTGGGAGAATTTAATCCTTTCTTGATGCATGGGAATTATGGGAAGGCGTGTGAGGACTGGCAGCACTAACCTATTTCTACCCTGTATCTGCTCTACATCATACTTGAGTGAAGTTTTTGTGTGTAAGCAGGGCTTAATATAAAGGCAACTTGAATGTTACAAGATTATAAGGTTAATTTAACTCTGCAATGAAGATAAGCCCTGCATTTCTTGCTGCACTTCTACGTACAAATGCTAGTTATACTGTGAATAGCAAGAGTTTCATTTAGACGTGGTGCTCAGACATGAATGCTCAGACACTTTGCAGCATGCAGTTTAAATCTTTTAAAGCAAAGAAAAAGGATGTTAGCACTAGTATGGCCTCACATTCATTGTCATTTGCTTATGGAGAGCCATAACCAACAGTCTGAACTGTTGTTTCCTCCATGGAGTCCACCTTTACTCTTGTGCAAGTTTTTCTCCTCAGTGCTATTGATTCAAACACCTATTAATTGCTCAGTAAGACTCTGTCCCTGGAGGCGAAGAAGGAGTGAAAAATTGTCGCTTAATGTTGCACAAAATGAAGTCATAGTTTGTATTAGGTCCCTTTCACCCAGTGCTGCAAACATGCACACATGCTTTAAATTTCTCTCGATTTCTGTAGGACTATTCTTAGCGGTACGGTGAAATGTGCTTATGTTAAGCATGCTACAGAGGAGTTTCAAAATAAATCATGTCCTGAATTGACCTGATTCCCTTCATTGTTGTTTTCCTTTGGCTGTAATACAGCTTATGGAGTGATAAAATGCAGCACTGAAGGTAACGGTCTAGTTTGTTTCTCTCTGATACAATCGTTGATACGTTTTTCTATTTCTGACTTATTTTCCATGTTTTCCTTTGATTCCACAATTCTCAAAGGTGCATCCTCCATTTTACAGAAAGCAAACTGTTGAAGAATGCATATTCCAGCTACTTTTAGCTAAATAAAAATATACTGTCTGGATACTTATACAACTGGCTTACTTATGGGATTTAGCAAATCTCTATGAAATTTTACAGGTATTTGAGAAGCTCTTAATTAAGCAAGCTCCTTTAAATCCAGTTATTTCCGCTTTGTTTTTTTCTGTTCTCTCCAGATATTTTCTTCTCTCAGGCCATCTCATGAAAGTCACATCCCTAGCTGCCAATACCGATTCTTGTGTCCATGCTTGGGTTTCTTTTTTTTTCCTTTTCCCAGCTCCAACTTTAATAAGCCTGCTGGGCTTTCTTTGAAGATTTCATCTGCAGCTGCAAATAAACCCTTGTGTATCTCTGATGCTTCTATTTGGATTAAAAAAACAAGTGACCTTGTTTTAAAGACTGAACAAAGAGCTCTTGATGATACATGGAGATGGGTACTTAACACACACCTGAACTCAAACCTGGAGTACAGAAAAAGTAAACAAATTTTTAAAATTTTTTCTGCCTTCATTAACAAATTGCTCTGAGCCTGTTGTAATGTTTAAGTTCCTTCCTGTGTTTACTGAGTTAAAAAGGAGTTCTGTATTTTTTTTCATTAGAGGGGGTGTGTTTCTTTCCTG
Organism: Aptenodytes patagonicus; assembly: GCF_965638725.1. Classification (NCBI taxonomy): domain Eukaryota; kingdom Metazoa; phylum Chordata; class Aves; order Sphenisciformes; family Spheniscidae; genus Aptenodytes; species Aptenodytes patagonicus. The sequence goes on from NC_134949.1 coordinate 54,936,357, forward strand.
TTTTCCCCCAAATGCTCTTGTATATATAAAAAAAGTTCTCCCACATACTTGGGGAATATTTCTAACACTTTGTTACCTCATTCTGTTTTAAAGCCTTGGCTGAAGCTCTTGAGACATGTTGAAACAACCTGAGATCACCCAAAAGGAAACCTGAAATGTCATGGTACACACTTGGCCTTGCAATGTCAGAAAGTTTGCAAGCAACAAACAAACAGTTTGCCCCTGTTCTGAGGCAACCCTGTTTTAACACAAGTGCTTCCCAAAATCATGTTACTGTGTTCCAGCACAACCCCTTGAGAGAAATGGGTGATGGTGAGACCCCCCCAGAAATGATTGGGGAAAAAAAAGTCAGAGAAAATAGGTGGTGACCATGCATGGATCTTACTGCTCCTGCACACGTTCTCCAGGGATAGGGAGTGTCTTTTTATTATACGGTTGTACAGTGCTTAGCACAGCAAAGCTTTGAACCCTGCTAAGGGGTTTTGGATGTTTTGGGAATGCCAGTCAAAACTGTGCTATTTAACCAATGGTTATTGTCATGCTTTGAGAATTTGGTTTGTTCCCACAGGTTTTATTTTTAACCACATTCCCCAGCTACGTATTGGTGTGACTGTCACTGCCGCTGTCCTGCCAGGATTGGTCCTCACTGCATTCTGGACTACTTTATTTTTGGATTCCGAGCATGACACTCACCTCTAATCACATGCAAATGTCTGCATCTGAACTAGGCACCTTAGATTTTCTTCCTTATCCACAGAGGTTTAGTCAATGTAGCTGAGTCTAGGGTACGACTCATCTCACGCTGAAGCAGATGCCTGTGTTTGGTTAGATGAATACCTCCTTCAACTCCAGTGGGTTTATTGACTAGATCCCCCTTGGCAGCCGTGCTATAGATACCTAAAGGTAGGAGAGATGAATCCCATCCTTAGAGACCTCTACTGTGCTGCTGGTATAACTAAGCATAGAAAGCTGATGTATAGATGTTGGCTAATCAGATCCCAGTCAGAGGGCTGGGGGCTGCACGGACTGTGTCCCTGGCCCAGCAAAGGGGCTTCTGTAAGGTTTTTCCCTATTTTGTGAATCTGTCATAACCAGGCCCACAGATTTGGCCACATCTGCAGCACAACGTGAACTCCAGATAATAATCTTTCTCTCTTTTCCCCTCAGCCACATCTTCCCTCCCTACCTGCCCTGTCCTGCCCTTCCCTTAGGCTAACCTCTGCTGCTGTTCCCAGCGCTCACACTGCCTTCTACCCAGTCTGCCAGTTTTTCACTGGTTTCATTGTTTTTTCACTGGACATTTTTCACTAGTATCTTTCTAACTACAGGGACAGCAGAAGTAAGAGAAATTCCTTCCGCAGCTTTTGAAATAGCTTAAGACATAAGACAAGCTGCACTGGGCCAGCCCCATGGTTCACATACCCGCCATCGTGTTTCTGATAGCTGCCAATAACGAATGCTGGGGGAAAATGCAGGGCAAGCCCACAGTGGTACTTCCAACCTGCGGAGGTCTGGCTCAAAGGTTTTCGAAATCAGAGACATTATCTTTGAATCTAAATACATGAACTTTCATAAAGAAGGTAGCAATGTTGCAGTGGGTCTGAGGTTGACATGTCTAATCCCCCTTCTCCCCTCCTCACTCTTGACTGGGCATTGCAGTGTCAGTACAGAGTCAGTGACTTTGAGACTTGCACTAAAGATTGCCCCTGATGTCATCCAGGACATGGACCCACTGGGATAACCAGGCTCTGAAGAGCCTTGTGACTTAGGAAGACCTCTGTAAGGTGCAGGCCAGCCAGAAGTCTTCTTTAGCTCAGAGGGTACACCCCCGTATTGTAAAAATAAAGGCTGATCATAAGCAACATTGTGACACCAGTGCTGGGAGGAACAGTGACCAACTTTCCAAAATGGCACAGAAATAGGGGAGGCAGAGGGAAAGGCTGATGGAGGAAGATGCTCTGGGGAGCATGGGGAGGGAAAAATTGAGAGACCTGTTTTATGAAAGGGAAGGTGGGCCGACAGTATATGCTTACTGATTGCAAGCTCTGATCCTACAGCACTGCATCGATAAACCAGAGCATTTAGAGAACAGCTATCCTAAATGACAGTTAAGAAGCATGAGCCTGAATTTACATTTCCACAGCATGCAGTGATAGCCTAAAGCCAAACCCTCTGAAGCTAATCCAGTGGTTTGCAGTCTGCTTTCCTGCCTAACTCAATCTGGGAATGACACCAAGCGGTCCCCTGGTGGAATGGCAAATAAATTATTTTTCTATGGCTTCTTGTACCTGCTACATTTCTAATGTACCATCCCTAATATGGGCTGTTTTATGCTGCTGCACAAAAGCATGGAAAATATTTTGTTATTTGCTCATTTATTTCTTTATGCAAGCTTGTTGTCTAGAGGTGATGTGGTCTGTGTAAAATACTTAGCATCCCTCCAGTGATTTCTGGACTAGCACATAGGTGGCATGTCTGTACTTCATAGCTCCAGTTACAGTTGGGATATCTGAGCAGTGCTGTGCTGAGATAGCAGTTTGGATCTAGAGAACAGTACAGCAGTTTCACTAGTGACTCTATTTCTCTGCAGGGACAATTAGCTGGCCAGGCTGCTGTGCTGAGGTGTTAGGCTGTTTCCCAATCCAGAGCTATTTTGGTGGGTATTAACTCTGCGATCTTTGCACCAGACTCTGTTGTACCATGCAGGTATGCTCTGTTGCCTGTTTCTGCACCAAACAGATCTGTGATATAACAGGCAACATGACAAATATTAACCCAGCAGAAGTTATTTTTGTCAGTCTGTTGCAAGAGAGCTGTACCTAGATTATGACAATATGGGGTAGATCTGGTGATGCTTAATGAGTCGAGAAGATCCAGAGAGACTGGGTAAATCAGCAGAACAGACCTATAATGCAGAAAACAAACAGTTCAATAATGTTCCTACTTTTAAGATGAAAGCAAAGCCTCTTGACTCAGTGAAATAACAACAGCTCAGATAAAGTAGCACTAGAAAGGTGATGAAACCACTGCACTAGCTTTAAGCTATCTGGCATGGATGCTGCTGAGGAAATTGGTGCAGCAGCAAGAATTCTGCATGGTCTGCAAAATGCTGCTGAGAAGACATATAGAACCACCACAGTTTCATGCTTCAGCCAGTTGAAACTTATAATCCAGAAAGTGGTATGTATGAAGCAGGTTCCTGCTCTTTAAGTGGGTTCATAGACTTCCGTAGACCGCCTCCAACATTGGATGATGTCTTTTATCTTTTTCCAATATGTTTCCAAATATTTTCTAATGAAGTGTGAGTTCCTGCCCATCAAATTAAAGCGTAGTGACAAGCATGTTACTTGCCTTGGTTGTTTTTCCTGGACCCTTTAGAAATAGTTCATGGAGTCCCTGGGGACTGTAGACCACAGGCTGATAATCACTCAGTAATTCTCTTTCCTGGTGCCTTGCAGATTCCTGTGACGCAGCATCTCTTTCAGCAGAAAGACCAGGGTGATGCATTCACAAATGCAGTCATACCTTATTTGAGACAGAAGGCATATTTTTTAGGTCAGGACAGTGGGGTATGCATGGCAAAAAGAACCTGGTAGAGAACAAAAGGGCTAAGTGACATTTAGTGTATGATATGAATTATTTTCTTCATTTCTTTTTGCATTTGAAACTTTTCTTTGGGAGGTGAGGTGAGGTGAGAGGTAAGTGAGTTTATAGGGTAGAAAACACTGGTTAGACTTACTCTGCTGTGGCTAGTTTTATTTTTTTTTCATTTTGGCTTGGGGTTAGGAACAATCTGTGGCTGTTTCTTTCTTCTTCAATTGTATTTTTAACTTTTGGCAAAGTCACACAGTCTTGAAGATGCTTATTTTTATAGATTTCAGAAAATAAAATAAATAAAACCAAGCTATTTGTATCTCTGTGCGTGTGTCATTCAAAGTCATAACTATGACTTTCACTGGTCAAAACAGGACCCAACAGCTGTTTTCCTACAGCTGTGGAGAGCTCAGATAATACTTGATAGTGCTAAAGGTACAGTATATTTTCCCAAAAGCCCTCTATCTTTGCTTCTAGTAAGAGAAAGTTCTTATTTATGGGACAGCTGTCAAAAGATGAAACTCATGTTATAAGACTGCTCTTTTCCAAGTAAGTCCGTACCAGCAGCTGGCATTTCCTAGAGTAGAAATCACTGCTTCCACGTAGGGGGAATTTATCCTGAGATACACACACATAATTGTGGATGAGTATCCCGGCCCGCTCTGTGCTGCTCCTAGCCCCAGACACTATGGTATTGCTCCTCTCCTGCATGGGCGGGTGGGTCGTGGGGGGCAGCAGGGCTCCCTATGCTCTGCATTCCGATGTCAGGTATTACTAATCTCATGGTTCCTCTTCCATCAGCTTCTGAAAACTCTCTAAATGTTTCTATGGATGAGGAACTTCCCTGTGTTTCAGTGTCAGTAATGGGAAGCTCTGTTTGGGGATGTTGCGTGCTGCCACGTGCCAGCCATGGCTTTGCAAGCCAACTGTTGTGCTGCTGGGCAGTTCTGGCAGAGTATTTTGGAAGGCAAAAGCTACTCTGGCTCTCCTTTCCCCACTTTCAGCTAGACTTACAGGGCAACAAGAAAGTGGATAAAGGCTGGAAGATGGCAAAGGGCAGCAGGATGGGACAGTGATGCTGTGTCAGGAGGGTCTTCCCTTGGCACAGCCTCACTCAGAATGATTTTGCATCAAGGCCTGAGAAGCATGGGCTGGTAGGGCAGAGGTTTTAGGGCTCTGTTTTTACAGCCTCTTAACGAATGCCATTGTCATAAAAGGAGCTTTCTGGTATTTCTGGATCTAAAAAGTCCAATACAAATTTAAGTGGAAAAACATACTGAAGTCACCCTTATTTTCTGTATTTATAGCTCCAGTTCTCACAATACACCACAGACATTACTGTCTAACCATACAAGGCTGTGTCCTCAATAAGGACATCTCTGTGTTAAGGAAATTCCCCTTGAATTTGGCGTGACCAGGAGCTGAGTGCCCACCACTGTGAGCAGAGGGGGAGTGGGGCACAGTGACCCTTGGATGAACAGCAGGCAGAACCAGTACAACCATGTGGGGAGCCCCAAGAGAGCAGGACATGTTTGCCAACCACCATCATCATCCTCCAAAAGGAGCTTAAAGGAGGCAGTTGTGTACAGGGTGGGGGGAGTGAGAATTGGAGAGGGTGCCCACTCACACGCCTGAAGCCTCGCCACCTCCAGTACCACAACAAAAACAATGCCAGGTCAGTCCCGGTCTGTGCTTACTGGTACTGACAGCAAATCCAGGGGGTGGCCTTGCTACTGCAGCTGGGCTTTGCTCTGAGGGAATAGGGGTGTTCTGGCTGCCTTCTTGTTAATTAAACCTCTTTTTTTTTTACAAATAAAAAATTAGCATCTCTCTGTTTTGATCCCCACAGGGATCTGCAGTTCTCCCTCTGATTCAGCTATGTCAGATGTGAACCCTGCCTGCTGGACCCACTTACCCCATCTGAACGTTAAGCACCCAGTTTCTGTCCTAGGAGTGTCTTGCCAGTGGTTCTAAGGCAGTAATTCCCCACCATAACCTTGCTTTGGGTAACCCATAAAAAGTAATATCCTAGGTTAAAATATGAGTGATCATGAACCAGTGTCTTCTGGTTTGCCATAGCTGGCTAAAATGTTAAACCAACAAACTACCTTGCGTTCTCTAAAATGTTCCTCCTTGCTAGTTACCTCATGAAGGCTAAGAACTTTGCATCTCTTTTCATAGTAAAGCCCTCGTCCCCATTGTTTCAATGAGCTTAGCTGGATTTTACTGCTGGGATTAGCTGCTGACTCTTGGAGGAGCCCAAGGTTGATACTGTGAATGGTGGTGCCTCAAAAAACAAATGTGGAAAAAGACTGCTTGCTGGAAGAAAACACAGTTCCTTGAAACAGGGCACACAAGAACACCTTGAGCTTCTCCTAAGGACCCGGAAAACTGGTCTTGTGACCAGTTGCAGTAAGTGTATGGGGACTTATGGGAGCAAGGTCAATTTTGAACATCAGAGGTTCTGACCCTGTGTGTAGGGGAAGGCCGTGAAGTGTACTTTTTTATCTTGAAACTACTGGGAGAGTGCAGTAATTGTAAAGATTATTTTATCTGCCCACAGGAACTTTACTAACCCAACTTCCAGTAACTTCTAATCTCCACCATGTCCTATCTGACTTCTTGAGATGCTGCTCTTAAGTAGCACTGACTTAAAAGAAAAACCAGCCTCCCACTGTCACTTATTACAGTGTCTTGTAAGTATATTTAAAGGCACCTCACCTCTCTAGGTGGGGACGAATTTAGAGCTTTTAATATTTGTCAAGCAACGTTGTTCTAACCTGGAACCCATCATTTGCTGTTGATTACAACTGGCCAATGGATGACCACAGCATCCTCTGCTTTGGAGCACCAAGAGAGGTAGGAAAGCTTTGCTTTTGTCGGTATAGTACTACTGTTTCTTCCAAGGCAAGTATTGGGGAAACTTGCAGTTGACGGCAAGCAAAGTGAGTTGTTTTTTTCTGTATTCTGAGATAAGCAAAATGTGACACTTCTATTTATTTCTCTATTAGGTATGAATGGGTTTATTGTATGAACTCCTTGCCTAAGGGTACTGTGGATAGTAATGGTTTCTATAGGTTCAGAAAGTGTCTGGACTGAGTCATGAAGGAAAAGTTTCAGAGAGCTATGAAACACCAAGACATCAACTCTGCCTCAGGATGTCCTTGAGTGCAAATCACTGGAAGCTACTAGATTATCTTAGTGACGTGCTGTTACATATTGCCACCTTCTTGTATCTTCTCATTTGCATCCATTACTGGCCACAGCTGGAGACAGAGTACTGGGTTTGAGGGACCTTTGTCTGATCTGGTAGAGACACTTCTACCTTCTTACGCTTCTTTGACTGTTTCTGATTTAAATTAGACATGTAGAAGACAGCAGTGAAGCCCTATTTTGTCTGTCCCATAGCAACAGGCTAGAAATTGTGCAGTGCCTGTGTCAAACTCAGTGACATTGGTATAACATACGTGCCAGTCTCCATTTTTTCAGACTTATGTATGAGTATAAAGGCTGTCATATTTAAACACAGTTCTTGCTCATGGCCTCCCACCTGTGCACCCGTGGGTAAGGATGGGTGATAGACTGTCAAAACCAGCTGAGATCATCCTAGTGACATCCTGTATATCTCTGACTTGAAAACTTCTCCAGCAGTCCTATACAAGAGCTCTGAACTGCCTGAGCCACAGATGTTAGCCACAGCATATCTATCCTCCATCCTGTCACACAGTCTTGGTTTGAAGACCTACAGGGCACAGATCATGTGGAAAGTTGTTTCTGAGGTTCATTATCTCCTCTGTCAGAAATGAGCAACGTGGTTTTTATCTGAATTTGTCAAACACTAGTTTCCAGCCACCAGATCTGATTTTACTTTTGCTGCTTGAAAGAAAGATTCATCTCCTATCAGAAATCCATTCCTATGAAGACATTGCTGGGTCTGATCAAATGGCTTTTTGACCATCTCTTTAGTAAACCAAACAGGGGTTATGGATCCCTGATGGAAAGTAATGAAGCCATTTCGGGTTACTGACTACTGCTCAGCAGCTGAGCTGCAGCAATGAGTTGGGCTTGTGCTCTGAGCTTGCTGCAAGCAGAAAGGATACAAGCAAGCATAAGCCACTGTGTACTGTATTTTATTTGGCAATTGGAGCAGCCAAAGAGGTCACCTTCTCGAACCCAGTCAATGAGCAGTAACTTTTAAAGCTGTGGCAACCCCTTTGCTTTGGATGTATGTCTGAACCCTGAGCTAATTTACCCCCCCCGTGCACATTCAGTGCCTCATCACAAAGCTCGAGGGACTGAAGGGGCCATGGAGACAGATTTCTCTTCTCATTTTTAAGCAGTGTCAAAGTGAAGACACATGAAGGGCAGTGAATGGTTTGTGCACTGTTGTGTAGCCCCTGGCCACAATTCCAGTTTGAAAGCAAGCCAGAAGGCTTGTACTATTAGGACCACTTGGGACCTTTATTTGGGGCTCAGAGAGAAATTCCAGGCGGTCCCCACAGTATGACTTTTCTGTCCTTCAAAAGAGGTGATTTAAAATTTGCTTTGTAATTAAATTATTATAACTAGCAGCAATTTCCTCCTGCTCACAATTTAGTTCATATTAAATTTATCTCTATCACTTTTGTCTGCATGAACTTGGGAATCTTGTTTTTAATTGACTAATTTAGATAGATCAAGAGATAAGGTTCTTCTGGGAGTAGGCACCCGAAGGCTCCAAACTTCTCATGTTGAATCACTGTATCAGCGTAGGGCCAGGGTAGTGAGGGTAAGGAAATATTCCTTCCTGCAGAGTTTATCAAGAGCATCTTGGGATCAGGGTAGATAATTATTCAGGCTAAACACTGCTTGAAGATCTTGTGAATGCATATTTTATATACATAGAAAAGCTACGTGTTAGAAGGATATAAAACCATAGCACTTTTTGAGTCAAGTAGTTCACCGGTTTGCAGCGGGTTGGTTTTTTTTGGAGCCTGACCCAATCCAAAGCCTGTGGAAGTCAGTGGAAAAACTCCAAAGAGACTCCTGGCTTTAAGTCAAGGAATTAAGTTGTATGTCTTAGTGCCATAGGATATTATTGCACTAAAGAGCTTATTAAGATTAAAAATGGGATTAGGTATTACCATCAATGAATGCAAAGAGGTTACATGGCTGGGATAAGGCTGCAAAGCTTTATTCTGCCTTTCAGGGAAATGGCCTCAGACTGGAGCCGAGAAAAAAAACTACATATTGTAGCATTACATACCATGAGGTGCATCTTGTATCTTCCAAAGTGGAGAAAACCAGCACTAAAGGTAGGATGTGGAACTAAAATCTTACTTTTTTTTTTCCCAAGAAGCAGTTCTTGCTGATCAGTGAAATGCAAATGTCTCATGTACTTCCATGCTGTTTCTTTTGAGCCTTAGATTTTTGCTTTTTTTATATTATTTTTCCAAATTAGCTTTTGGTTGCAGTTGCTCCTTTAGCCCCTAGAGAATCAGCAAAAGACCCCCGGTGCTGCAGGGAAGAAGCCAGGAGAGGAGAGGAGAGGAGAGGAGAGGAGAGGAGAGGAGACCTGGGCCAGCTGCTGTAAGTGGGAGCAGATGGAGGAGGTAAAAGGCTTTCCTGAAGTGCATTGTCTGGCAGAAAAGAAAGGCGAAGCACATGGTAGGAGGCAGAAACGGGAGGAAAGAGGGGCAGGGAGGATGACGGAGAGGGGGAGCAGACAGTGTAGTGGCAGGCACCATGATGGGGGCACACAGATGACGTGTGGGAATCAGGCCCCCCACGCCTCAGCTCGACGAAGGGTTGCTGAGGACTGCCACTTACTGCATACATGTCTGCACTGCGCTTTCGTAGTGCATGGCGAGTGGGAGGCCGTTGCTACTAACTTTGCTCTCTAATGGTAAAGCAGTCCTGCGGCAGCAGGAGGTTGCATGGGCTGTCTGGTGCTTGCTGAGGGCAAAGGGCAGGTACAGACACCTTTCCCAGAGGGCTCACTGGGTGCTAACGGGGGTGTGGGTCTGAGCCAATGGTCCCTACTCTTCTTTTTTTTTTTTTTTTTTGGTTTCCACAGAGAAATAATAACTCCTGACAGGTAACAGGGAGCAGGGGTGAAAGCTCAGCTCAGACATTTTTATTCCGTCACATTAATGTGTTTCTATTTCTTCACTGGCTTGTTTGTGTCTTGTTATCAGAAACTTACAGATGGCTGCTAAACAGAGCTACCTGCATATTTAACTTTGATATTGCAATGACTGAGCATAAATTTCATATGAAAAACAAACTTACTTTCTATACATCACTACTGTATATCTTGAGAGAAAGCAGTGATGGTGATGGCCCAGTGTGACTGCCCTGCCTCCTGCAGGAACTATGCCTGATCCATACCAGATGTTCTCTGCAGGGGATTCTTGGATGCTTTCTACACTCCAGTCACAAATGTCCTAAGTAATAGAGCCTTCCCACTTCCCATGGGACAAGAGACCAGCTTTCCCAAGGAAGGCATTTTTTAGGACTTCTTGATAACAGCTACTTAAAATTTTGCTGTCTTGTTATGTTCAGATGGATTTTCCTTGGGTCATCCTAGCTAATATTTGTCCTCCTTTGTTATCTATACCCTACAGCTACGTCCAGATGGGAATCACAACTCCACCTGGCTGTTTCAGGGGGCTGTGCATGCTGGAGCAAATTCCCTGCTGCCTGTGGAGTCCTTACTCCTCCTTTCTTCATCTTTCTATCTGTATGTGTCTTTTGTCTCCCTCCTCCTTCTACATTAGCTCAAAATCCTTAACAGTTTATCAGCCTCTGTCCTCAAAATGCCTAGAACTGAATGCAACTTTCTGGATGCGAATGCAACGGTGTTAAGTTCCTCTCAGGCTTCTCATAATATAGCTCCTTGTGGTACTATTTCTGCATAGGTAGCTTTAGTCCAAAATTGCTTCATTTGCTGACCATATTTCATTCCAATTTCATTGCTGACTTGCTTTCCCCTTGCTCTTGCCTGTGACTGGTGCTTACCAGATCTTCTCCTACATTAAGATTTGTGTTTGAAAGGACTGTTCCCTGATGCCTCCATCTGCGTGTTCCTCATCCCAGCTGTCCATATGTGACCTGGCCATGTACTGACATTTTCAAGACTGTTTGTGCTGCATCTCCACTGTCCCCGCCTTGTTACTGAAGTTCAGTATCCACAGGCTGGAATAACACACTGGCTTGGAGATCAGGATTATTACTAATTCATTAGCTCCCAGTGATGTATTTACAAAGTGCCTAGCATGGAAAGACCCTGATCCCAGTGAGGGTTTCTGGTAACACTGCAGTTGCTAAAGCCAGATCTAACACTGCTAGTTGTTTCACATGTGGTCGGCCTGCTGTTATTTTTCTTCCTTTACTTTCCGACCTGCAGCCAGCTCCCCTGGTGCAGACAGATGCAAACTAGCTATGATCATGACAGCAGCTGCCTGGATGGTAAGATGGCTGTCTGGTGTATAGGTTCAAGCTGACTTGTATCCAGCTAGCTTATGAGATGAGCAGATGAGCTTGCTTTCTCCTTGTGCCTAGAGAAACCAATGTGGGGTTTTGATAAAGCAATGTGAGTTTGTGCCAAAGGTCACTTGGTGGGGCAGAAGCTTCTCTATGGCTGAGGAACTGGCCCTGTCTTCCATCTGTCTATAACCTGCTGTGCCCCTCCTCACCCTCTGTAAGCCTACATAGATCACACTTCCAAGGGATGTGTGCTAACAGCCTACATTAGAGGGGGTGTTAACAGTCCTGGGATTTCCATCTTTTACACCTTCTGATGTCCTAACCAGATGTGAGGGGAAACAAAACACAGGTTATTGAGTTCTTTTTATGGTTCTTCTCCTAATAACACAAGCTACAGGTTCTCCTACTGATTTTATTCCTGGTTACCTACTCTGTCACCTGTGGTTACATGGCTGTTGTGGTGGCAGTCTGGAGCAACCCTTGCTCCCACATTTTGATGTGTTTCTTTCCAAGCTCTCTTTTTTCCTGAATGGTTGTGCTGCTTCAGCCACTGTCTCTCAGATGGAGCAAGGTCTCTTGTAAGGGAAGAAGTTCACCTTGCTCAGTGGATGCCCCTTCTAGATAGTTTGTGCCTTGTGTGGATGATTTTCTTCAGTACCATGACAGGCTTGGAGCTCCTGTAAGTACTCCCTGGCCATCTGCCATACCCTGTCTGGCATGGTCAGCAGGGCAGAGCCAGGTGTAGTGCTTTGGCAGGCAGCTCACAGACCAGGGGCTTCACCTCATTGCTGCTCCATGCTCTCCATGTTCTTGAGGGAATCTGTCCTTCCTATGTGTCGTGGTTTAACCCCAGCCGGCAACCAAGCACCACACAGCCACTCGCTCACTCCCCCTGCCCTGTTGGGATGGGGGAGAGAATTGGAAGAGCAAAAGTAAGAAAACTTGTGGATTGAGATAAGAACAGTTTAATAATTGAATTGAAATAAAATAAAATACTACTACTACTACTACTACTACTACTACTACTACTACTACTACTACTAAATTGCAATGAAAAGGAAAACAAGAGAGAGAAAGAGAGGAACAAAACTCAGGAATAATAAGTGATGCAACCACTCACCACCCGCCGACTGATGCCCAGCCAGGCCCTGACCAGTGATCACTGCTCCCCAGGCTAACTCCCCCCAGTTTATATACTGAGCATGACATCATATGGTATGGAATATCCCTTTGGCCAGTTTGTCCTGGCTGTGCCCCCTCCCAGCTTCTTGTGCACCTAGCAGAGCATGGGAAGCTGGAAAGTCCTTGACTTAGTGTAAGCACTACTTAGCAACAACTAAAACATCAGTGTGTTATCAACATTGTTCTCATACTAAATCCAAACCACAGCACTCTACCAGCTACTACGAAGAAAATTAACTCTATCCCAGCCAAAACCAGAACACTATGCACTTTTCCTGTGCTCACCGCTGTCCTGGCCAAGGTCTCAGGGTACCAGAAGTCTTCTCCACTCCCAGTGCCCCCCTGACTAAAGTCATACTCTTCATGGGTAAAGTAGTTCATTTATTTGTGTTGTATCCTTGGTCTGCCCAGCCATCCGGACAGCCTGGTGTATGTTGCATATGTGCTGGTGATTGCTATGCTCAGCCACTTCATTTACAGCCTCAGGAATGTGAGAGGCCCTCAGAAAAATGCTGGAGGCAAGAAAGTGTTTGAAAATACCTGAAGGCAATGAGCCTTCATAGTGAAAGTATCCATTCCATCCAGCAAGAGCAGCAAGGGCCAAAAATCTCACCACAGTTATGCTAAACTTCAAGAAGGGGAACCACATAAAAAATGAGAGCACTTGTTAAAGATAAGCTAAAAGTTGCAACTGACAGAATTCAATCCTTATGTCCCCCCAGCACAGGGGCTTCAGCCATCCCACCCCCTACAGGTGCCGTACACCCTGGGAGCCGTAAGCGCTCCCTGCATTGGGCAGTCAGGACAACCTCTGGAGGTGCAGGTGCCCAACATCAGGGTACTAAACTAGGCCCAGCTTTAACAGCCCTGGCAGCACTACGGGGACTGGGAGTAAGATTTCAAAGTTAAGCAGTCCAGTATGAGCAAATGCCAGAGCTGATCACATTCATAAGCATGTGATACTATCTTTAATTTTAATTGCATGATCTTCCGTTCTTTTTTTTTTAATCTGTCTATATTTGAATCACAGTGGTGTGGTGATGCTGAAACAGACGGTTGACTGGAATAACCTGCCCACCCTGAGTGATGCTCAACAAGTCATTCCTGTGAGGCATTACATAAATGCTCTCAAAATACATATGCATTGTTCCTCGGACCTTCAAGCTGAGGCCCTGGACCTTACTGTCTGAGTGAGATCAGGCTCAGAGAGAGACTCACTAATGAGTATTCATAGTTGCAACCACAACCAATGACAGTTGTATTTTAAACACCAAGACATAATGTTAAGTACTCTGAAAAATCAGGTACTAGAGACATAAAGGTTGGATACTTGGATACTCTTGACATTAATTTTTCTAACTCTCAAGATCCCATATATATGATAGAAAAATGCCCCACAAAACACAGAGGGATATTGTCAGAGTACATTTTTTAGTCCATACCATATTGATAAATACCACAGGAGAATGTGATAGTGGCTTGATACTGAGTGAGGTGCTGATTTGCAAACTGTTGGAGAATGGGAGTCTTGCACTGAGCGTCTTCAGATCTCACAAAGAACCCAACTTACACTGAAGATTTTTATTTTTAAATTGGGATTCCTGAGGTGATTTAGATATATTGGGGGAGGAAAAGCAAGACAAGTGCTTCTCACTTTTCCCAAGGTTCTTTCTTCTTTTCTTGCAGAGATTTAGGTTTATTTAACTTTCTCACTACAGCCAGAAACTGAGGTCAGTGAGGATGGGACTCATCTTTGAGGGCACTCTGGGCATGATATAGAATTTTCCAGGCATCAGCTAAACCCAGCTTTAAAGTTGGTGCTATTAAATAGCAGTGACCATGTGAAAGGATGTTTCTCTAGCTTTCAAAGTGCTGTTGGAAAAGGATTTGTAAAAAGCCCCCCCCCCCCAAATGACTCATATTTGAGTCTAATTTATATTTATGTCTCACAGGATAGAGAGCATTCAGAGACAAAAGACTTTCAACTAGACACTCAGTGATGAGGTGCAAGAAAAAAGCTCCAAAGATGGCACAAAAGAAAATGCTTTCTAAGGCTGAGACCTGGCAGCATACACCAGTAGGCAATTGAACCTGACCAACTTGAAACCCCTATGAGTGTTTAGAAAGTTCAGCAACAACAAGAAGCAAAAGGAGATGAGTGTTTGCAGCTCTATCTTGCAGTCATAGCAATGAGAAGGAACTAAGTGGCATTCACGTCTCAGTCATTTATTGCTACGGGGTGGAAAAATGCTGACACTCAGTTGTATAAAGAGTCCCAAAAGACATAACTGGCCAAAAGTTTTCAACTCTAAGGAAATCATGTGCACCACGCCTGGGAGAATACACCAGTCATCACTCAGGGAAAAACTGCTTCTCAGATGATATCACAGTTAGTCTTTATTGCCTATTCTTTGGAGATAAATAGCTGGTTTCTCTCATGAGGAGTGGTGAGGGGCTTTCAGAACTTTCCTAAGGAAAGGATTTTAGAATGAAAAGCTAAGTCATCTGCCTTTCTCTGGATATATTTTCTAAGCAAGTCAGACTACATGCTTAGGATTGTTAAAACATTTTTTATTCATTTTTATTGCTTTTGACTTGTTTTTATAGTAAAAGAACAAAGAATAACATATTACAATGTATACAGACTGAAGTCCTTCAACAAGCTACTTTAACACATTTGTTTTCTTGCACCACAGCCATCTCTTACTGCTTGAAAAATTGAAGTTTCAAGGGTTATAGCTCATTAGGAAAAACTCAGAACCTCAGACAAAACAACTGTAAGGATGTTTTAAGACTCCTCTTCTAAGTCTCAAAATTCCTTAGAAGTAAAGGAATGAACGTAATCCCTGTTAATGAATAGAAATTATTTTTAAAATAACTAACAAACTGTGTTGACTCAAAACATCTTCTGACACAGCTCATCAGCCAGGCATGAGAGCTGGGGTATGTGTGCATTCACATTGGACTCCTCTAGGAAGGAGAATGGAGTAGCTCTCTGATGGGAGCAGGGGTTATGGCAGTCAGGTGTGAAACTACAGCAGGACCCCCCTGTTTGCTGAAATGCTTCAGTCCCTGGACTAAGGAGAACTTTGCTTTTACCCCAGCATTTTCTGACAGAGGATCTCGCTATCTTGGGACTACTTTCCCAAGGCCTGAGATGAAAAGGGAGCAAAAGGACTAATTCAAAGGTTCGCCTCTTGTTGTTCTCCTGCTTAAAAAAAGGAAAACTCAATGATAATAGAGGTAGCCAGCTTGCAGGATCCAAAACTGGATCCAATGGGTCTTTTCCCAAGTGGAAGAGGACAGTCTGAGAAAGTGGAATAAGGATCACATGCTACAGGATGGTGTAATGTGATGGAAAGCACAAGAGCATTGGCATAGGAACATTCACATTTAACCACAGAAGGAGAGGGCTAGCACATGAGCTTGAAAAAAAATGAAATCAGTCCCCTACAGTAAAAGATAAATAAAACATCATTTACATAAAGAACACTTAGGGAAAGAAGAAAAGCCTTAAAAGGTGAGAAAGGCAGGAGAAATTAGGAGTAAGTGGGAAGGACAGACTGCCTCTGCCCAAGGAAATAGCTGTGTGTTGCAATTAACTAAATGGTACATGACTCCTACGCTGTGATTGTGTTGTGGTTCTGAACTGCTTGTTAGTTTACTGCTGTTTCTAATGGCAGGAGTGCTGAATAATAAAAGCTGTACTCTGGACTGCCAATAGAAATTTCCTTTAGCTTTTGGTGCTGAAGCTATATTTTAAATGAAAACTGCTAGCTTTTATTTCTGGAATAACAGTAGCAGATAACTATAGCACAGCCATAGATTTATAGCAATGCTCTATGCGTGGGGATCAATCTTTTAGGCAGGATTTGCTCTCTTTTCCACAACCACTCCTTGCTCCCATGAACATGTTCATCATAGGAAAGATAAGCTGGGGGGAGGCAGTTCTTATGCAACGAGGCTCGTCAAGATGAACACAATGATTAAAAATGCCATCTCCTTTTATGAATATTATGTAGCTACAACAAAGCTTGCTCCTTGCCTCCAAATAAAACAAAAGCCTTTCCTTAATGCCAGGACAGCAGGGAATCTCGGTGCCTTCCCTGAGCATTTAAGTGGTTATGAGTGCCTCACCACTCACCAGCACTCAGGCTGCCAGAGACCAGGAGACACAAATCGATAGGGTTAAGTGGATTCGCTCTGTGCTTGCCTGCATATACGCATCCTAACCTCCCCCTGCCTCCCCACCTGCTCTGCTGTTATCTGTCTCTGGGGACTCACCATTTGCCTGCTTGTCCAGACAAGCTCCAGAGCTTGAAGTTGCTAGGGAGTGAAGAGAAAAGCCTTCCTGCTGATGGTGGTGGGGAGGTGAAGGGAGCCTTGCCCCATGCTAAATACAGGGAAGAGGGAGCAACTAATGCAATACCATCTTCTGCTAGATGAGGCAGGACTACTGGCACTGTCTGGTGACAGATCGTAATGATTCTCTGTCTTCTTAACTGGCAGGAAACATGTCCTGGGGAGCAAATGCCTCATGTAAATATTTATGAGCCTGGGGACAGCGCAAGTGTCACACAGGGGCCTCCCATCGAAGGAGAGGAAACACAATGTCATTTGGAGTGCTGCTTCTTTGGAATTGCAACCACTCAGGAGCACAAAAGGAATGAATAGTAGGATTAATTCACTTAGCTATTGATCTCAGACACACACATTTTCATTTAACGTTATTAGAACAGCCAGAGTCTCATGGCTCATAGCTGGTGGGCAGTACAGCAGAGACAACATTTGCAAGCCTTTTTCCTCTTTTGCTAATGAGGTAAATCTTAGCAGCAGATTCCTTACGGTGAACCTCTGGGGAAGGGTCTCCTTTTACATAAAAATAGCCTAATGTCTGGACTGGTGACTCTGATCCTGTTCTCTACAGATAGACTCTCAGCAGCTAATTGGTGGCCCAGATAACATGGGGACATACCTGTGGAAATCCTATATAGAAAGCTGTCAGGGAGGGAAGGAAGAAAAAAGAATGGGCTTGGTATAATTAGGTCTGGACATACATGCACAGCCATGCACACAGTATCTCAGCTAACCAGGGGAAAAGTTAACCAGGGGAAAAGTTCAAATACAGCCTCCCCTTATCTCCATACACATGAAGATCTACAACAGTGGGAAAAGACAGGATATGGTGCAGGGAGGCGTTAAGACATTTTTCAGTAGTTTCATCACATGGAACATGAGGTCTGTTCAGGGTCCTGAATAACTTCTTTGCCAAATTAATCTGCAAAGGACTTTCTCATAACTAGCTCTTACAAAACCACCCTACCCATGAGCAGGTGGATGTAAGGGCCAAAAATAAGTGTCAAAGGTGATGAAGACCATACTGGGATCTGTGGAGTCTCCAGGTGACACCAGTAGAGATGCTGGCACCTTAGATGATCCCAAACTGGGCCAGCTCATGCAGTTCCAGATGGCTGAAAGCTTCCCATGGGCAAATCACTGTGATATCTGCAAAAGAGAAATGGGTTCTAATCACTGCACTTCTTGGATTTCTTTTGTATTAATAGAAAGGTTGATTTACTCAGGAAATATTAAAGATGGGAAGAGCAAGAAGCATGAGACTCCTCTTGAAGGTTAAATGAGCAGATGAGCTCTTCAAATATGGTACTACCTACCAGACAGAACAAGATTGGTGTATTTTCTCCTGTGCCATCTTTCTCTGTGAGCAAAAGCAAACCAGCATTTCCTATAGCCTCTTCAGTGACTGTGTAGACTGGTGTGAAAATTCATTCTGGTTATGTGGCTTCTCCTGGTCTTTATAAACTGCCTGTAGCCAAACTGTGATGTCCTTGAAGATATGTGCAGTCTTAAAATCACATGCTGAATAATTTGGCCTACAACATTCAGGATCTGTAACTCATTGATAGGTGCAGTTGTTATTGATACCTAAGAAGTTCTGACTGGCTACAGCTCATCCAGTGCGTGTTTCTTAATTCCAGATGGGGGCATAAAATCCTTTAAATTAGGATTCTGGTGATAACACAAATACTTAACCAGCTGGGATTTAGTTCCTCTGATTTTGGGTATTAATAGCTTAGCATTTGGCATTTCTTTGAGAACCTCATTCTGCTGAAATTCTTAGCCAGAGTATTAGCAGAAAACAAAGACAAACAAGCTCATTTGCAGCCAAATGAAAGTATTCAGAAATTGAAGCATGCCTAAATAGCCTTTCTGTCTTGTAGTGTATGTAAGCATAAGCATGACTGTGGCAGCTTGTGGAGGGAGTACTAGCCTTCTCTGGCGACCCTGAGAGCTGCAGAGAGGCCAGGGAGACAGGGAGGCCAACCCAGAGTCCTCTCCCGTGCTGAAGCATGACTGCGCTTGTGTTAAAGCAGGGCATGACAACATCCTGCAGTGCTTACCTGTGCCCAGTCCCTCCATGCCTGGGATGTCATCTCCAAACCTAGGGGAGAAAAGAACAGGCGAGGAGTGAGTTTGGGCCAGCAGTGTGCAGGGAAGGGGAGCTGCCCTGCACCTGCAGCCGGGGAAGGAGAAGTGTGGGTGGGCAGCAGACGAGAAGGAGCAGCTCCAGGCAGGAGAGCTGACAGCACCAGGGGGCAGGGGGAAGCCTTCTGGCTCCTTGCCCAAGGGAAGATGGTACCGCAAGAGCCCAACTTAGCACTGGGGAGCCACCCAGCTAGCATGGTTTCTTTTCTTTCCAAAATACCCTTACCCTTTTACTCCTTTTTTAGGAGGCTTGCTCTTGAACTGCCTTGTCTGTCTCTGCTTGAACTTGGGAGGCCCCTTGCGTGGTGTAGTGGGACCGGTTGGAGCATCTCCAGTGCTGAGGTTGGTGGCTGGGTTCTCACTCATCGCTGGGCTGCTGTGTGGCAGGCACACGCCTCTCTCAGATCCCTCTGTCTGCAAGACAATGGCAAGGACTGACACAACGCTCTGCTTATCATTTTTAGGTATCAGTAGTCAGGTGACAGAATTATGGAAAGTATAATTGTGACAGGAATAAAGATAAAGATATCAAACATAAAGAAAGATTGTAATGCGTACAAAGTAAGCAGGATAGCATTGCCTTTCATCCGGCATGCTTGAATTAAGATGCCAAACAAAGGACACTCAAGCTAAGGACTGGTTCAGGATATGACTACTAGGGGCCACAAAAGCACATTTAGGGCTTAGAGAAATATCATATCCCTGGGAATCATCATGATATACTTCACCTGTTCTTATACTTGTGCCTAAGCAGTATCTTTTGGACACTGATGGAGATGGGATGCTGTGCTAGATGGGCCCTTAGTCCAGGTGCAGCTGCAATTAGGGCCTCATGTTTGTCGACACCAACCTTAAGGGAAATAGCCCAGTATCATTAAAAGATTGTAAAGAAGGCTAAGGCAAAGCATTGGAGACTGTCTCTTAGACAGAGGTTAATTTCTTAGGATTTAGGAGAGCAAAGCCCATAACTTTCCCCAGAATACATCCATTTTGGTATTTTTGAGCATTATATTACATGCATTGACCTCCTCCGCACCACACTGCACATGAGGCAAGCTCCACTGCACAGGGGCTAAATAGTTACCAGGGAGAAATTCTTGTGTGGGAGACATCTCTCCAGCCTCGAAGGGCAGAACTGCTGTACTCAGAATCCTTTGCTTCCTTCCCAAGAGGACAGCAATAACTCTCAACCAGTGCCCAAGGGGGAGCTTCCAGCCCTTCATCAAATTTTGTGCTAATTAGTATGCTAGAATGATCTGACCAAGTGCATTTATGGAACATAAATAATTGCCAACTTTTTCTCTCCTCCTTGAGGTCACATTCTTCCCCATGACCATTACATAACTCCTGTCTCCAGGTGTGCTCATCCCTGTGCAGCCAGGCTGATGGAATCGCTGATGGAATTAACTTCAGGATCTGGTACTAAAGGCTAATCCCATTATGTCACCATAGTGCTCTGGCCTAATCCCCAACATCACCTGCAGTGACACTCTGGACTTCTAATCTCAGAACTATAAATGCCATCAAAGATGGGTATTTTTTTTCTTAGTCTGAAGACAGTTCATGTCTTTGACAGTCCTGAAGTAGCCAGAGTGCCGGAAAGCAAAGCCTGAGATGCAAGGAGAAAGACCATCCAGGCAATCCTCCCGTGTCACTTCCACATCAGTGTAAGGCGAAGAGCCGTGTTTCTGTATCTGTGGCAGTCTGGGAATACTTCACCCCTGACATCTTTCCATCTGTGCTGGCAGTAGGATGGATCCTAATGATAGCACCTAGAGGCATGCTAGTTCTTCTGTCGCTTGCGGTTGGGCTCCTGTCTCAGCTGTAATATCCCGAGCAAGGAGACTGGACAGGTTCCAGCAGCCCCAAATGGAGCAGCAGATGGTTGTGTCTGCAGCTGAAGTATGCACAGATGCTATTCCCCCGCCTGTAACACAACGTTTCCTAAGTACACACTGTGCCCATAAACACAGGGATCAGCTCAAATCATAGAAGTTACTTATT
The DNA here is from genome assembly GCF_965638725.1 of Aptenodytes patagonicus. NCBI lineage: Eukaryota > Metazoa > Chordata > Aves > Sphenisciformes > Spheniscidae > Aptenodytes > Aptenodytes patagonicus. The sequence continues at coordinate 54,957,108 of NC_134949.1, forward strand.
TGGCTGCCATCTCTGAAGCACCGGAACAATCACCCAGTATTTACAGCTTTATCCTCACAGCATGGTGGCAGGACAGGCAAACACTGTCGCCTTCATCTTTTACAGAATGGGAATGGAAATGCAGTGATTGGTGTGACCTGGACTGCACAGCTGGGAGGAAGGACAAAATCTTTTGACTCAGTTTTTTAGGGCCAAACTGAGAGGTGAAGGCAGTTTGGCTCCAAACCAAAGAGAATTTGGTGCCTCACTGTTACTCAGGACCAGTGAGGAATTCAGATGGTACTGTCCTACAGCAAAATGCTTTGCATTGGAAAACTGCTCCGTGGCATGTCTGCTAATGCCCCAAAATATAGTATTATGCCTCCACCTCAGCAGCAGTTCTCGTCAGTAGGGTGTCTGTCTCAGTGCTAGGTACCCCTCCTGAACTACAAGTGACACACTTCCACTTCCAAGCACCTTCAGTTCATCTGACATGCAGAGATACTTGTCACCCCTCTCAAGGGCTACTTCCAAAAGTACAACAGAAGAAACAAACTGGCTAACAGACCTCCAACCCTTTGGCCTGACATCCAAAACCTGTAAGACGCAGCTGAGCTCACTCTCCAAGTGAGTTCCCAGCATGGTACCTTAACCACAAGAACATCTTTGAGGGTCAACTCCTCTTAGTTCCTTGAGTCCATGCCTTGCCCCTGGCCTTCACTCAATAGAGAAATAGCTAATGGGAAGACTCAGTCCTTGGAGTTTCCCTTCCCCCCAGTCTGAAGTAGTCACATCCACCTGTCAGCTACTTGATACCTGGGATTTGGTAGGAAAAAGAATCTGCCCAAATCACACTTCATCCTCTCTCTCACCTGCATGAATTCAAGAAAGGGCATTCAATGAAACTAAAAAGGACAATTCTAACCTCTTCCTTACCAACCTCCCTCTACCTATTCTCCCATGCATCACCAAAAGAAAGGGCAGAGGACAGAAAGCAATCTTAATGCCACAGAACAGCCTCCATCTCGCAGCAGGAATCAAGCTGCCCTCCCACCAGTGAGTTGGTGGGACTCATCTGCCGCTACACGCAAGCAAAAATGTCTCCATCCATGCTGGAGAGGGCCCTCCCCCACAGCAAGGGAGCTGCCTCAGTTCCCACACCTTGGGAACCAGCTGCCCCTGCACACAGCCAGACATGGGTGGGCAGGCAGCCCCAGGATCACAGATGCAAAAGAAACACACACGGCAGCTTCCCAGGGGAATTTCCCAGCCTTTTGCCTCCCCATACCTGGGTACTTGGATAGTCCTTGGTACCACACCAAACAGATGTCTTGACAAATGTTCAGTGACACTGGGTCTCCTTCTCAAGCTCTCTGCAAGTGCTATGCTGCCTCACCCCAGTGCTTCCCAGGCTGCCAGAGCTCTTCTGCTGCTGCTGGCACTGGGATGCAGCTCCTGGGCAAGAGCTGATGGCTGTGGATGCAAAGGCTGTTGAGGAACAGGATGTTCTTCCACGCAATTCCTCTGTCCCCTCCTCTGACAAGGTGTTACCTAATTGTCCCTGACAGCATTTCTGCTCAGTCCAGGGTTTAATCCTCTGGCTAAGAGCTTTGCTTGCATCCTAATGCTAATTATACCTAATACACAGCAATGGGCTTAGCTCAGTTGCGTCAGATATCCCACCTCTGGGTTGCTGGCCAGGCTAATCATCCTTCTTTTAGTTTTCTTTGAACTTAAAGAGGCTTGAATACTACTGACAAATGCTGACTCTTTAATCTGCCCCCTCCTTAATCTCTGATTCTCTATGGAAAATTTCCCTGCCAGAAAATGCAGATGACTCACTTGACCTTCTTCAGACAGATTCAGTGTAGGATCTCATCTTCCCCTGTCTGAAACCTTCAAAAGTACAGACTTCTCCATGTGCACTTGTCTTCATCGTGCCTCAGGGGTGTCAGACACAGGACCCCCATGGGCCGTGGCCCTCCGTGCAGTGATATGCTGGGAGAAGATGGCATCCAGGAGGAAATACCCTCGTTTTTACATTCCTTTTGATGGGGTCCTTGCATGCTCAGCTCTTGACCTCATGAAAGCCGCTAGCATCATCCTTGCAGCCAGGCTTTTGTCAGGGAATATTGTATCCAGTGTAAGATGCCTGTGAGGAGTGAGGCCTCTTACAGCTCCAGTCTCAGTTGCTTGAGCTGGATAATCATAGTGATGGAAAAAGTCCACGCAGGTTCAGCCCTTTCTGATCCTGTGTTTTACACAGGATCTCAGACCCTTTGTTCTAGCAGCAGTTTTAAAACAAAGAACAAATGAAAGAGGATGCATTCTAAAAGACAGAAACTCATTTCAAGTAGAACTATATTCCCACAACTGCTTCCTGGATGGAGATGATTGGAAAGACTATCCCAGTTAAAAGAAGGGATTCAGTAACACTGGAGGTACAGCATCACACGGTATAAACTCCCCACCGAAATGCCCTGCATGTACGGCTGGGCACCAGAGCAGGAGACACCAGCTGCCTGTCCCGACCACTCCTCAGGAGCTCCCCCAGTGCTGCTCACATGCAGGCTTAGCCAGCCGAGGACACAAGCCAAGAGGGTGCCAGGGAGCCCTGACCAAGGAGTGCCTGGCATGAGAAACCGAGCGGCCCCATGGAGGGCAGAGCTGCTCGCACAACCAGGGAGCGTTGAGATAAACCACTGCTGCAGCACTTGCCCTAATGATAGAGGAAACAGAAAACAGCCACCCAAGAACCACAACTCCCTCTCTTAGCTACTGGTTCTTTTCACGCTCTCCAAGCACAAACATCTGAGTTTTTCCCCCATGGGATTTTATCAGGACTTTTCTCCCCTCTGGGTTTTGCAGCCAGTTCCTCTTTCATCCCCCTGCCACCCTCGTTATTGCTTTGAGCTCCTGGGAAATACTTACAGTGCCAAGGGCTCCTCTTGCAAATCATTCAACTCCTGCTGTCCAGTCTGTGTAGAAAGTGTCTTGAGGTGTCCTTTCTCATCCAGATATACCCTGCCACCAGGTGACATCAGGGCACCAATCGTGGGCGGGCCCCCGCACGGCGGGGGGGGCATGTGGGGAGTGCTGTGACCCCAGCGCTCTGCAAGCACAGCTCCAGCGAGGTCTGGGGGAGCAGCAGAGCCTCGACACGCTCCTGAGGAGTGATGTGCCCCTTTCTGCAAGAAGAGGTTGTGGCTTCTCTGGAGCTCCTGTGGGGTGATCTCTGGAGAAGCGAAGAGGAATAAGGAGATCACCTGCCCTTTGAGCAATGCCGCTGCTTGTGAACACATACACACACACACATGCCTGCACATGCAGGGAAGGGAGGAGTTGGTCCTAATCGCCCCAGGTCCCTCCCCCGTGCTGGTGAAAGCATGGAGAGGCTTCCAGCAAACTTCTCAGCTGTGCCGCAGGGGTCAAGATGCACCTGACAGAGCGGTGCACGCAGTCAGCCCGGTGCCGAGAGGGCTGAGTCCGCTCAAGGGAGTGATAGGGAATGCTGCTGAGATGCTGCGCAGGGCCCCAGTGAATATTTAACTGCATCCAGCAGATGGGATGGCAGGGGAAGAAGGGGGAACCCTTGTGTTGCACGTGGGTGGCCAGCCAGCGGGGGTGGCCTGCCACTTCTGAGACCCAAGGCATTGGGCTGATGGTAACAGCTAGGTCACATCGGGGTACCGATAGCATTGCTACTGTGGGGGGCTGTCTGAGAAAAGGAAGAGCTTGTGCCTCAGCCCAAATTCCAACCCAACAAAACTCCATGGATGGTAATGCACACTGTTCTATCAGGTGCTTTGTATCTCTGATGCGTTTTAATAGCATGTTGTGATTGCTTGGGAGATCAGTGACAGAGATGTGGAAAGAGAGGAGTCTCAGGATGAAAAGAGAAGGTCCAGGGCCCTGCTAGAAGGTGCTGGAAGATCATCCTCATCCTCAACTGCAGCAGCACCTCAGTCATGGACTGTAGCTGTCTGGCTTGAGGCATAAGGCTCTGCAGAGGGACCTGGACAGGCTGGATCGATGGGCCCAGGCCAATTGTATGAGGTTCAACAAGGCCAAGTGCCGGGTCCTGCATTTCGGCCACAACAACCCCATGCAGCGCTAGAGGCTTGGGGAAGAGTGGCTGGAAAGCTGCCTGTCGGAAAAGGACCTGGGGGTGTTGGTCGATAGCTGGCTGAACATGAGCCGGCAGTGTGCCCAGGCGGCCAAGGCGGCCAATAGCATCCTGGCTTGGATCAGAAGTAGTGTGGCCAGCAGGAGTAGGGAAGTGATCGTGCCCCTGTACTCGGCACTGGTGAGGCCACACCTCGAATACTGTGTTCAGTTTTGGGCCCCTCACTACAAGAAGGACGTTGAGGTGCTGGAGCGTGTCCAGAGAAGGGCACCGAGGCTGGTGAGGGGTCTGGAGAACAAGTCTTATGAGGAGCGGCTGAGGGAACTGGGGTTGTTTAGCCTGGAGAAAAGGAGGCTGAGGGGAGACCTCATCGCTCTCTACAACTACCTGAAAGGAGGTTGTAGCGAGGTGGGTGTTGGTCTCTTCTCCCAAGTAACAAGCGATAGGACGAGAGGAAATGGCCTCAAGTTGCGCCAGGGGAGGTTTAGATTGGATGTGAGGAAAAATTTCTTTACTGAAAGAGTGGTGAAACATTGGAACAGGCTGCCCAGGGAAGTGGTTGAGTGCCCATCCCTGGAGGTATTTAAAAGACGAGTAGATGAGGCACTTAGGGACATGGTTTAGTGGGTGGTGGTGTTGGGTCAATGGTTGGACTCGATGATCTTAGAGTTCTCTTCCAACCTCAATGATTCTATGATTCTATGATTCTATAACCACAGGGTTAATGATCCTCTGGGGTCCATTGGCTCTGGTGAAGCACAGCTCACTTACCCTTGTTGAGCATCCAGCTCACAACATGAGATCAGGGCTGGCAGGGCCGAAAATGGTCCCAGAGAAAGGAGCTGTGCTAGGAGCATCAGAGCAGTACAGGGGCAGAAGGAAACCAAGGTGTGGGTTTGTGTAGTGATGGACGGCCTTCGTCTTTGGGTGAGGCTGGAGGATGGGATTTTGGAGCAGCCATGCACCATGCCAGCCAGGGGTGTGACTGCATGTGACCAAAAAAGGACAGGCTCTCTCTGACATGACAGATTGTGGCAGCGGGGACCGGTCTAGCAGTGCTCTGGTGCTGAGCAAGAGTCCCACAGCTGAGGCCTCTGGCCTTTCAGATGGCTGAAGTTAGACGAGATAAATCCCTCAGCGAGACTCTTAGCTTACATTTAAAAAATCGATAAGGTCCTAGCCCTTGAGTGGGCACAGAGAAGCTGGGAAGTAAATCCTAGATGCAGCCGAAGGGCTTTCAATCTAGCAGAGAAGCAGCAAACACAGCATTTTCATGTGTTTGAGGATGATCACACAGCTTTCGGAGGCTTGTGCGATAATTCCTGGGCACAGGAAAGAGGATGGGGGCAGCATCGTGTTGGCATCGTCTCTTCCCTCTGACGACTAGAGCTTGCACACAAATGCGCGGAGATTGATTGTGCTCAGCAGCTCCTGACAGCAGAAGTGATTACTGTGGGCAGGGACCTGCTTGTGTGGATATAAAGAGGTGCAGCCTGCTGGCAGCAGACTCCGCTCCCATCTCCGCTGCTCATTCCCATGCCTCCATCTGCTGCAGACAGGTTTCCGGGGGCTCCCCCTCCCCTTCTGCCTTCTATGTAGGTAGAGTTGCTGGGGAAATCGGCTCTACAGCCCCCTACTCCTCTTTTCTGAACCTTAAAAATGTACATTTTTTAAGGCTGTTTGTTTTCCAAACAACCCCTTTGTTTTCCTGTTTTCCCAATGAAAACTGGCTCATTTCTCTTTAACAAAAGTGGACATGTGGGAAAAAAATTTCCATGGTGTCACATGAAGCTATTTTTTGGCCACTGAGAAAACATGGCAGAAACTCCCTAAATGGAGAAATCCTGTTCTTTCTTATCTCCAATGATTATCAGGCCATTTGCCCTCTCCTCCTCTCTCTCCATCCATCCTCTCTCTCTCCCTTCCCCTCACAATGCGGGTGGCATTTGCTTTGTGGGGATGTGGGTGCACGGCTTCTTTGCAGAGCAACAGGCACCAGCTTTGTGTCGGTGCCCAGCTGCCACCCCGGATGGATGACGAATTCTGCCCAGGGACCGAGTACCTGATCCCTGTCTCTCCCTGCCCCTGCCCAGGCTCTTCCTCCCCTGGCCTCAGGAAAGCCTTTCGAGCCACATCAGTTGCGACCCAATCCAGACCAGAGCTGCACCAGAAGCCGTGGAGTCCAAGTGGTAGCAGAAGTGCAGTCCCTGTGGCCCCAAAGGAAAACCCACGAGCTTTATTACCTCTGGCCAGATTATTCCCTATTCCAAGGAATCACTTAAAAAACATCTCCAAGGTTTCTGACCCTATTTATGAGCTGGTGTAGCCATGGTAACTGTAGTTATACCAGAAATAGCAGCTGACTTGAATGACAAAGAAAACACAAGTTTACAAGATAGTGACTTTTCCAGGGGCTGGCTGAGCTCATGGGACTGTGGGAGGAAGTCCCAGCCGAGGCGCAGACTCAGGGATGCAGTGGATGAGGGCTGTGGCTGGCATGGGCCACAATAACTCTTTTGAAACATCTCTACAAGCTTGTGTCAGGTGCTTGGGAGACTTTGTGCCTTGTTGATAGAGCTTTATCACTTGCCACGCAGACATACCTGACTGGAAATGAGCAGGGAATTTCCCAGGCATCTGCAGTTAAACCTTGGTTTCCCTCCTGCAGATAGGCAGCCTACCAAGTGCCTCTGAATTCCTGGCACAAGAGAAGGACAGTGGTAGGACCTGGATTTGGAATGAGATTGTCTGTTTGTCTTGTAGAAGGTCAGTGAGGTTGTCACGTCAACAGCATTTTGGTGAGAAACTCAGTGTATCAAGGTGCCTGCAAAAGAAGATTTGCATGCTGTAACCCTCCTTCCCCAATGTCCATCATGTTCCTAAGCTGTCTGTCGTTTGTGCTAGTGAAAAAAGAGAAACAGATATAGAGGATTGGGCTTTGTCTGACACAGATATTTAGCTGTTTGAATACGTGCAAATCAGTCCATCAAAGATGCAGAGAAGAAGGCATCCTCGTGGAGAGTTTTATCACTCTTCCTTCAGGGAATCATATTCTGGTGTCAAGATTAAGCATCTATAACAGCCTGCAATAAACCAGGTGTGCTGACTTTGGGAATCTGTGCCTGCTGCTGGATACAACATTTATGTTGAGTGTCTCCGAGCTCAGCTTGCAGAAGAGCCTGGTCTCAATTCTCATTTCCACTCGTGCCCTAGAGGCTGCTCTGGCAGTGGGGCAGAGATTAAAGAAGCTGAGGTCTGTTTTTCCACTGCCAGGGCTCTAGAGAGATTTCCGTGGTCAGTCTGGAGAAAAGGGTCCTTTGAGGAAATATAAATCAAGCTGTAACTATCAGCAATGGCCCTGTCTGTGTTAGAAACTAGGCGGCACTGGGGACATGACTAAGTCCGCAAGCCAAATGGCCATTGCCAAGGGTTCTTCAGGAAAAATGAAGTCCCTGCTTTTCTTATTCAGTCAAGGGCACTGGATTTGTGCATGTCAGAACACTATTACAGGCCCCAGGCTTTCAGGCACCAACGCTTTAGGACATGCTGGGGCTTTTTATAGCAGATAATATAAACCCCATGTAGCCTACCATACACTTCATTCGTCATCAGAGAGTTACATTTTTTTCTGAGCAGTGAGTCTGGCCTCTCTTGGAACAGAGAACCAAGTCTTACAGTCTAATACCACAAGACTGCTACATTGGTATGATTTTATTAACTTACACAAACTTTTCCCTGATTGGCATAAATAAAAAGAAAACCAGAATGAACCCTCTCTTTTTTAGATAGCACTTTTCACCCACAGATCTCAAAGCACAGAGCTAAATTTTCATCATCCCTATTTGTAAATATGGAAACTGATGTACAGAAAGTTCATAGATCTGCAGATGAGACCCAGCCATCCAGAAATCTGCTGTGGGGACTGATGTGCTTGGCCATGCAGCACAAAAAGCTCAGTACTTTATAACTGCTTTGTGATTCATTGTTTAAGAGCATCCCCCTGCTCATTGCAGAGTTGTCCCATGAGAAAGCAGTAACATTAGAGTGTCCTTTCCCTGCACTAACTTTGCTTAATGTCTGCATCCAGGCTGTTCGTAGTGCTGCAATGGGATTGAGTTTGTTAGATCATTTTAAAAAGCTTCCTCTCTTTCCTGTTTCCATACTGCCCACAATTAAAATATCTGTTTTTTCTTTTATAAGATTATTTTTCTCCTGAATGCCATTTACAGAACATGCTCAAATTAATATAGTGAACCATGACCTAATATTTTTTCCCTTTTTTTGATCAAACCCAGGTAGTTAATGTTGTTATCTATGTGACTGCCAGAAAGCAGAGCATGTGGTTGCTCTTAAAATTGTGCCTGAATAACACAGTTTTCACAGTATTGTCTCAAGGGACTTCCTTAGATTTTTCTTTTTCCATAATTGATTCCTTCTCTATGAATTACATGCAATATACCTGTGAATAGTGATTAAATGATCCACTAGCATTCACTAAAATGATCATACATTGAACTAAACAGAGAAGTAATACTGCCTTGTTAAAAAAAAAAAAGAGACTGCAAGAGGGCGTTTTTATTTAAATGGAAATCAGATAATTCCAGAGCTTTATTCGGTTTAAAACAGTGAAGCAAATGATTCAGTGTCACTGGGCTAAGAAGAAGAAACTGTATACAAGTCAGCTCCAGATGTCTTCTTTCCTGACAGCTCCTTTTCTCATCTTTTTTCTGAACGATCAATTCTTTCTCCTTGGCAACCACCAGCCCAATGAAGAAAGGCTCTTCTAAAACATTTTGGTAAAATGTTTCTTTCTTCTTCTTAAGGGGACACATCTCTTCCTATTGCTTTCACACCATGCTACAGACATACTCTTCTTTCCTCCTCCTACCAGATAAAAGCACCGCTGTGCAATCTCATTCAGTTCAGCCCTTTGCCACCATTATTACAGTTTTTTTCATGTAACAGCTAAGGCTTTCAAACAGAAATGATTGCTTCTGGGGATCATCTCGCACTCTCCTTGGGAACATTCAACTAATGGGCAGAGGAGGCAGCTCTTCCTGCTCCATTATCTTGTCTCTTGGGTGGCTGCTCACCTCCCAGACACATGGATGCTAAATGCTCTAGCTGCCATGCGATAGCAGATCCCTGGTGGAAATAACTGTGGAAGGGGAAAAGCCAGGGGATGAAAATGTGGAGTAAATTCAATATTTTTTTAAAAAATTTTCTCCTTTTATTGCTCAGGTATATTGCCAGGTACTAAGCCCTCTGTTCTCCCCTCAGGATCTTGCAAATGCGCAGGGTTTAGTGTTTTAATGTTTTTTTTTATGGCCTTTCACTGGCAGATTCCAACCTTTCTTTTAATTTAGAGCCTCTACTCTTTCCAGTGGAGGTACACACCTCTATAAAGTGAATTAGAGCCTCTTACTGAGAGGCCCCTAAGGATATTTCTGTGCCTGGAACTGCAGCCCACTTCTGGGGTCCAGTCAAGCATCATAAACACATCACAGACTAAGTGAACTGTTTAGGAGCCGTCATTGCACGCTGGGTGAATGCATGTTGCACAAAGGATGTTCTGACAGTTTCATATACACAAAGATTTATTTGTGGGGTCCATAGCTGATGGCATACTTTGACTGTAATGGTGAAAGTTATTGCTAGAGAAAAATGAAAATAAAGGAAGAGGAGAGAGAAAAAGGGGAAATTTTCCCCAGTGGCCAGCTGGGAAGGGCAATGATGGGGTCCCATAGGAGCATCCTCCTCTGAGGGCTGTCTCCAGATGAAAATGAAAATGATGAGGAGGATGATTTCTTGCCGTGCTTTCCCTTAGCATTATATACTTTTCTTCAGGACCCACTTAAACTCCCTATTGGTTATTCCTGGTTGTGATTCTGTTAGCTCTGAGAGGAGAATGCTCATCACGTGCAAATGTTGCACATTCATTGCTTGTTAAGCTTCTGCGAATATATATTATTGGATAATATTTATTGAGAATTTAAACAGCTGTTACCTGCTTTGTTGAGCACCATATTTGTTTTTCTCTTCTATATACTAAAGTCTACAAAACAAGAGATAAAGAAGGAGAGGGAGAAAGGGCAATTCTCACATCGGTGCTTTCCACGAGAATCTGCCACAATAACACTGTGGGGGTTTGCAGAGGCAGGGCCATGAGAGCAATAATATGGCAACAGCACAAGTGCAATAAAGGAAAAATGTTGCCACAGAGACGCTGATAATTACTGCCTCATGGCTTCAGAGAGAGGTTATGTAGCTGCAAGCAGCATGCCCTGAGCACTGCTAAGGCTAAAGCACCAAGGCACATAAGGCACCTAAGATCTAGCGGGAGTTTGGACACAGCCTGACATGGAGCTATGAATTCCAATATAAAATCAAGGTCGCTGTTGAGAGGAGTGTTTAGCACAGGCAAGGAAGGGTGCAGCTGGCAAGTGAGATTTTCTAAGGCCAGCAGAGGAGGAGAGGATGGCGCAGCTCTCCTCCTAATTTAGTCCCAGCTTCAGCTCTAGATGTCTTGGAGGAAAGTCACAATGCAAGGAGGAGTGCTTGGATAAATACATCCTAACACCCTGCCTGGTGATCAGCTTAGGGCTGAGATTTGATTACACTTGCTGAGATATGACCTTACATAACCACCTGTTTTCTGAGAGGTCCTAAAATAATCCAGTCTTCTTTCAAATCCAGCTCCAGTGGGTGACTTCTCTAGGACACCACCCCCTGCAAGATGCCAGCTCCCACCATGACATCCACTGAGGGATGGAGAGCAAAAGCTGCTTTCCTCCATGCTGGGCTCTGGAGTGCAGGGGGTGCAGAGAAGACACCCCTGCTCCCCGGTGGCAGGGACCTTCTTCCCCTCACCCAGCCCTGTCCTCTCACTCTCCCCCTTCCACCAGCTTAGATCTCCCTCTCCTTTACTGGGCTGCTCTGTCCATCTTCAGCCTTTCTCAGGCTAGCCTCTGGAGGAAACTGGCTCTGTTTTGCCCCTACTCAATCATCCCCAACCAAATCCTTTTCCTTTCTCTGTCTTGCTGTTCCCCTCGCTCCCCCAGGGGAGTTGAGTCATCCAGAAGTGACATGTGAAGTCTTTGCACACCTTCAGGCTGGAGATGGGGGTTATGGGATTAGCATGTTAACTGGCCTGAAAGCTGCTTAGACAAGCATTAAATCTCCAATCTTCTCTCCGTCTTTCAAGGAAATCTCTTCTGAAGGAGCTGGAGAGATGGAGCACCTAGTCACGTTTTCTGAGGGTCAGCTCCTCACCCAGCTGAAAGCTCCCAAATCCTGTGGCCAGGTGGTTTGAAGGGATTGCCATGGGATCAGGGGGTGGGAAACCCAGCTAAGCCCTTACCAGGGTCTCTGTGGCTGCACCCCAAAGTGCCTTCTTCCTCCTTGCTCTCCATGCTGAATATTGGCTCCCTTGCCCGGCACCATGTCTAGCCCCCATCCCTTTCCTCCCTTCCCACCCCGGCGGCTTGCACACTCCCTTGTAGCACGTTAGGAGGGGTGAGTGGCACTGAGTAGGAAGAAGATGGGCACCATGTGTGCTAGGCACAACAGGATCAACCTTAGGATGCTGCCTTTTAAAGCAAACCCTGGGACACCTTGTGCCTGAGTTTTATCCACACACGATCAGTTCATGCTTCACAGGCTGCATCCCCCTGTTTATCCACCTTAAGTGGTAGGTGGAGGAGGCAGTGCTGAGTTTACCAAAGAGTTGGGTGGCACCTTGTGATGCAGTGAATGCCCCCTCATATGGCAAGGAAAGACCTTGTGTCTGAGCTCCCCAACCTGTCACCCTCCCCACATGCTCATCACCTTGTGACTGCCTCAGGCCTGGATTACCTCCTCTCATCTCTGGAGAAGAAAGGATCTCTGCATATAGTGAGGGACACCACCTGGGGGACACCCACGGCCAAAACTGATGCTTACTTTGCAGCAGCTGTTGACATGAATTTGCTGCACCATGAGGGTGTCTTCCCAGTGTATCGCCTGTAGTCTTCCCAGAGATTGCAAAAAGTTTGAGGGGGAGGCAAAGCTCATGACAGTGGCAGGATTCAGCAACATTATTCATTAGAGAGTAATGTGAGTTAGTAACACTATGTACTGAGTTCAGTGCAAATGAAAATGAGAAGCTCCAAAACAAACCACTTTACAACAGCAGTAGAAAAAAATATTACACTATTGGGCCTCTTACAATTACAAAAATTGATTCCCCGCCTGGACTAAAATCTCTCTTTATTTTTCCCCCCAGAGCTTCCAGCCTGGGAAATTTCAGCTCCAAATTAGAAAGTTTTATAATTAAAGAGTAGGTGAAAGTAAAGGATTCTAACCAGGTGATGGTTTCCTGAATTAGTCGCTTCTAAAGGCCATAAAATAGTTCCTTTCCTCAAATGCAGCCTCTTCTTCTGCAGAACATGGAGATGACATTTAGCAGCACGCAGCAGCAATGTACCACCAATCTAGAAAATTCAAACCCAGAAATGCTGGACAGCTTATGGCAGCAATCCAAATGCAAATAGAAAAAAAAATGCCATGCCTAATTTTTTTTAATCTTACAATTTTTAAGAAACCTCAAGATTTGTTGGGTCCAATAAGGTGCTACAGAAGACACGTGACTGTTGAGAGTAAGGGTTGTGTAGTTGAAGGATATGCAATTAAAAATTTACATAAGCTTTTGGCTATTTACTTGAAATAAGTTTAGACACTAGTGGTTGATTACACGTATTAATGTGGTCAACTAATTGTACAACTAATTGTGATCAGTGGGGACAAAGTAAATAAGACCTAATAATAATATTTTAAGTAGAAAATATCATTTTCCAACTAAGCACACATTTGAAATATTACCTTTTCCTTTGCAATAAAGCAGGTACACTCTAGCTGCTATCCTTGCCTCCTTCTGTCACAGACATAAGAATTGGCTGGGCTTGGACAACATCTGCCAAGAGATGATCTTCATTGCATGGCATCAGTTTGTCAGAGGATGGTACTTGTTGGTAGGGTTTTGCTGATCTACCGGTGATGTTCTGCTCCAACGGGGTTCAAAACCTGCCTTTCTTCCAGCAGATCAGTGACGTGGTTCCCCAGCGGGATGTTGGATATGCTGACCCAAAGGATGACGGCTGCCTTCTAAGCTCCCATCTGCTCGGCATGGTGCATATGCAACATCTGCAGCTCCTTCTCACCCCTCTTACCAATAGGAAGATGCACAGAGCAATGACATGATTTACCCATGATTACATACTGGCTAATTTCTAATCTAGGAGTAAAATCTGTTTCTCCTGCGTGCTAGGCAGACGTGCCAATATAGGCTGAGTGTGCATACCTGTGGTGGCACACAGCTGTATGTCCCTATACTTCTATGCACATTTGTGGATATACTGGTCTTGAGGTATGCTTACACACATTTAGAAATAGTGTGCAAATAGCTACACAGGCAGTCTGGTATTTATCTCCAACTAAAAAAAAAATAAGAGAGAGAAAGCTAAACCCTACTATCCTCCAGCAAAAATTATCATAATAACGCTAGAGTTATGCTTGCACTGGTGTTTCTACACAACTGCTAAAACCAAGGAAATCTCAAGCCAAGCCATGAGTGAACGGTAACCTCAACCCACACACCCTCCCAGCCAAAAGGGTGTTCTGGTCTCCCAGTACAAATTAGGAAGTCTGCTGAAATCAGAGAGTTAGTCCAGACAGCACAGTAACCAAGACAAGAAGTTGATGTACAAGACGCAGGGGCTGCTTAACAAGACCATTTCCTCAAAGCTCCCCATAATTAACACATCCAACTCTTCACACCTTTCCCAGGCCAGGACTGTTCACATGAACAGTTTGAGCCACCATAATGTGGCACTGTCATTGAAAGAATTTCCTCTGTCCTTTCCCAATCCCTATCCCACGCAGCTCCTTCCCTTGTGCTGGCACAAAGGTTTAGGCACATTTGGCTGTCGTGAACAAGGATCGGGAAACCTATCTGGGTTTAAAACTTACTGGTATATACTTATGCATTTGCTCACAGATTTTTGCCAGGTACATTTTAAACTCAGCTCAGTGCTGTATTCAGCTCAGTTCTCTTGTGCTGGCCCACGGGGAGGGTTAGCGTAGGAGTGAAAAAGAGCAGCAGAGAATAAAATAATTTCTCTTGGTGGTGAAGCTAATTCATGGAGGCTTAAAATGTTTCTGAGGCTACAGCCCCTGCTAAATGGGAATCCACTGCCAGCCAGACATATGCTCTGTTTGTCCCTTGAAATGCATGAGGTCAGAATCAAAGTGCCACCCATAGCCTAAATGAAAGCAATGGTAGGCTGGGAAAATCAGTCCCCCTCTTCTGAGATCTGTCCATCCCTGAAGGAGAGCCCTCTTACTCAGTTGCTTGCAACCTTTAAAAATTCGTGTACGATGAACGTTTTCTAATGGACATGTGGATCAGGGGCAGTGAATTTAAGCCCATTGACAATAGATTTTCTTTGCTTATTTTGCTTCTGCAAATGCATTAAGAGCAGTCTATCAGTCATTGCAGATCCAGATTTGTTGGTTGCAAACCAATGATCTAAATTGTTCTTAAATTCTGCACTGAGGACTGTGTGTGTGAAGGACTTATGTGACTGAAGAACTAAGTGGGCACTCCGTGAGTTGAAAAGAAAGAGAAAATCTGCTGATCTTTCAGAGAGGAAGTGGTGTAAAATCTTTCTGATCATTTAAGCATCCCTGGGAAATGACAGCTTGTTCTTCCTGAGGTGGTTGATTTTTGAAACTGCTTCTGTGAAAATGGCTGGGAGTTGGGAACAATTAGCTGATTAAGTGCAGCAGGTAGCATGTGTTAACCAGGAAAAATGAGGTTCATCTGCAATGACCCCCGTTTGCACACCCCCTCACCCCCCATGTATGCAGGAATGCACTCAACCTGATTCTCCACCTATTTTAATAGGTATAAATAAGGGCCAGCTTTTGAAATCGACCTTAATTACACCAGGAAAATAAACAAAATAAAAGCCAGGGCAGAAAAACAAAGACCTCCCAGACACAGCAGCACGCACCGAGCGCCTGGAGCCGCGCACGGGGAGCGCTGCCGCGTCCCTGGCCGGGCTCTCCTCCGCAGACAAAGCCCTGCGCACCGCTGCGCAAAAAGAGCGCAGCGCCGGGCGGGCGGGCGCGCAGACAAAGCGGGGCAGGCAGGCGGCGGAACGCTGCAGCATGCGGGGCCGCGCAGGGCTTCCTCTGCGAGTGGGCTGGTGGTGGCGGCGGCTGCCTTTTTTTTTTTTTTTTTTTTTTTTTGCGTGTGAGAGTTATTTTTTTTTTTTCTCTCTCTTCACCAACTTCCTTCCTGCTCCAACTGCCAAAGCTCAAAGCTGAGCGCTGAGGGCGGAGGAGGACCCCGGCCGCAGGCGCCGCTCAGCCGGTGAGTACGAGCCCAGGCGAGGGGAGGAAGGGGGGAGCCGGGCAGGGGGAGAGGAGCGGGCTCACCCCTGGATCGCTCTCCCCTGGTGCCGCGCAACTTTGCGCCTTCGCTCCCGGCGGCTGGCTCCGTTGCCCAGCCTTGCCCGGGGAGACGGGCAGGGCCCTGACTGCATCCGAGGGGGAAGTCGGGCTCCGCGCTGTGGTGGGGTGGAGGGGCAGGGGAAGGGGAGGCAGCCCCCGCGCCCCCAGGGTGGCGGGAGGGCCCCGGGGGTGACGGCGCGTGTATCCCTGCGGAGTGGTACCCGGCGGTCCGCGGGGGTGGCTGGGCAATGGGCTCCCTTTCTGCTCTCGCACCCCAGGGGGGTGGGATGGGGAGGCCAGGGCCGGGGGCGCTGGTGGGGCTGGCGTGTTTCTCCCCCATCGCGGAAAATTGCTTCCTCCCTGCCAAACCCGCTTCCTGGAGATAAGCCCTCGATCAAGGGGTGGTTTGGGGGAGTGAATTTGATGCACAGAGGGAGGGCAAATAAAATGATGACCCTGTGACATAGCTCTTTGTGCCCTGTGGCGGCATGGGGGGCAAGGAGGTGCTCACCATCCACCACATCTCCTGCCCCCCTGCCCCCTCCTGCTGCAGGTGCGAGGGCAGCCACCCACCCCTGGCACAGGCAGAGCCCAGCTGAGAGACCCTGGCACCTCTCGGCGTGGCATGATTCCTCCTTCGCTTCCTGCAGCCATCTCTCTCTCTGGCAGGGGGTCCTTAGCTCTGCCCCTGCCCCTCTCCCTGCTGCTTTGTGGGTGCTGCTAGGCCTCAGAGGTGCAGGTGATGCACGGCTGCGAGTTGGGGCTGCAGGAAAGGAAGAAAAATGTGGCGGGGCAGAGCACAAATCACCCAAATTTCGCCTTGCATAGAGCATTTATAGGGTTAATTTTCTCATTTTTAATGAGGCTTGTGGCCTGAGGCCATGGGGGTCTCCATCTTAGCCCAGCCCTTGGCTGGGGCAGTGATACAGGAGCCCAGGGACCCGGACGGTTGGGTACTGACATGCTGACTCTGGGGAAGCTTTGGTGCCTGAGCCCAATAGCATATCTCAGCTTGCAGAGGGGAGCAGTCGCAGAGCTGGAGCGAGTAGAGGCAGGGACAGCTGACGTGAGCTTTCCTCTTGGTCACCTCCTGCCTGGGAATTTGGCAGGAAGGCAGGGTCAGGTCCACAACTTGGGGAGAAATGCCAGAATTGGGTCTGATCGGTGCCATCCTGAGACACATGTGAGCCAGGGGTTGTTCAGCCCAGACAGCCTGGCTGGTGCTGTACCACAGCGGGCTCTTGCTGTTGGCACAGCAGGCTGCCTGCCCACCTCTCTGGGAGGTTTTCAGAACCTAAAAGCATCCCCACCTCAAGTGAGCTGCCCACACGGGCTGGCAGGGAGTCTCTGCGGCATGTGTGATGCAAAGGAAAGGTCTGAGGGATGGGGAACAACCAGCTGGTCCAGCCCTGACTCTCTGCCTTTTCTCTGTGCGTGGCCAGAGATCTCTCTCTCCATTGCCTGGGTCTCTCCCTCTCCTGTGATAAACCACAACCTCCCCCGTGGAGGACGGGGGCAGGCAGGCAGCTCTGTTCTGTTGTTGTAGTGGTGGCAGATGCAGCCTAGTATCGCGAGAGAGCTCAGGAGAGTGGAAATGACTCAGATCTCCAGCTGGAGCCCAAGTGGAAGGCAAGACCTGGCGGTGGCTGCCATGGCTCATCACGTCCTCTTCCTGTGCTGAGTGTGGGATGGCACTGAGGGGATCGCAAGGCTTTGTAAGGTGTCTTTGCTGGGGCTGCGGAGCAGTGGGGCATGAGCAATCATTGCTTTCTTGAGGGAGCTTCTGGTTTCCTTCCTCATGAGGACAAGCTCAAGGGCCTTTCCTATGGTACGTAGGTCCTTCACACTCCTAGGGCTGGGCATGAACTCAGCCAAGGATATTCAGCTGCTGGGACCTGCTTTCTTTCCTGTCCATTTGAGTTGGGATCCCCTTTTATTTCCCAGCTGCTCACTCTGCACTAGTTCCTGACTCACCACAAAATGTCGTTGCAAAATAGTCTTGCATCAGGGCCATTGCCCATTAGCATGCTGGACTGAGTCTTCTTGTTCCTGTGCTGCTCGGTCCTACTCTGTCCCTTTGTAACATGCCAATATACCCCTCCTTGATTTTTTTTTCCACTGGAATTGCACTGGGAGGTCTGCATATTACTCATTGCTGCCTGATTCCGCTTGCTGATTCACACTGAACAGTTGCATATATTTTTTTTGTATGTCCTTTCTGTTTTAATGAATGAGAAAACTACCCTGGTAGCTCCCAATTTAACTTTTGGGAGCAGGGGCAAATGTTAAGGCCACAGCTGCAAAGAGGGATAAAGGGCTTGCTGGGGAAATTGCAAATAAGGGGAATTTTTAGCAGGGACAGCCTCTGAGAAGGAGTTAATGTAAGGATAAGCTGAAGTGAACTGAATGATCTGTGTAACTTGACCAAATCTCCTTGCTGCCAAATGCCAAGGAATGGCTTGGCCATTTACGACAACCATCACTGCACCAGGGCACTGCTCTGGTTTTCAGCCTTTCTCTGAAGAGTGAGAAGGTGGCTAGGACCGTGTGGCTGGCTCCGCAAGGCAGGCAGCTGACTAAGGGGGACGTGGCACAGCACTGCTCACCTCTCCTGCCTTTGTCTCCTGTTCCCCATTCCCTGCCCTCTGCCTGGCTGCCCATCAGTTGATCTCTCCCTGCTCTGGCTCCCATTTGGGATGCCACTCAAGCAGCTTTGCTGCCCTCCTGCATTCAGTGGCGCATGTCCCAGCCGTGCTGGCTGTGTGGCTGCAGGCTCCAGCCGTCCTGCCTCTCCTTTCCGAGAAGCCCCACTGATGCAGCGGAGGTATGCAGGGCTGCTCTGCAGCTGGGCTGGATGCGGTCACCATTGCGCTTCCTTCCTCAGTGGGAAGGAGACCTGATAGGTGCATGAAGTGAGCTGTTCCTGGGAGCAAGCACTGGGAATACCAGCAGATAGACTGTAGCGAGTGCGTTTCCTTGAGGGCTTTAGATGACTTGCTAATACAAGATAGTTGCTGTCAGGTGTTTGATCTTTGTATGAAATGCTGCCTGACCATGGCTTTTAACCTGTTATGAGAGGGTGAATGAAACCTCTGGCCTTGGCTTTATTCATGTTTGTGTGTGGCAGTGGCTCTTTGTGCAAGATAGCTGGCGAGTGCTGAAACCTTGTATGGTGGCATGTAATTGCAGGGTTGCCGGCCAGCAACCGCGCTGCAGAGTGGCTGTAAATCACTCCGATTTCAGCCTCCGCTCCCGCACCTCCTCCCCGGGAGGGAAGAATGGTGTAGGTCTGCATGTGCACGTGGTGCCTGCAGGGAGAGGAGCGGGGGCAGAGGGGGATTGTGTTTGAGCCAGAATATCAGCACGGCAGTGTTAGGATTGCAGCCCATCACCATCGCCATTTGCCTGTAACAATCCTGCTGTGTTAGACGCTGGGCAGGTGCCTGCCTGGGGGACTGAATCACACTGTGCCCAGACCAAGTGCCCCCAGAGACGCTACCCCCCTGCGGAGAAATCCCGTTGACTGGCCTCTCCTCTGTTACCCAGACCAAGTGACCATGACTGAGAACACCCAAGAACCTCATGTGGAAGAAGATGATGATGAGCTGGATGGGAAACTCAACTACAAACCTCCTCCCCAGAAAACACTGCAGGAGCTGCAAGAGTTGGACAAGGATGATGAAAGCCTCGCTAAGTACAAGAAGTCCCTGCTGGGAGATGGACCTGTGGTAGTAGGTAGGCTGGGGCACACTGATAGGAAGGGACTGGGGAGATGCATCACAACAGTGTGCTGTGGGGATGGGGCAAGGTGGCCTCAAAGAAGAGGGAGCTTGTTTGACCAGGCACATACACCGCTTCTGCTGGAGGACTGGGGATGGGCAGGTGGAGAGATGCATGTAAAGAAAGCAGGGAAGATGCTCTGAGCATTAGGTGTAAGATTACTAGGGAGTGCTGGCATCAGAAAGGGACTTGTGGTGGGAGGTGTGTGGGCCTTGGAGGACTCCTGAGGGGTTAGAAAAATAAGGGGACCAACCTATGCTGAAAGGGGGCCTTGCTGCTCAGAATGATCTTAAGAGGGGAGTCTCCTGTAGCAGAAAGACCTCCTCTAAGTATTGGGATGGAGGCTGGAGGGATCCATGTTGAAGGACTGGGGTAGATGCATGGTCCTATTGTACTAAGAGAAGCCTGCTGTTATTGGGTGTTTCATGAAGTGCAGTTTCTGTGTGGGAAAGCAACCCTGTTTCTTCACTGTTGTTCCCCTCCCCCTGCATTTAATTTTGCAAGCTGACAGCTTTCCCCTGACTTTCCTACCTGCAGACCCAACAGCTCCCAATGTGGTGGTCACCCGACTTACCCTGGTATGTGACTCTGCTCCAGGACCGATCACTATGGACCTTACAGGTAGGCACAGACTCTGTCCTTGGGCACGAAGGGGAACAAGCAAAGGCCCTGGCATGCTTCAAATTGTAAGGGAGTTTGTCCTTGGGATGCTGCAGTGGGTTTTAGAGGAACTCTGAGGGCATCTTAGCCTTGTTTCTTATTTTAAGGTATACACATATGAAAAAGAAAAGGAGATGTAATTGAGGAGAGTGTCAAGGGTCTAGGAGCTCCTGGGTTTCTCCTGCCTTCTTTTATTTCCTTCCAATGAGACCTCACAAGCACAAGGGATGTGCATGCATTTGGGTAACGAGCTTTTTTGAAACTTCAGAATCAAGCAATACTGCAGTTCCGGCTCCTGGGCACATGGGGAGAGAACCAGGCTTCACCTTATATGGGCTTTTCTGCAGAGAGAGGAAGCTGGGCCCGGAGGAGCCCAGAGGCTTCCTGTTCAACCGAAACCATGCAGAGCCCTGCAGAGCCCAGGCAGCCTCGCAAGCTGGGCAGGAGCTGCGAAACATGGTCTGCTCACCCCAGCCTGGGGCTGGGCATGGATGAAGCGTGCGCATGCTCCTGCAGATGCCCAACAATGAGCCTGCACATAAATATCTTTGTGTATATGTGCCCAGACCTGTGTTTGTTTAGTCATTATCTTCATAGATGTAGATGCAGACATCTGCAGACGTCTGCAGACGTATGCCCAGGCGTTTCTGTGTATGTGCTCTCACAGTGCAATTGCTTGTATAGACCTCCGTATACTCATTTTGCAGGTGTGCCATCTTTTGAAGGGATGCTCACCTCTGACACAAATCCCAGCCCCATCCCACCGCGTGTGATCTCTTCTCGCTGTGACACCTCTGGCTAATGGCTTGATCCTCTCTTTACAGGTGACCTTGAAGCACTCAAGAAAGAGACCTTCGTATTAAAGGAAGGAGTGGAATACAGAGTTAAGATCCACTTCAGAGTGAGTTGTTTTCCTTCCTGTTGCTTCTCATCAGTTGCTGAGGCCAGTCACCAGCAGTCTATCAGATAACTAGAGCCGGGCAGCATGCCTGCCCGAAAGCTGGGCCCTTGTAAAGCTCCCCTAGCTTCAGGTGTCGTTCTACCCAACAAGAGACCAGATCTTTCCAGGGAATTGCTTCTGCTTGCTCGCCCCTTGGAAGAAGTTGCTTTCTGTCCACCCACAATGGTGAACAACAGGTGATTTGGAAGCTAGATGGGTAGTTTTGGCTGAGTTTGGCTTGGCTTTTCAGCCACCAGAAAATCTTTAATTCACACAAAATGGGAATGGAGAGGGAGGAGAAGAGATAATGGCTTTCCATAAAGTACTGGTTCAGTCTGCATTGCTGGGCTTCATGTATGCATAAAAAAGATCTAATGCTGTAGAATTTGGCTGAAGATACGTGAGTTCTTCTGGGTCACGATATACCCAAATGGGCTCATTTCTCCCCCTCTCCCATTAACCAGTACGTCAGCCATTTCTTCTGTTTCCAGCTGAAAATGAAACTCAACCACACTACAGTGTGGCATCCAGCACTGAAGTGATCATCTCCACACATTTGCTGTAGACAAAGCTGGCTTTGGCAGAGAAGGCAAAAAGGGAGGGAGGATAGTTTTCCTGAAACGAAGGAGGGAAAGTGTTAATGTTGTGGGTTCTGTAGGAAAGATTTCCCTTCTCTGAGGCTTACTTGCTGTCTCAGAAATGACTGTCCCCAGAGACACCTCCAGCTCTCCTTTGTGCTATGAAATATTTCCATCTGTATGAGAGCCCTGTTGACAGGAGACGCCTGGAGCCAGACAAGTTAGTCTAACTCCCTCCCTCAGTCCCAAGGCTGGTAAGAGCTGGCACCATGTGAATTCTCCCTGGGGACGTAAAAGGATCTGCCCGTCTTGTTTCCAGATTGAGTTGTGCCACGGGAAGGCAGTGTATGCTGGAGGGGGACAGCAAAGGATACATCCAAGCTATCCATGGGAGATTTGAGGAAAGATAATCAACGAAACTGTGTCCCTCTGTCTCTTGAGGACACACTTGCCAGCTCCCCACTGAGCTTAGAGTACAGCTGGGAGTGCTCAGTTAATCTTGCCCACCCATTTGTGCTGGAGGGATGACTCTAGTCACCCATGTCTGGTTTTCAATGGGGAAATTATTAACTGGGAACTCTGTGCTTCACTTTTCTTTGTCCTCATCAGCCTGTCTTGGGAAGCTGACTGATGGCTCCAGTTAGCCTCAAAGTCAGGGAAAGGATGGGGAAGGGCAGGAGATGCACAGAGGATGCTGTAGGTCTCCAGGTGCCTATGGAGAAGTCATGTTAGGACTTTCTACAATGTGTCCTGTGCTGAGTGCTTGAGAGCAGTGGTGTAGGGAGCCAAGATGGGTATGTCTCTAAGGAGAGAAAAACAGCAGATACAGAACCAAAAGCCTTCCTGTGGCGCTTACTTCTGGTCACTTCTTGCAGGTAAACAGGGACATCGTGTCGGGACTGAAATATGTGCAGCACACCTACCGGACAGGGGTGAAGGGTGAGTAAAAGCCCTTTGTGCCCTGCACACCAGTGCTTCTACCCCCGTGTTCCCTCTGTTCAAAGAAGTGTTCCTGCAGCTCTGGGCTGGGACAGAGCCTCCCTTGGACCTGAGGCTCCTCCCTGTGCTGCCACGCAGGAGGCGAGACTTCTCAGCAGGGTGCATTAACCTGCACTCTGCATCACCCAGGCCAACTGTTTCCTGTGCCTGTGTGAACTCATTACGAGCCAGCTCTGGTATCTGTATGCTACACCACTGTCTGCAGCAGCAAAATCCCCAGAGACACTGCTTAGACAGTGCTTGCCACAGATTTCCTCTCCATACAGAGCTCTTCACCTCCCCTCCCCACCCCCTGTAGAGTGGCTCAGCCTGTGCGGAGCTTCCCACCCCCTGAAAGCTCTTCCAGATGCACTTGGTAAAATTCAGAGCTGCTCTACAAAGCTTCCCACTGTGTGCAGAGCCCAGTGTTTGCCCATGGCCTCTCCTCTTTGTGCAGTGTTCCCCTGCCTGGACAAGGCAGAGGAAGGCCCCATTTTGCACACACACATCCCACGTGTGCATTTTTGCATGCAACCACCTCTAAGGCTTCAGTGTCCTGTTCAGCACACATAAGTGGTGTCTTCTCACCAGAAAAGAGAAGTAGCAGGTGATCAAGAGAGATCTTGAGCCGTGCGCTGGGTGTACCCACTCCCTTGCAGCAGCACATACATGTAAGAGGGTATAGACTGAGTTGCCTGTCCATCTGCCTGTCGATCTATTTATCCTTCCAGCTGTCCTTGTGCTTCAGCAACCCACTTTTTCCACTGATTCTGTTCCCCTTGCTGACATGGACTGTCCCTTTCTCTCCCCACTATCTCCTTTCTGTCTGTGATCTGTGCCCATGCTCATGGCTTCTTCTCTCCTTTATCGTTCCCCACCTGAGGGGCTCATCCCTTGTGGATTGTTTTCTCCTAGTGGACAAAGCCACATTCATGGTTGGCAGCTACGGGCCACGGCCAGAGGAGTACGAGTTCCTGACGCCTATTGAGGAGGCTCCTAAGGGTATGCTGGCTCGAGGCACCTATCACAACAAGTCCTTCTTCACGGATGATGACAAGCATGACCATCTCACCTGGGAGTGGAACCTGTCCATCAAGAAGGAATGGACAGAATGAGTTCACCCAGTTTGCCTTCCCCCTTCCCATCCCTTTGCATCCTGCACCAGTCTCCAGGTGGGCCATGCCCACCACGCTGCTTCTTCCTGCCACTGCGGCCGGCCACAGCCCTGGCAGCCCTTCCCGTGGGAGCCGGGGCTCTGTGCCAGCCTCGGTCGATGCACAGGCCTGCAGGCGGCCTTTGCTGCTGCTTCTGATACACTGAAAATAACCCACCCATTCTCACCACTGCCCCATCATGACACATAATGGGTTAAATTGGGAAGCATCTCCCTCCCTCTCTCCCAGTACTTCCTCCTGCTGCCTCCATCTCTCCTGTATCAACTCCGGTCCGGAAGTGCCTTTTCTAGGAAACAAGATCACCTGGCAGGGCGGACTGGTCCCTGGAAAATCCCCGAGTTACACTTGCCATGTGCTCTGACTCATTGTAAATGGTCACTTACCTCCCGTGATGGTCTCCTGGTCTGTATCTGGTGCCCTACCCTGTTAAAATCCATCCTTGTGCAGGCAAAACCAGTCAGGGGGAATGCAGCTAGATGCTGTAACAAGACTTCAGTGTCCCAAGAATAAAACCACTTTCTTTCTTCTTTTCTGCATGAGTGTCACATTCTTTTCTGGAGTATGGCTTTGGATTATGTTTTTCAGTGAGGTGGATGTGGAGAATGCATTATAGGAAGGCTTAAGAGCATGTTTCAGAAGGGAAATAGCCCTCCTCCTTCAAAACATCAGCCTAACTATAGGCAAATTATTTCAGACCTGCTTCCTTCAGGGGTTTCATGAATCCCTCTTTGAAGCCCAGTCTGGCCTGTGATGGGGGTAGACTCCAGGGATACACAGTCCCACGTCTCATCCCGGGTGGCAACTGAATGAGCCCAGGGAGCTATAACATGGCCACCTCATGTTTAACGCTTACCATGGCAGCTGTTCCCCACAGCCAGAGCCAATTCAAGAGCTGCGTCCCAGTGGCTACCCTGCTGGCCAAGCACAAGGGAACATCAGCCTCTCTGGGACCCAGCACTTGGAGAAGTGCCGTGGCTCCTTCTGCATGGAGGGATGTTCTTACCCAGCTGGGGTGCCTGGCCACACAGGTGCAGGGTAACCAAGATGTCCAGCACTGTGGGTGAGGACGTGCTGGTGGCAGTGTTGGTGAGGCTCTCCAAGGCTGGTGCCTGCACAGCAGGCAGGGGCTCTCTCCTGGCCAGGCGATTATCTCAGGAGCTGAAGGCTTCGCCCTGGGCCAGCTGCTCCCTTCCCACTGTCCCGGTAGTGACTGCGGGCCCCTGCAGCAGCTGACGTGTCTCTTGCCGAGGAGCGGACAGGAGCAGGGCGGCATGGTGAGGAGAGGGCAAGCTGGCACCATGGGCACCTCCGTCTTCCCGTGCCTCTTCATTATTCTGCTCACTGGGGGCTCCCCGGCAGGGTGTGCTGGAGACGGTGGCTCTGCATCCCACAGTAAGTGAGCTTTCCTCCTGGCTCAGGGAAAAAGATGGGTCTGCTCTGGGGAGTCTTCCTTATGCTGGGTCTCCTTACCCAGAGTGTGCTGTGCAAGCATGTTGACCTTGCAGGAGAGGTGTGTGGGTGGGCATGTCAGGGGTGGGATGCTTGCGTGCATGTTGGGGGATCCTCTTTGAGCTGCTCTTTGTGTACCCTCTGTCGACCCTGACCTCTCCTCTCCAGGCACAGCCAGCACTGCAGAGAAACCTATCCTGTTGAACAACATCACGGACGCCGAAGCCTTCATCAGCGGTGCGGAGGTGGTGGTCGTTGGATTCTTCCAGGTGTGTTCATAGCACCTCCACTCTGCCACCCATGAGCCCTATCCTGCCCTGACAGGAAAGTGGGTCTGGATGTGGTGCAAACACCTTCCCAAGGCAGCTGCTGCCCTGAAAGGTGCGGGGTCTGTGACAGGCATGTGGAGGGATTAGGTGATAGGCCCCAAGGAGAATGCAGGGAATTCGGTCTGTATGTAGAAAGGGAGATGGAGCAGGGGAGGAGGGTGAAGGAGGTCATAGGAGTCCTGGAGCAGGAGAGAGGGAAATACTGCAGGGGAAGCAAAACAGGAACGTGGGTGGCAGAGAAACACTGTTGGCGAGGGGTGAGTGGGAACATCAGTTGTTTGCTTTAGTCAGCAAAGACAGAGCAAGGCACTGCCTGTGTGATGGAGCCAAGGAAGCCAGGTCTCAGGGAGCAGCGCTGGTGCAGGTCCTCTGAAGTCCAAGAGCGTTTGGGCTCAAGCTGCAGCCTCCTCCCAGGGAGGGTGTAGGCATGGTCTCTCTGTCTCACTGCTTTGTTCCCCAGAGTTGATACCCTTGGGATCTCTGCTCTCTGTGTCTAAACTCAACTGAAATGAGTCAAAGGTGTTAGAGTGACTGATGGGTATGTGCCCCTTGCCCCCAAAATGGCATGAATATTTTTCCTTAGGAAACAAGAAAAAAATATTTATTGAGTTATAGCACCATAAAACAGAGGCCTCTTTGACAGGATCCTCATTACTTTTAAGGTCTCCAAGTTGCACCTTTTTCCTCCTTTTCCTTGAGCTCTGTCCTGGGCTTCTGCTGCCCATACACTGCCTCATGGCTTCTGTCAGAGAAGACTTCAGCCTTTCAAAAAGAACTCCTTTCCGCAAGCTCCTTCCTCCTCCTGCCCTGTGCCTGGGACCGCAGGGCAGCCTAGGGAGGGCATCATGCCCTTGGTATAGGACAACGGCATCTCGCAGCCCACCACAGAGTGAGGACTGATGGTGCTGCCTGTGCAGTGCAGGCAGCAACAAGTGTCTGAGTGCTGGAGGCTTATGCCCCGGGGGCCTTGCTAAGCACTGATCACAGAGCACCAGCTGCCTTGCCTTCAACGCCTGCAGGCATTCAGAGCTCCTCAGGGGTTGCTCTTGCAGCGCTACAGTCCTGCAAACCAAGGAAGGCAATCTGCACACGCAGAATGAAAGTGCTCAGACGCCTCCTTCCCCCAGGGCAGCTGGCTGGGGTTGTGGCAGGGCTGTACCCGGGGTGCAGAGCCTCGTGCTGAGCTGTGGCAGGGACCATAGCTTCTTGCTGGGCGAAGCAACGCAGAGACATAACTGCTGGTGTCTTGTGCCACTGTGGCCTCCCTCCCGCTGCAGGATTTCATTCATCAGAGTCGACAGGAGGCTGCTCCCATGCGACACGTGGGGTCCCAAGGCAGGGAGGGATGGCTGTGCTGTCCTGCAGCGCAGGGACAGCCCCAGCTGCCAGAAGCGTGGGGCAGCAGCCAGCAACGTGTCGGGCATTCAATGCCTGAAGCATGACAGGGCTGCATTTAAACAGTAGATAAAGACATAAGTGTGCCATGAGGGCTTGTCTTTGCCCTCTTCCTGAGAGTATGTATATTCATCCAAATAATGTCCATGTTCTCCGTTCACCATAAATTATTTCTCTGCTGCATCCTTTCAATTCACTGCAGAACGCAGCTTGCCAAGCTCCCCATATAATGAGCACGGCCTCCCTGACTGGGAACAGCATGCCATGATGGAAAAACAGCACACTGCTCCAGAAACCCGCATGTGTGCGAGAAAGGGCCATGCCTGGCCTGATTAAACCCCAGCTTTCCCAGGAATGCTCCAAAACTCAGTGAGGTTCTTCCCACCCCAGGCTTTAGCACTCTCACCAGAGCCATGTCGATGCGCTGGCATTTCCAAAACAGGTCACGAGAGTTGTTTTTCTTTTGAATGAAGAAGGAATTTTGTTTTCCATTCTTGCTGGGCTCACAAACAGCTGAGCTGACTGTTCAAACCAGAAAGAAAAACAAACCAATTTCCAAGCAGCGACTGTGTCTTGAGAATTTAAATCCAGTAAGTAGAAGTATCAAAAGCACATCACTCAAAAGAAAAGTTGGGAATGGGAATAGCAAGAGAGGCTTTAATATGGGTTAAGGCTGTAGCTAATGCTCTCACTGCAAAAAAGAGAATGGACCTCAAATTACTGAGAAACTGCACATTTCTACCCTTTGATGTATCTGCATTAGCTACTTTTTAAAGGATATGTTTAAGACACCTTTTTAAACCAGGATACTGCTAATGCAAGGTGTTTAAAAATTGTAAACCCCTCACTCCAGAATCAAGGTTATCTTAAAAATTTTGGTTTTATATATTTATTATACACACACACATATATGTGTATATATGTGTGTGTGTATATATATGTATATATATTTAAGCGTGCTACATCCAGATTCTGGGTTTCTCCCCTCCCTTTTAAGAGCTTCAGGGCTTCGCATCATCACCGTGTTACCTGTTAGCGTGGGAATAAGAAGTGAGGTTTAAGAGAAATGGAAGGTGAGACTCCCAGAGTGCCGCAGCTACGTGCTAGCTGTGGCTTTCAGACCGACAGCGCGCTTGGCATCGCCGCCTGGTGACTTCCCCGATTTTGGGAGGAGAGGTGGTCGGCGGGGCGAGGCGGGGGGATCTCTGCAGCATCCCGGCCACGCAGGCAAGGTGACAACGGGAGAGAAAGACGCTTACCTCGGCCCCCCCCCGGCACCCCGCGGCCGCCCCCGCCCTTTGGCTGCCCCCACCTCCCGGCCCTCTCCCCGCTCCCCGGGCGGAGCCGCGGGCGGGGGGGGCCGCGGGGGCGGACGGTTCTGCCGGGCGGGCGGTAGGTGTCGCCCTCGCGCCACCTCCGGGCGGGCGGCGGTGGGGAGGGGGGGGCTCCCCGGGGGAGGCTCCGCTCCTCGCCCCCCCTTCACCCTCCCTCCCCCTCCCTCTCCCTCCGCAGGACCCGGAGAGCCCCGAAGCGTCCCAGTTTCGCCTGGCGGCCGGCCGGATCGCGGAGGTGTCCTTCGGCCTCAGCACCAGCCCCGCGGTCCTGACCCACTACGGCGTCGCGGCGAACACCGTCACGCTCTTCCGCAGGGTGCGTGTGCCCGCAGGGGTGGGGGGCGCCCACGGCGCCGCCGCTGCCGTGGCCGGAGGACGCGGGGGGGTGGGTACGCGGGGCGAGCCGCGGCTGCCCCCGAGCGGCTCCCTCCCGGGGAAACACGATGCCATGGAAAAAGCTGCGTCTGCAAAATTAACGCTTTGGTTTAGGAGTTCCCCTGCCCGCTGGTTTTGGTGAGAGAGTCTCTAGGGCAAGCGCTCAAAAGCTGCCCGCAGTCATGCTACAGAAGAAATGAAATCTCCAGGTAGCGGTGATAAAGAAGAGGATTAAAGCTGCTCATCTCTCCTTAGAGCAAGCCAAAAAAAGGCTTGTCATTGACAGTCACTCTGCCTGCCCACCTAAAAGCATATCTGTAGAGCTTCCTGCCCCAAAGAGGTCTTTTGCTTTTCACATGCAGAGTGCCCATCACTGAGACATGCAGCACATATTACACCTGATGAGATTCTCCATTTTAAGATCTCCTGTGGATCTGGTCCAGCACCCAGTGCTTTGCAAAGAACGACGTCTGTGTTTCTAAGTGACCCTCCTGGAGTTCAGTGTTACTTGGATGGAGTTTCCGTGGTTTTGGAAACGCTCCTGAGACACATGAAAAGCATCTAAAGGCCATTTTACAATGGACCAACACAGCAGGCTGGATACCAAATCTTGCCAAGTGTCACTTCAGGCAGGCAAAGCTGTCTCCCTGGGTGCACAACTTTTCCATCGTGACTGAAAACAGATCTAGAGTGGGTCTCTGCAGTTACAGATGCTCCACCACCAAAAGATATCCTCTCATCTGTCTCCTAGACCATGGTTTGCAGAGTTACTCTCTAAATATGCTTCGGGCATGGGCCCATTAAAAATGTTACTTTGCAGTTTCTTAGGGATGGATGCTGTGCAAGTTCAAATCACCAGCTGTAAGTGCTGGTGCCTCACTGAATTTGAAGCTATGTTTGCTGAAGTTTAAGGAGACAGTACTGGGAAGAGCCGTCTACTTGCTTCAAGAGTACCAACAAAAGCTAAGAGCAAGTATAGCTAAGATACTGGTTATATCAATTTCCTCATGTTGCCCCTTCTCACACAAGTGTGGCACTCGAAAACTGGAGAGAGAGGTGTATCTGAGGAGGAGCGGGGCCCTAGGTAGCACAAGATGTCCTAAAAGCCCGTGAAGTGTTGTGTCACCAGAGCTCTAAGCACATGGGGTGCGGGGGGAGGAATGGGGACACACTACATGTACTAGGGAAACTAAATGTGGCAGCTTGGCCAAGTTCTAGATCCGGGTTGTACAAAGATTGGACAAAGCCAGTTTGTTCCCCTTTCTTTCTCATCATTTCCTGCACTGTGTTTACCACTGGCATTATCCAAATAATTCGAAGAGAATGATCTAAGAGTGAGCAATAGGTAGGCAGGTCCTTTTATTTAACCTTTTGTTTGCTATGTGCAGATGTTGCAATTTGAAGCAACACCCATCTCAGTTTTGGTTCTTAGTCATGGTGGTTTTCTTCCAAAAATATTGAAAAGATCCTTTGTTTTTGCGCTGTGGCAGATAGTGAGGATGACTGCATTGGGAGGGTGTTTGATAAAAGACAGTGTCTGGATTGTTGGAATTTGGATTATATTGAATATTCTTTGTTCACAGTCCAGTTTTTGCAGCTGAACTCTTGTTTAATAGGAAAAAAAAACCCCAAGAAACTAATACACTAGTCAGGTTCAAACGTGGTTGACAGTTCACTTGTCTAATTGTCAGTTTTTCTTAAGTTATTCAGATACATTATTTTTCCTTTTATTCTGTGCTGAATACTGTGTAGGAGTAAGGGGTCAGAGATAAAAAGTAAAAGAAAAAAGAACTGAGACAGGAACTTGGAATCAAATACTTATTTCAAGAATGCAAAGATGTGTGACCAGGATAGGAGTGAATCAGAGGCATAAACTCATTTTTTCTTTGTTTTTGCAGAGTATGAAACACTTATAATGCTTAGAAGTTTAAACCATAATTACAGTAGTAGGAGGGGCTGCTGTCAACTGGTGAGACTTCTTTGCATATAGTGGAGGGAAACTGATTTATTCTAGTGAGGAATCTGGCCTGATAGACCTAAAAAGAACATAATTAACAGATGCTAACAAGCTAATTATATGGAGTGGTAAAGACATTTTGACTAGAGCTTCAACTATTAGATGCAGGCTGTTTTCCAGCCCTATTTTCTTAAAATCATAAATGTTGAGCGCAGATTTAAGATGTTATTGACCCAAAATGGAAATAAGGTGTTTCCAGAAGCCCATGAAAGTCAAGAGAAGACTTTCTGTGGAGTCCGGGGTGCTTTAGATTGGTTCCCAAGGCCTGTCTGATCTCACTTGCCCAGGTGTGGCACTGGCCTGATCTCAGTTACTTGAGTGGAGCTGCCCTTTCATTTTATGCAGGAGGAAAATCTGTGAGAGGAATCAGGCCACACAGTCTGAAAAGCACGAGTCTGGGTTGCCAGAGAGGGTACTGTGACCCCCTACCAGATCAAAGACCTTGCCAATGACCACAGAACAGCAAAAGGAGCTTTAGATGTCTGCACACCACTGGAAAAAATAACACAAGCACTTTCAGAGGTCGTACAGGTGCAGAGAATAAAATCTGGGGTGTGCATGTGGACCTTTCCTCAGCCCCAAGAACCTTATTCAATATGTGTATCAAAGACCTTCAAATCCCAAACTTTGATCCTATTGTGTGTCACAGCCCAGCATCCCCATGGCTCAACTCAGTCACATCCTGCGGTGGTACTGCACAGCAACTCTGCCCCTTCGGGTGGTTTAGCTATCATTCAATGGTTGCCTGCTTTTTTTCTGTTTACTAGGTCATGAAAACCTCAAAAAAATTACATTGTTTGGGTGGGTGGAGGGGTGGAGTGTGGGGAGATGTGTGGCAGGATGGATTTTCCTCTAAGGCTAAAATGTGCTGGGCTTGATTTTTTTTTCTTTTCTTTTCTGCTGTACTGGAAAAAAAAAATCTTTTTATTGGAGAGATTTCCTGCTTGCACAATGATTCCAGGAAATCCATATAGGCCCATGCCAATGTTTATTACTTGCAGAAGAAATAGAATAAGCAGATGAAATTTTTAAAAAGGGATGTAAAGCCAAAATCGATGCGAGGAGTTAGCCTATTTAACGATCTCTCTCCACAATGCCTAGAATAGTTTATCAGCTAATCCTTCCTGTCTCCAGTGCATCAGGAGCTGATACTGTAGGGATGTCTGGAGTCCTCAGTGATTTCTCTTATGCCATGAGTTTGCCTTGTCCTTGGGAGACTGAAGGAGGGTGGAAGATCCTTATCTTGAAGTGCAGGCTGGTCTCTGTAGGTTCTGGACCTCCAGAAGTGGGGATTATGTGGTCGTGGGGAGAGGATGGCGGTGTCTCAGGGGGTGGGTGTCTCTGTGAGTGAGTGCCACCAGTGTCTCTGGAGGGGTTGCTGGGAGGAGAGGATGGTTGTGACTGTAGGTGTCTTTGCATGTCTTCAGGTAGACAATGACCGGAGGGATCTGGATATGAACAGCAAAGATGTTGATGCCGAGAAGATGACTCGTTTCATTCGGATGAACGAGCTCCGCCTGGTGACAGAGTACAACCCTGTGGTAATTACTAGCTCCCCACAGCCCTCACCCTGGCCCTTGGCCTCCTCCTCATGGGTGTCCTCTGGCCCAAGAGTTTGCACACCCAGATATGTGCAAGGGTTGCGGCAACGGTGTGGATGGGGTTGGGGAAGCCACGCAGCTCTTTGCTGCTGCTCCATATGGGGACTGGAAGCCCCCCGCTGTGCTGGGGCATGTGAGTGGGGTGGGGAGAGGAAGGGAGGCATGGCAGTTCCTTTAGCTTTCCAGTAAACTTGGGGTGTTGGTGGGCAGAGAGCTCCATTTCTTACTACTCCTGCCAGCAGTGCTGCTTCCTCCCATGGGCATTTGCCGTGTTGTGTCATGCTTGCAGACCCTGCTCAGCCAGGATCCCTGCTCTTTGGCTGAGAATCCTTGAGAAACATGGAAACTCGAGTGACCTACTCCCAGGAGGCAGACTTTTCTTCATCACCCAGCACATAGGGCTTGACGTAAGCGTGGCTATTTGAAGGCATATTCAAGAGCTGGTTGGAAACTTCCCAAGCAAAATTTTTCCCATCCCCTCCATTCCTTACACCAGAATTCATCAGTTCAACAAAAAAAAAATCAGACACAGGATGTTTCCGTGTAGGCCATCTTCATTAGCTCACCCATCTGACTGGCAGTGGCAGGGTCCCAGTGCTCCTCCCCGCTATAGAGGGTGATCAAGGATTTAGGCTCCTCTGAAATCTCAGCAGTTCACTGGGCTCATTGCTGTGGAGTCAATAGGACTTAGAAGCCCCGATGGCCACAAGGCTGAGACTTTATCATTGCTGATGAGGTCTTTTGCAGACTTCTGGATAGCTACAACAGTGCTGACCAGGCTCAATTTAATCAAAGGAGAATGGCCCAACCTGTTCAAAGCTACACCTTTTCAAGCTGATGCCAAGGATCAGCTAAGAGGGCTGACACATTCCCCAGTTCAGGTGCAGCCCACCAGTAGAGCGAGCATTTTGTTTTGGAAATGCAACATTTTATTTCCAGAATGAAATACTGTAGAAGTTCTGTTTTTTTCTTTAAAAAAAAAAAAAGTGGATTTGTTTTTTCGTCTTGATAAGGGATGTGAAAAATGCATTTCAAAATCACAGAATATTTCTGGGGACAGAAAAGTTATATCTTGCCCACTGTCCTCACAGCCCCTTGAGAACACCCAAGTCACGTCAGCGGGGATGTTCTTATCATCTTTACAATCACCCAGGCCTTCTGAACCCGTGGAGCCTCCACTGCATCTTTTGGCAATTCATTAGATCATAGTTCTTTCTCCATGCGTTTCTGCTGACGCTTTGGGCTCTCACTCCATGGCGTCCTGTTCGGCACCCAGGCTGTCTCCCTGACTGAGAAGTCCTGAGCTGTTTAGCTGGTCCCCTCCACCCTGACTGGCAGTACACATGTTCCATTTTTTTTTCCAGACACTCTGGAGTCTATCAAGGTGCTGCAATTCACAGTGCCTCCTGCAGTCTCTGGCCCAAAGCCCTCCCAGCTCCGCTAACGTAGCTTGGTTTTTTGTAAATATTTATTCCCAGTGCATATGCTGTTTACATCTAAGAATGCTGCTGGTCAGCAGAGGCTGGGGTCACGTGGATGACACTGAGTGCTGCCAAGAGTTTCTCTCCCCATCCTGGGGCCCTTACTGTTTCTCCCACATACTTTAGGCGTTTTTAGGCAATGCTTACCCTGTGAGTTTTCCAGGACAGTCAGATGTGACCCGGCCATGTTGATGAGCTCTGCCGATTGCTCTTGCACAAGGTTGTGTGGACAGGCACACCTTTGTGTGGAGCTGCCGGAGGAACTGCTGCTCCAGCCCTGCCCGCTCTCAGCCCAGCCTTGTCATGGCCCTTGGTGCTGGCCAGCTTCATCCTCACCTTCAGCCCTGTCCTCTCCCATGAGGTCTTCTAATGCTCTCCAGCCTTGGTTTGCATCCCCTCTACTCTCCCCTGCCCCATCTGCACACCACCAGAGAAGGGATACAAAATGTGTGATAAATATTAGGCTAATGGCAGAGTTGCTGGCTGCCGAAAACTAGATGCTTTGCGGTGCACGGCCCTTGCCAGCGTGCAGTCCCTGACCACTTCCTTATTACTCCTGGAGCGTGTGGAAACTTTCTTCTCCCTCTGGTGGGGAGCTGAACAGTCTGCACCTCTGTGGTCTCCGTGGCAAGGGGGAGGCAGCAGGTCTGGCCCAGCTGCTGTTTAATTTGAGGGAGAGGCTGCAGGGCTGCGGGAAGCAGGCAGGAGGAGAAGCGAGATGACGAGTGAGTGAGTGAGTGCCTGGAGATGGTGCAGCAGCTTCTTGGGCAGGGCCAGCCCTGTCTCCTCACAGAAGGCCAGTGTGTGCTGCCCGCTTGGCCCTTGCCCAGGGGACGAGGGACAGCTGGCTCCAGGTCTTATCCCACTGTGGGACTGCAGAGGCAATTTTAACCCTCAGCACTCTGGAATGTCCAGGCCCTGGGGTTGCTGAAACTCTGGACTCATCCCCATCCTACGCACAGCTTAATGCTAAGGAAAGGAAATAAGGGGAGATGCCAACCCTGACACCACAAATCCTTCCCACTTTCTTGCTCCCATTTCAGCCGGGTGCTGGACCATAAGGGTGATTCAGGGCACCCTTATGGTCAGTGTTTGCTGGCCTTC
The DNA here is from genome assembly GCF_965638725.1 of Aptenodytes patagonicus. Taxonomy (NCBI): domain Eukaryota; kingdom Metazoa; phylum Chordata; class Aves; order Sphenisciformes; family Spheniscidae; genus Aptenodytes; species Aptenodytes patagonicus. The sequence continues at coordinate 54,991,902 of NC_134949.1, forward strand.
CCTCTCCACTTCCTTGCCCCTCTAGACTTCAGCTTGTTGTATCCAGGCAGTCCCCCTGCCTAGTCACTGACTATCCTGAGGCCAGTGATGAACCCTTGTGGTCTTCAGACTCTCATCTTAGGAATAAGCAAAGCCAGGAGGTTAAGCGCTTCCACAAAGAACCCAGATTGGATCCCTCCTGCTTTAAAGAAAGCTGTCCTGCCTGTGACACTGATTTGCAAAGAAATCTCAGCTGAGACATGAGGATTTATGTCCCTCTGGCAGTGCATGCAATGCAGATTGAATGTTCTCAATCTCCTTGTCTGTGTGTGTTTCTCTCTCTGTCTGTGGTGGCCGTGTTTTCGGCAGACAGCAATAGGTGTGATGCAGAGTTCACTCCAGCTTCACCTCCTCCTGATCACAGACAAGATGTCCCCAAAGCACCCCAAGCGAATGCGCAAATACCGGGCGGCAGCGGAGCTCTTCAAGGGGAAGGTAAGTCCAAACAGAGAGGATGGAGAGCCATTAGGGAAAAAAAAAGGAGAACAGTGATTTCTTCTGTGGATGGGGAAGGCATAATCTCCTTCTCTGTGCATTAGAGGAGCAAAGGCCAAGTGGCAGGAAAAGAGGATTAGCTGGATAATTAAGTGGAGGGGTCGGATCTGTTCACCTTTTGCCAGTTTGCCTCCTTGTGGGGAAAATATCCTCTGTATCCTGCTCCTCTGCTCCCTCAGTGGGACATTATGTACTTCCTTGCTTCTAGTCCAGTTTTGTTCCTTTGCACTGGGAGATGACAAACAGCTGCTGCATTTCAGTCTGGCGATGGTTGCATTCCACTGGTGTGAGAGGTAATTTTGTATATACAGCCTGCAAGATGCCAAGGAGCATTGTATAAGTGACTAAGCAGCAATTAATGTCGCCGTGCTTTTTGACCCTTAGCCTTCTGGTTGGATCCTGGGGAAATGGCTGTTTTGAAGGAGTTGCAGATGGGTTTGTCGCATTTCCCACACTAAGGTGATGGGATAGATGGGATCTTTCAGAGAAATTTCGCCTGGTTCCCACCCCTCTGCGGGCAGAGCTTCCCAAGTAGTAAATCATCCCATGGCTGATTCTCTGCCAGCAGCTGGATTATAGGGAAATTTGTGTCTGGAGAACAGAGGAAGGAACTGGCAAGCAAAGGAGGATTGGGAGCAAAAGGAAGACATTTGGGGCAAGGGAGAACAGCAGATGGGAGGGGACAGAAGATCACAGCAGCAGGGAAGGCTGAACTGAGAGGCAGTGGAAGACATCTTCCTCAGAGAAGCGTGGAGCTGGAAAGAGTTGGGGATTGAGAACAAGAACATCTGCATGCATCTGTTTGTGGTACTGAAGGGGCAGATTAAAAATCAAGTATATCCTCATCTTCAAATGGAGGGGCCACCTCAGAACTGTGCACCCTCAAAAGTTTTGAGACTTGTTTATGGCAGGACTACTTTGGACCTTGCCATCTGTCCCACCCATTGGCAAGAGACCAGGCAGAAACCATGCATCCAAGTCAAAAGGTCTCTTCAAAAGTGTTTTACTTTGAGGAACACATAGTGATAAAAGAAAACTCATTTATCTGAAAAATTCCAGCCATCTCATGTGAGATGTGTATTACAGTGACACCATTATCACTGTCCTCTATGAGCAGCAGTCTGATACAGGTCTCCCCTAAGCAGCTAACTCTTTTAACACAGCACATTACTGTTTAGCATCGCTACCCTTTGCTGATGCAGCTGCAGCTAGTTTTCTCTTCATGTGTCATGCCTAGATCTGAGAAAATGTGAATAATTTTCCTAGAAATACGTCACAAAACATTGGATAAAATGTTGTACTGAAGTCCAGATAATTTATGAATTGCCAGCAAGCCAAATCTAACCTTTTTTTATTCATGCAGGCAAGTTTCCCACCGAATCAGTCTAGAAGTTTGCCAGAGTAAAATATAGAGATTAAATATGTGGGGATTTGACTAATTATTTCCACTTTACTGCAGTGGTACTGCAGAACATGTAGATGAAGAGACTTAGAGTCTAATAAGTTGTTTTTCCCAAAGGAGTGGCACTCTGAGGAGTAAATTGTGATTTGGACTGCCCCCTTACAAAGCAGTAAGAGAGAGCTAGGATCCCTCTGTTTGGGTCTTAGATCTGGATACTAAGGAGTAAGCAGAGCGATATGCCCGCTTAGGTTTGTCTCCATTGCTGTCATGTAGAAAGACATGAATTAGTTTGGGTATCAAAAGCAGTCACTGCACAATACCATGGAAATCTCTGCTGGCTAATTTTCCTAAGTGGACTTACCTGTTGTCAGGACTACCAAGGTAACTCAGGTTTACTTCAAAACAAGTAAAGTATTGAGTAGATTTTGCCTTTTTGCGGCTCGCAGATTGCCTGTGAATAAATGCAAGATTCTTGACTTGAATTTTATTGAGGATTACCAGTGAATAATTCATAGCCTCTGGGCTGGTGGTGAAAGGCTTGTTTGTGCTGCAGGGTTACTGCTGTCAGTGGTTTGAGCAAGGAATCATTGCTGTGCAGCGGAGAGGTGTTCAGGCTCCCTGTGAGCATGTATCACTGCATCCAGCAGTGCTTCACAATGACTGCAGAGTGCCAGAACAGAGTGGGGAGACTCGGTGTGTGTTGCATCTTCTCCACAATGCCAGTGCAGAACACAAACAGAGCCTTGAGAGGGTTCCCAAGCAGGAGAAGGGGTGCTGATCCTTTCACACATCTCTGCTGCGCTCTGAGGGAAGAGGAGTCCTTGTCATCACCACCAGCTGGAGGGAGAAGAGAAACTTGTTGCTTGGGTTGATGGAGGGATGAAGAGGAACTGCTGCTGCTGAGTGGCTGACCCCACAGAGTGAAGAAAATCATAGAATCATAGAATTATTTAGGTTGGAAAAGACCCTTAATATCATTGAGTCCAACCGTTAATGGATCATGAGGAGGTGATTCACCTGCCAGTTCCTGGATTATGGTCCTTTCATCTCTAGTTTATGATAATTTCGATTTTGCCTGAGAAGAAGCTGAGATTTTCAGCTGGAGGATCCATGAGGATGTGTGGTGAGGACCATTATTTGAAAACAGCTTGAACTGCACCCTGAGCAGCAGTGAGTGTCTGAAGGCAGTCAGGATTCCTTTAGATTTTATTGTGGAACCTGGGGGCTATAAAATGCTGGAGAGGAAAGTGCAAATGTTAGATGATGCTAAGCCAGCAAGAGCTGACAAGAATAAGAAGAAATACGGTACTTCTCTAGAAGACTTTGAGAAACAGTTGTGGGTGGGTAACAGTGAGCAGACAGAGCTCAGAGCACTGCAGCTGCAGAGTGAATCCACCAGCCTTCTTGGAAGGATCTCGCTGCAATGAGATATGTGCTTATTTGAGAAAGTACTGCCAAGAGTCCAGGCTTTCTATGGGAAAGGAAACGTCAGGGTTTGCGTTGCTGAGCCAAACTAGCATAAGCATCTTCAGTTTTCTTTCTACAGTATCCGAGCATAACATGACAATTAGAGCTGGTGTACCTCATGGGTGTTTCCTGAAGTTTCAGTAAGGTCATGTTGGGAATAACAAAAGCAGGTTTTGCTGCAACTGATATAACTGGTTTACAATGTCAAAATGATTTGGGTAGAGATGTTTGCAAAGTCACTTTTAATTTACGTGTAGGCTCATTTAGAAATGGGTTCTGAGAAACTACTGAGAGTCCTTCAGGAGTTCTTCCATGGAAATGAAAGGACGGTGCCCTTTCTCTTGCAGACAGTCATTCATACACTTTTTATTTTTCTTGTCAGACATTGATAGCTGCAGAACTGAGAGAGGTAATATTTAGAGATTCCTCTTTTAGCCATAAACAGTGGAACCTGTAAATACGGGTTGTCTATGTCACTTAACAGATATCTGCAGTAAAATTGTTTTTGTAGCTTGCTTTTTTTTTAATTCATGACTGATGTTTTCATTTTGCTTTGATGTAATATGTAAGCTATGTAAGAAATTCCTCAAACTTAAGAATTTGATCTTTCTGCTTATACAGTCTCCTCAAAGAATGAAGGTTGCAGCTCCGTGAAGTTCAAAGCCAAACACTGGATATGAGGCTTGATCATCTTTCCTGTTTGTCTTCCTTAGAGGAAAAACTAAACAACATCAAATTGGTTTCTACCATTGCAGTACTATTTTCAATTAACTTTAATTCCTTAGGCAATAACATCATTCCATATCTTAGTATTTACCAGGAACTCGATGTTCTAAAAGCACTGGGCTAGGAATCAAGTTGTCAAGACACCAAGACAGCATCAGTGTACAAAATTTTCTGAAAGAGAGCTTATTGCAGGTAACAATGCACAGATAATATCACACTGTGTTCTGTGTTCTTGGAGTATCATGTGTGGAGGAGAGAATTTGTGTCGGAAGTTCCTCATCCATGCAGGAAATCCTTCACTGCCCCTAGCAGCAGACGTCTGAACACAGGCAAGAAGATTGCTACAAAATGAAACAATTTCATGGAAATAATTTCAGGATGAAATAAACAGCTATTGTACAGCATAGTGTAAAATAGTAAATGAACTTTCTGTTTTGGATGGAACTACCTGGTTTCTAGCAGTGATGTGAGAGTTGGCATCATAAGTGGGATTTATTTTGGTGAATTATAGCTTTGGTAAGTTGTCTGAACTAAGGCTTTAGGCTCTTTTCAGCACTGGTAGAGAAGGACAGACGTGTCCTTCCTTCTCTTCTAAAATGAGTGGAATCAAGTGCCGTTTATCGTACCATTTATTGTAGAGGTTGCCTAGATGACTGGCTGAGACAAGACTTAAGATCTAGATGGCGGAAGTTAGGCAAAGTGAATCTTGTCTCATGGTGAGTATAATTTTCCATGGTTACTGCATTCATTCTTTATGATTAGAGCTGGCTGGGAATCTGAACAAAATAAATTCCTCATGAGAAAATGCCAGTCTCACCAGGTGGCATCTATTGTGGAATGTCCCCATTGAGAAACCTGCTGGGTTTCCAGCTGCTGAGAAGACCAGGCTTCCAGTGCCTCAGTACCAACGCACCTTACAGGCTGCTTCACAGGTGTGACTTTGAGGCCACACAGGCCTTGGCAAGACCCCTGGAGCACATCCAGCATAGGATGCACGGCCTGTCCTTTTGCTGAAGGAGGATTCATCCCACATCACAGCACCTACTGGGAATGTGTCATTCTAAAACGCAAGCGATAGGCATTAAGGTGTCTTCTTTCAAGCGACAGTGGACAAATGCAATTACTCTCTCTCTTGTATTTTTGGAATATAAGAGGGGAAGGAAACTTTTGCTGTACTTCGGCACCCTGTAACTCCATGAGCCAAATGTGAGTCATTAGAGACATCCAAGTCAGGAACTGTGAATGATGATATCTCAGCCTTTCTAGCTGAGGGGCCAGTTGTTTGTGTAGTTTTTTTTTCTTCTGTAAGGAAGAAGGTGTTTGGAGTTCTAAACCCCAAACTTTTTATTCTTTTATTCTTACTCTATTCTTTGTACTCATGGATAAAATATGTACAGCTTTTTAGTTTTGGGATTTTTAACAAAGGCTGGAAGCTTGATAAAGTGAAGAATATTGATTAATATTTATTTATATTACCATTTTAAAATGCTATTTATCTGTTTTAAAGGTGGAGGAGATTTTGTATGGAAAGTGACAACATTTAACAACCTAGGTATTCTAAATGCTTTTTTTGATTAAATTCTTGTTTAACATTTGATTAAAAAAATGTTGTTGTCTATGAATCTTTCATAGGGAAACCCAAAAGCTGGTGAATGAACTGGTGAAAATGTGATACCATTTCCTGTACCAACCCTCTGAAAGTGCTTCCCTCCAACACTGACCTCTGTTTCCAGCTTGCTAGTTGGAAGGAGAGCCCTAAAACATAAGTATTGCTGTTCCAGCTGAAAGCCTCTTATATCAGGTCCTTAGACCTGTGACCCTTAGATTTGTGACCCTTGTGTAGCTTGGTGTTTTATCCTGCAAAAGGATGAATTTAGCACTCTGGGAGAAGTACCTCACAACTTGTCTGCTCACTAGCTTGTTGCCCTTGGGGCAGTTGACTTTTGGAAGAGAAATTGCAAGTGGTAAATATCATATATCCAGTGAAAGTGGTGTTCCAGTTTCTGTATTGCAGTGATTAACTGCAGTTAAACCTTACACTAGCCTAACTATCCCTCCTTCCCATAGGCTGTTGCCTAGGAAAGTTTCCAGATATATTTGTTTTTTTATAGAACATAAATTTAATAAAGTAAAGAATTTGAGATTTACCAAATTTATTTTTAGAGAAGAAAAAAGTTTTGATCTAACTTGAGTGTTCTTGACTGAAAAGAAAGAAAAACATGAGTCACAGCCTGGGAACTGGGCACATCGTCGTCACGTTGCATTACTTTTCTTTTTTTAAACTCTTCTTTTTTCAAACTCTTCTTTTTTCTTGTGTAAGTTAAGTCATATCCATGTCCATAGGTACATTGAATACGCTAGGCCTAGTAGACTGCACAGGATAAAGAGAAGATAAAATGACACGTTAGCTGGATGTTTGTTTCATTGACTTGGATGTCACCTGCCAAGGGATTCTATTTAACCAGGTCACTGATTAAATTGTTCAATTACTGTATTTTCTTTTATAAAAATTATACATAATGTTTGTATTTAGTATTAACAGATAATTTAACAAAGATTTTTGAGATAGGTGTATATTTTATTAATAATCTTTCAGATTCCAAAATTTTAAATTTGTACCAATTCCTACTGCACCTGTAAGATCTCAGTTGAAACTTACTCTTAAAATAAAATCATGGAGTTGTTCACCAATTCTTATAACTCCATTCTGTTGAATCATCCCAGCAGAATCCTAATCCTTGGCTTGATCTTGCTCTCCAAGACTATTCGGGAGCCCGGAAAACTGTAGGTCATTCTCATCCCAGCTTATTCTTTGCAGGGCTTCTCTCCCCAGGTCTGAACAACCCTCCACTGAGCTGGGCTGTATGGCCATTGGTGTCTTGCCAACAACTCCTGTTTCCCAAATGATGGCATCTTCGTTTCTATTCACTGCAGCTCACTTAAATACGTCCTTTGTGTTTGGTACTGTCATGCTCTTATCCTTGCAGGCTCCTGCTGCCCTATACTTCACTCCCACATTCTTGCAATTGAGTTTGATTCTCCACACACCAAAACACCTTTTTACTCTGCCACTCTGGGTCTTGCATGGATGTGAGCATCTTATCCAAATAACATGCAAGTAGAGGAGTCAGCTTCTTTTACATGTGCCACTAAGATAAAAGACATCTTGTTTCCTCATCTATGAAGAGAATAGAAGTGGAGACTGCCTTCCTGCCATACTGATATATTTTTAAAGTAGGTGAAAGAAGATATTTTGTTTGGTAGTGTAAGTCTGGACTTGATAAAATACAGAAAAATGCACTGCATGGAGCAGTTAGATAGTGGCAGAGGAAAGTATTGTCCTAACAGAGTATGGTAGGTTTTCTCTAACTCTTTATAAAAATATCACTGTTAATCTTCATAGGATCACCCTTTGGGGATCTGTTCTCTCCCTCAGTTTCTGTTTTGCTCACATTTCCTCTCCTATTTCCATCACAGATTCTCTTTATCCTGCTAGACAGCAATTTGAACAGCAATGAACGAATAGTGTCATTCTTCAAACTGAAGAAGTCCCAGCTGCCAGCTCTGGCTATATTCCACACACCAGATGAGGAGCAGGATATTTTGACCCTGGATGAAGTTTCTGTCGAGCGTGTACAGGACTTCTGTAATCGTTTCTTACAAAGAATGCAGAAGGTAAAGGGGGGCTCCTGTACAGTCTACAGGAAGCTGGGATCTTGTAGGATGATGCTGTTTCTCATAAGGTTCTTGAAGAAGGTGACTTCACTTCCTTGAACTCCTCCCCACCCCTGCCACCTTCTCTTTCATTTTCATTTGCACCTGAATATCAGAAAAGCATTAGATCTGGAGCAGAGCAGAGATAGATGTCTTTGCGAAGTTTCTTTCTTCATTGACCTCTGCCTTCTAGTCTACAGCAAGAAGACTTCACTGACCTCTGCAACTGTATGAAGGTCTCAGTGAAGCATCTATTTTCTGGGAACAGCAGCTGGGGAGACAGAGTGAAGGATGCTTTTGGACACTGAGAATAGGGGTGGTGGATGGCAGCACGTAAGCGAGGATCAGAGAGACAGTGCCATGGATAGGAAGGAAATCTGTCAAGATGGCCACAGAACAGAGTATACAGACAAGGGCTCAGGACTCTACCAGGGGTCTCTGCTGGAAGAGGGACAATTTAATCTCCATGTTCATTCAGTGTTAAGAGTTCTCTCTCTGTCAGAGCTCATCTTCCTATAGCACAGGGGCTTTGTGTGTCAGGACCCTGTGTTGTGCAATTGAAATGGGAGGGCAGTGGCACAGACAGCAGAGGGAGGCATTTAAGTTGGTTTGTTTCCTTTTATCATTATGCTGAGAAACGGAGCAACGTCAAAACTGATTTCATGCCTCTAATGTGTTTTAGAAAGAAGACGAACCTGAGGAGAAGGCCCTCAATGAGGAACTCTGATTCTGTCTCAGCCAACAGGATCACTGTGCCCAGAGTCATCTGTTTCTGGTGTATGAAGAGTTCACTGAGCTCCGCAGCTCCGGAATTCCTGGGATAGTAGGATAAGGGGCCAAGTCAGTCATGGATTCCCATCTCCATGCTAGGTACATATATGCTGTCTATCCTCTCTAGGAATCTCTTCTCCCTTCTCATTTGTTGGCTCTAGCTCTCTTTTCTCAGTACTCCAGGAGCTCTGGTATTGCCCTACACTGCGTCCTTCCATGCCACCGCTGTTGGCAAAATGGCAATACCAGAGATAAAGCTTGTAGTTCCCAGAGATCTGTTTCCTTCATTCTCTTTGCTTTTGGTGCCATGCTGGGATCCACTGTCAGCCTCTCCTGACACTAGGATCAGATTGGTTGTTTGACGTCACATGTACTTTTCCATTTATTTTACTAAATAAAGCAGAAAGTGAATAGCTTGAATTTTTATGCAAATATGTGATTTCCCACCCCCTATGTCTTTCACTTAAGGACAAAGCCTGTGTATTTCTGGGTGAGTAAGCTCAAAAATCTCCTTTCTCTGAACTTAACCAGGCTCGCAATGCCTAACTAGTCAGGTTGGTTGCTAAGAATCATTCCCCATGGAATTGGACCCATCATCAACAGATATTTCCATGAGGATGAGAGATTTCTGTGAAGGTTTGTCATCAGAACAGCACTGGGTACAGCAGGTCTGAGCTGGTGCAGCATAAATGAATGAGCCTAAGATGCAGATTGAGGCTAAGAGGAATGGGAGCTGTGGCAGAAGGGTAGTAGAAAGTTGCATTGCAAGATAGGGGATATCTCCACACTGCATTAGAGGGAAAGGCTAATGTCTGTGTATTGACCTCAGACATCCCTCAGAGGTCCCAGTGCTGGCGTACAGGGGATGGGGACTTTGCAGGCGGGGCATATGAGCCATGCCTGGTCTGCTGTACTAGATGCATGCAGTAGGCTTGCCTCATACTTGGCTCAGCATCCTTTGGCATGGAGTGTGGATGCTCCTGTCAAACAGTGACTGCATTGTCTCTCAGGGCTTGAGAGACTTGGCTTGGGACAGGGAGCCTAAGAGGCGTAGAGCTGAGAAACCTCAGCCCTTTCTCAGAGATTAGCCCAAGGTGAAGAACTGGGAATAGAAAGGAGTTGTTCTTGCAAATGAGGCAAACACAGCTCCCCACCACAGAGGGAGAAGTCAGGAGCTGGAAGGGATGCAAAGTAAGTGCCAGCCACCATGATGAGGGCCACAGCAGGGAGGCTCTCAGTACAATAGAGAGGCAGGTGCCAGCCCTACGGTAGCTCTTGCCTCTTTCATGTGGATCAACCTGATGTCTTGCATCTCCCTAAGGCTCTGTCTCTCATGCAGCTGGACTTGCCTCCTTTAGTGCTCTACTCTCCCTTCTCCTCCTCTTACCTAAAGCAAGCCCAATGCTGTAATAGTTGGTATGGGGAATCAAAATTGCAGCACATTTCCGAGGAAGAGTGATATGACCAAAACAGTATTCAGGATTGTGCCTTGTGTTGGCAAGGCCGGGAAGCTCTCTCCCTAGACAGGGAACTCTCCCCTAAGAGGCAGGGCGGTGGGCAATATGGGGTCTCAGAAGCTCCATGGTCAATGCAATAGCCAAGAGTTGTTTCCTAAATGAGGCAGTTCAGAAAAGAGCAGGAAAAGAGGGAGGGGAGGAGAGAGAGGCAAACCACCTCTGTTCAGTACTCCCCTTGTCACAACTGAGTGCTCCCTAACCTCTGGTTTGCATGTGGCCTGGGAGAACCTGTGGTATTGCTTCTGGACATAACTAGATAATAACACTGAAGATGTCAAGGGAGAGGTGAGTTTGGGGCATTACATGCTGCGTATTTCTTTCTTTAGGCTGGTAAAAGTGGAGGCACCTGCCCTCAGCCCATAAAACTGTTTTACTCAGGTGTCCTCTCTTCTGAGCAGCCATTTCACAGTGACCTTCTGCCACTAGCATGTGGTCCCAGAAGTGGAGATGTTACCATCATCAGCTGGAGCCTACAAGGCCATAAGGTTTGGGTCATGGATGTAGTGTTCATATAACAGCTGGAGCGAGCCGTCTCTGCAGACCTCTTAAGTGTCTTTTACTCTGAAGCACGAGACTGTTCAGGGTGGGTCACATACCTGCCACTGTGTTTGGTGCATTGGATTTACACGCTTGTCCTGGAGCTGCAAGTGAGGACTGTGCTTCTTGGTGGCACTCCTTGGCATGGGGGGGCCTTGCCTGGTAGCATCACGTGACTGCACTGCAGCCTCTCTCCTGCTCGGTGAGCTTACCCAGGAGCTGCTGTTGGTGAGCAGAGCAAAGCATGCCCTCACCATCGGTAGGGCCTGGGAAGAGAACTGTCTGCACCAGATGACCTCTTGAATGAGTGTATGTCTCGTGGCAATATATATGCCTGAATCCTCCTGGATGCTCTTGTGGCTTTTAGGCACTGAAGAATGGCTGCAGAAGTACAGGAAAGATGCTGAGAGCAGAAGGCTGAGCCTCAAAGAGAGGAGAAGGGTCTAGGGTGTCAGAATATCTCGCTGCTTTTGGCTGGTGGCTCAGCCCCTGTGTGTGGGCAGAGGCTGCAGTGCTGGACTGGAAGAGCATGAATGAAGCCTCGACTTCGGTGTTGGAGTTCCCTGTGCAATGCATGAGGCTCGCCAGGCCTGTGTGTGCCCTGTGCGAGGGGCATGGTGGAGGGTTGATTAGTTGTCTCTGACCCTAGGGCTGTGTGAAGGTGTGAGCACAGGGCTCAGCCCCTCCGAAGCACTGGGGAGCCACAGGGTCTCATCCCAGACTCTGTCACACACTACAGCTTTGAGAATCAGAGATCACTCACCTCACACTGGCCCAGAGCCCAGGCAGAGCAAACTCACACCTGCCTTCCAACATCCCCATGTCAGTGGTGTGTGATGGTTTTGAACTCCTAGTTTTATACCAGTCCTAGAACACGCAGGGCTGTATCTCCTAGCAAGAGCCTTGCTTGCTTTCCCTCAATGGGAAAATTGTTCCTTTTTATGGCTATATCTCGTTCCTCCCTAGGAAGGGTTGTAGTGCTTTCTCTGCAGTAAGGTAAAGTGGGAAGGTCTTCTGCGGAGACGTCTGCGAGGAGCCTTGGCAGCGTAGATGTTTCCACTGTCACGCACCTCCGTGGTTCAGACCAAACAGTGTGAGGGGAACTGGCCTGCTACATGGGTGTCTGAGGTTCGTGTCTTGGCCCTGTGCAGACACAACAACTGCAGGAATTGGGCACAGCAACGTGACTCTTCCTCAGTGCTGGAGGGAAAAAAAACAGGACATGAATGAAGCTCTGGTTCTGCAAACAAGCCTGGGAGCAAAAGCAATGCCCCGGTGACTGTGTTTGCTGTGTACACAGCTAATTATAGGGACAGCTTTTCAGGACCTTCGTTATGTACACTGGGGAGTTTAATTCCCTCTGCACCTTCCAGAGCTCTGCACCTAACCAACAACCTTGGGAGCCACAAGGCAGCCACAGAAAAAGCCTCCTCCTCCTCCAGCTGCTCTGCAGTACTCTCTGGGACTTGTGCAGCATGGACAGCCCTGGGGTGCTGCACTCAGGATGCCCTGGGCACAGATGGAGGTGGCGGTGGAGCCAGCGGGTCTGCCTTAATCCCTGTGCTCTAAGGCTTCTGCAATGCAGCTTTGGTGGGCTTAGCCACTGCGATGGAGCATCCAAGGCAGAAACCAGAGGCAGAATCTTATGGAGGGGCAATCTCGTTTGTTGTTTTATTTTGGGTTTTGTCCCCTGTTGTGTTATCTCTGACTTGAATTTATGATGTACTTGGCCCAGGTGTTTTGAGCTGACTGGGGGAGGCTGGGCTTGTTTTCAAGGGGAGGAAGTGCCGGATGTGAACTGACAGAGGGCAGGATGATGGGGTTCCCTTTCCCCTCAGTATTGTGGAGATACCGTGGTGTGAGAGCCCCTGCTCTGCAGCAGCGCCTGAACTCAAGGGACATTCAAAATAGCTAAGATAGCAGCTGAGCCTGCCTGACAGCAAAGTGAGGCTGCGGAGGCGTGTGAGAGCTGCTGTCTTTACCCCAGGGAACAGGGTTGCACTGTGGAAAATGCAACTTTGCATCATCCTTGGTGAGAAAGGGTTTGAACGCCTCCAGACGCAGAGTATTACAAAGACCTGGAGGTTCAGCAAGGGGACTAACATTTTTGTGTTTCCCCCTTCCTGAACTGCTGTGTGTGGCATAAAATAAGTAAATGTTCCTTAGAGGTGAGGGCTGGGTCCCAGGAGTGCTCCCCACATACCCTACCTGGGCAGAAACCAGCTGCCAGGTCCTAATGGCACCATTCAGCTCTCCTGGGCACTTCCCTTTGGTGGGGGGAAGTGCCCTGGGGACGCAGAGGTTTATGTTACAGCCCTTTCCTTGGCATTTCCTACTGGTTGGCAGGGTGTTTCCCCACGCAGTGTTCAGTTTTCATCAGCACCTCTTCTGGGTACACACATCCCTCAGGAGTCTGACTCTGGGTTAGGGAATGCCACTGGGCAGCAAGAGACCTGAGGGATGAGTTGGTGCTGAGAATTGCTGCTCTTCTGTCCTGAGGTCCACAGGGCAAGGCTCAGCTCTCTGTTGCTTTTATTCCCCTCTTTTCCAGCAGCTGATACAGTGCCATCTTCATGTAAATTATACTGAGTATCAACTTGGGCAAGGCTGTTAGGGGAAGGGGGAGTTCAACACGATATGTGCAGTGTATCAACTGTTGGGGTTGCCATCTCTGCTTACTTCTGTCCTTGAGCACAGAATTTGTTTCCTCCCTTTTGTGTAGTGTGGGCCCAAACCAAAGTCTGAATGCAGAGATGGAATGGATGCAAGGGAATTAGACCTCTGAACTAGTCCCCATCTGCTGCAGGCTGAACCAAGACTTTCAATACGAACACATTTGCGCCTCAGCTTTGTCGCTCCAGTCCCCCTGCACATGGAGTGCTGGGTCTGGCCAAGCCACAGGGAGTCTGGCCGGCAGGAGAAGGACCAGAACGTCCTTTGGACCTACCCTGAAGAAGAGGAACGGGCCCTGGCCTCTGAGTGTGAGTCTGTCTGGTCAGGATTGCTCCTGCTCTTAGCGGTGCCTGGGAGATGCTGAGAGGCCTCTGACTGCCAGCACAAAAGGAAGCGACACCTCCCAGGGCTCGTAGCCCCGGTACCTTATATGTGTGCAGAGGAGCAGGACAGCCACCAGTGCAGCAAGGCTGCCTGGCTTGCTCCCCAGGCAGGACTGAACCTCCTGCCTTTCTTCTAGGGACTGTGCTAGGCAACTGGGCCCTGCCAACTTTGAATAAAAAATTTAAAAATCTCTCTGTTACATACCAGAATAGCTGCCATGGGATGAACTTTATGGTGCTCAAGTCAGATCCCATCTCACACACAGAAGACCAGCACTGAGCCGGGCCTGAGTTCCCAGAGGAGGAGGTGATAGCGAAGATTTAGCTTAAGATATGGTAGGAACCATTGTCCTTCTTATAATAAAAGGAGGAAGGGCATGGCTGTCTGACACCTCTGTTCGTCCGGAAGGAAGCTGAATCAATAAATCCAGGGAGCAATAGTAGAAACAAACCCTCTCTTGCAGGTGGACAGACCGCAGAGCTTAGTCACTCTGCACCTCCACACAGGATGGCTTCCCCTCAGTACCACTAATGGTAGCCCATGGGCTGGCGAAGAGGTGGGGGCAGTTGAAACAGGAGGGGGAAATATTGTCTGAAGGATGTGACTGGGGAAGTGGTTTCCAGGAGCGTGAAAGAGGAGGGCAGGGAAGAGCCAGAGGCTGGTCTGGGAGGAGGAAAGGACTTGCCCAGGGGGTGATGTGGCCAGGGACAGGCAAGGGTCAGTGAGGGAAGGTGCTGGGTGGGCACCACAGGGAACTGATAATGATGGAGAGGAGAATATAGCAGTGTTTTTTCTGGGGCTGTGAATCAAGTACCTCTTTGACCCATTTTGGCTCAGTCACTAAGGAAACTTCAGAGGAATATTCTCAGTGGAAAAACCTGCAAAGCCACAAGCAGCACATTGAAGAAGAAAGTATTTGTTCTCCCCTTTGAATTTCTTCTTTCTCTGCTAATGTACCTACAAATCCAGGCAGGCGGGCTAGTCCCAAGCTGCAAAGCAGCACATTTCTACAGGTTAGAGGAAAGGCCCATAGGTAACTGCCTTCCTGCCTGCACCAGGCCTCCACGTATGGCAGCTGTGCAGAGTTGCCTTCTGTATCACGGCTGCAACCAGCACTGTGTCCGCCTCCTCACATGCTCACCAGGGCTCAAGCCTTTGAATCCTCCATGCATCACAGCAGCCCCTGGAGCTCCCCACATCCTGTCCATGTACAGTGTGAAAAACCAGACCCATCGCCCTTCCAGCCTAAGTTCGTAGGCTGTGTGCGCACTCCAGGTTTCTCCCTATCCCTGTGTTATAAGTACTATATACCCTTCATTTCTTCCATCTCCCTCTCTTCCCAGGCTAGAGTCCACATTTCATCATCTTGTTAGGGCCTTTGTGCAACTCTATGCCACCCGTGTCATGTGGTTTGTATGTCTACATCACCAGCATTATTTCTTGCCTTTTATCTAGCAGCTGAGGCGTTGGTAGTATTGCTGTCTGTAACTTTCTGACTGAGATAGCACGTCATTGCTTCCATAGCTACCAGAAGACATAGTTAGCATTGGTGCAGTCCACTTCTGGTTCCTTGATCTGTGTGGGCAACTGCAGAGAAATGCCAAGTCCTTGGGTCTGCTAATCAGCTATCAGGAGAGTAGGATGGGATCTTGCAGTTTTCCTGTTCTTTTTTTTGTTGCTATTAATCACTGGAATTAATAGAATAATCACCCCAAGAAAAACTGTTCATCTGTTTTCTTATCCACTGAATAATACAGGGCTGTATGCCCAAAAGGTTGTGTTTTAAAATATAGACGTGATACTTTCAGTATAAATCTGTTGTGCTCAGAGTATTCTTTGGCATTTTGGAATTCAATATAGGTGTTGACCCTAGGCTATTTCATGACTTCCCATTGTAATCAAGACTTTATTTTCCTTGGCCAATTATTGCTGTTCTTTGGCTGAGAAACAGAAGAGAGACAGTAACTTACCCCAGACTGTTGAGGAAGCCTGTGGGCAGAGCTGGAGAGAGAACGCAGATCTCCTGCACCCAGATCTCCTGAGCCTTAGCCACGTGGCCACACTTTCTCTTCACCCTCCATCTCCCTGTGACTTCTAATGGCTATTTTTTAAGTTGAAATGGCAGGTTTTTTGCCATGAGTCAAAGGCTGCCTTGTTTGGTTGCTCTAGTTTGGCACAGCTGAAGCTGAACAGTTCTGGATGACTGCTTTCTCTCTCCATCTCTCCCTCCTTGCCAGTAAGAGCTTTCCTCCTGGAGTGACTGCCTTATCCTTGTGGAGGCCAATGGGGAATGTGCTCCCTTGCCACGTGGCTTACCCAATGCAGTTGCAATGTCCTCTTGGATCCCTGGGCATCCTGGATTTCAGACCCCATCTTGTAGCAATGTTTTCAGATTCTGTTGAGATTCTGGTAGTAAAGAAAAAATTTTATTAAGAAGATATTAGGAAGATATCTTTGCATATTAAATACTTTAATATTATTTTAAATAATGAATAATTATTTAAATGTTATTTTATATAAAATATTTTATTAAGAAGATATCTTCGCACATTAAAAAAAGGTCTATGGCAGGTTAGAGGAAAACGTGAATGACCCCCTGCTTGGTACACTTTAGTTTTGGCAAGACAGTAGCATTGCAGAAAGGAAGGGATTGTTAAAGTCCTTTCGGTAAATAGATTATGGCTATTTCTGATGCTATAACTGAGATAGTGATGCTTGTATCAAAGGATCAACCATCTTTAAATGGTCGTCAGTCTTCTTTTCACATATCTGTTCTGTCATCCAGGAGTCTGGATGCTGAAGCAGTTAATTGGTCTTTCAACTGCTTCCATCTTGCAGTTCCCCAGCATGGAAACAGCATGTCTTTGGTGTCTCTCCTGTGACCTGATAACTCACCACCATTGCACAGAGATGCAAAGCACTCTGGAAAGATGCAATCCTTCCACAGTGAAGCAGGCAGGAGTAGGGTGACCTGAGAATCATCCCACTAGTGTTGTCCTCAGTATCCCAAGCCAGGGTCTCCTCTTTCTGCCTTGCTGTCTGTTCAGCTGCGTGGAGACTTTCAAGGGTACAAAACACTCCACATGGCCCCTCTCAGACTCCAGGATAGGGGTGGCTCTAACCGCACCCTCCTCCTCCCTGCTGGCTCCCTGTCTCTGTGCAAGTGACCCTTGGCCCTCTGACACTTGCTATGATTTTATTTCTCTTTTTGCCCACCCCATGCTCTGGAGGCAGTTCTGTCCCAAGCATAACCCTGCTGCTCCCAAGGGAAGGTGCCTGCCACATTGCACGTGCCCCAGGCACTCCCTTTTAAAAAGAACAAATATGCCCCAGAAAGGGAGAACAAAGAGAACCCACCAGGCACCCTCCGTCAGAGTGGTGATGAAGCAAGACTTTAGCAACACAAGGGAATGGATTAGCTGCCTTGCCCTAGGGGCCCTGTTCACCCAAAGGTTTCTGTTTGGTCTCTGAGTCCTGCAACTGGTATTTCAACAGAGTCCTTCTTGGCAGGTCTGGCTCTGTGATCTAGGACAATAAAACCCTCCTTCTTTTAATGATAAAGACAACTGTATCCAGGATATTTAGAACTTGAGAAACTGCTTTACTGGCATTTCGCATGATAGGGCAGGATTATTTCTGTGGCTGTTCTTATGGAAATGAGGTGGTTTGTGTGTCTGCTTGTCCTTTCCCCCATTCCAAATGCTCGGACACACCTGCCAGCGGGGCAGTGGTCTCTAAGGTATTATGGTACTACTGGCTTTGTGAGACTAGGTGTTGGGCAGAGGAGGAAAGTCCCAAAAGCTGCATCATTAGCTTTGTTATGCCAGGGGTACTGTGGTCCTGCTCAGGGGTACTGTGGTCCTGCTCGTAACACTCCCTCACATCCTTTCTGGGACCCTCAACCCCCCCAAAATGAGCTGCTTGGGAGCTGCTCCTTGCTCCTTGCCCATTGCCTTGAATGGCACCGATGTTCTCTGACTCACCTCCGTGCCTCCTTCTTGAAAATCCAGACGGGATGTTTACTTTGATTTGGATTGGGGTTAGCTGAACATCTGTCCTTGTGCTGGGAATCCATCAAGCGTGCAAACCCAAAGCCCCTGAAGTGGTTGGCTTCTATTTCTAGCCATGATGATCAGCCAAAGGCTTGGTGCTGGTTTGTTTATGTTTAATATATTAAATCTGTCCCTGCGAATTTCTCTGTGATAGACAGACATGCCATGGATGGGTGGCGTGTGTGGGAGGGGGCTCTGTTTCCAGACAAGCACCCTCCTCCTCTGCTTCTCCCCCAGCCCCACCAGCCACTTAGTGAATTCCAGGGAACCCCCTTCCCCAGGTCACTGACAAAAGCAGCAAAGGCTCCCACTAACAGCAAGGAGGAGGGGGCTGGGAGGAATGTCAAGGTTATCTGCCCCAAAACACTCCCAAACGGAAAGTGGAGACGCCAGGGTCCTGAGATGGGCCCCAGGTTATCAAGAACTCAGTTTGCTTCCTCGTTGGTTATGCAGCTGCTATTGGCAACTGCTTTGCTCTGCCATTTGGGCTTGGTTGTGCACGGTCCCTCTGCCCCTCTGCCCAGCAGCCGGGGCCCCTCTCTGTGACACTCCCCTGGCCATGGCACCCTCCTGCAGGCTCTTCCCCAGGGCCGAACAGGGCCTGGAGCAGGTGGGAGGTGGCAGTGCCACATCTGTGGTGGAGGGGACAGACAGCCTGGAGAAGGGGACGGGGCTGGTGCCATGGTGTGTCCCAGTGGCCAAGTGGGGCAAGGATGGAGAGGAAGCAGAGCGGGATGGGGGTAGCTGAGGCTGGCTGTGGACTGTGTTTTATAGCTGGTGTTGTTCAGCCCCATGGTTGGAGCATGGTGGGCAGATGCAGAGTGAGAAGCCTGACCCCCTCTCCTGCCGGGGCTGCTGTTCCTGTGTTACACTGTGGCTCCCTGCAGCGTTGGGAGCCCAGCCCTGGAGCCAGCACCACTAGTTGGCTCAACTTCACCATGATCATCAGCAACCCTAAAGACAGAAAAGGGCTGGAGGTACACCCTGGGTGTCTGTCTGCCTTTTGATTCAGTTTCTGGACAGCAAGGCAGATCAGGTAAAAGAAATGCATGTTCAGGAGGACACATAGACATGCAGCTATTGCGGGAGAAGCTGGGGTGCTCAAGTGAGTGGTGAGGGGGGCACAGGGGACTGGCAATGTGACAGGCAGGGCAGGCCCTCTCACACCCTACAGCTGAAGGCAGGTCATGGACCCATCCGTTCTGCAGGCTGAGTTGGGCGAGCTGGTCCTTGTGGCTGGCGTTAGCATCCTTGCCTCTCCCAGAGCTGCTGATCTGAACATTCACCTTGTTTTGTATTTGCTATAAACACAGGGTCACTGCTGGGTCTGTCCTTCTTCCTTCCACCCTTGGGAATGCAGCTGGCCTTAGCCTGGGCAATGGCTCTGCTGCTGCGTGCAGCCCTCAGTGTCCTGCTCGAAGCTCCTTTCCCTCTGATACCTTGGAGACTTTGATATGGGATTTATATCTAGCTAGTTAACTGGAATCCATGTCTTCTGCTACCTGTTCAGGCCCACAAGGATATTTTGTTACTTCATTCCTATTTAACAACTTAATTTCCCAACAAAATCAAAGCCTGCTGAAATCAAGTGGAGATCAGACACATACATGTGAGTTAGCTTATGGTGGTCATTCCAACCTGGTGGCTGTCAAGAAAGTCCCTGTGCCCTTTTCCCTCATCTCCTGAGCCACTTTTCTCCACTGCAACTGCTGGACATCGGCTTGGGTGGTGGGGTTTCATGTCACGGCAGGAGCAGCTGCAGGATAGCAGTGCAGAAGAAACCCTTTCTGGGGCCCATCGGCTTCTCGGGGAGCTCACATGATTCAGCAGACTGCAGGAACAAAGGACAGCAGCCACTGGGCAGGCAGGGATGGGCAGGAAACAGCCTCCGCAGCAAGCCAGCAGAAGCCTTTTTCTCAGGAGCAGCTTAAGGTCAGCTTTGTGCCTCAGTGCTAAGTGTTGCATGGAGGAGGCAGAAAACTGACCAAAGCAATCTCAGGTGCTTGCTTTCAGGTAGGAGAGAAGGAGCTAAAGCCAAGCTCTCAGCTGTCACTCCAGCCTTGCAGATCTCTCTCTTCAGTGGCTGTACAGAACTACTCGTAACATTCCCGCTGCTGTTTTACTGATGGTGCCCCTCTCTGGAAGCGCAATCCCACTGTGATGAATTATTTTCTTATGTTCTTACTATCTCAAGATCTCCCCAGCTAAGGTATAATGACATCAGATTTCTGTTTAGCAGCCCAGTGCTTGCAATAGTTGCTGGGGGTCAGCAACAGATTATCATTAGAGTGATAGCGCAGAGGGGGCCAGAGAGATCAGATAATGCAGAAGAGCTCCAGGGGCTGAAAAAGAAGGTGAACTTGGTGTCTGAGCCTTTGGGATGCCTGTGTATCATCTGTCATCACCAAGCCCCAGGCTTGGGAAGGCCAGGCAGTGATAAGGGGGTCCTTGGCTGAGGAAGGTGCTCCTGCCAGACAGGCCTCTTCTCCTGTGGAGGGGCGAGGACAGGCACGTAACCACGTCTCTCCCTTCTGGGGCTTGTACAGCACTTGGCACAAATGGGACCTTACTCCTAATGAGGTCCCTGGGGGACTGTAATGAAATGACTGTCCTGACTGCAGTCCTTACTGGAGTTAGCTGTTCATTTCAGGTGTACACTCAGGTCTCAAAATAGACAAGGGTCTTTTTAGGAGATAGTGAGTATGTTTTATTTATTGGGTAGTATTGGTATTTTATTTATTGGGTCCTCCAGCAGGTTCACTAGTGAAATGACCATCAAGAAAGAGACGCCTACCTCAAATTGCTGAAGTGACAGGCAGATGGTTGGCCAAATAACGTGGGGGAAGGCTTGTTCTACAGATGTGTACAGATGTTTGGTAAATAATATACGCACAGCAGAGATTCTCATACAACGTCTGCTTTAGGAAAATGTATGGTATTAAACAATGTCCTCATTAATCTTAGGCTTAGCCAGCTAGCTTGGTTGTAAATGCTTGTCTATCCAACACGTGACTCATGAAGTGTATTTTGCTGATAAATGTCCAGCAACATTTTCCAGCGCAGGCATGGCTGTAGGTGGGAGACAGTGAGAAGAGAAATCCCAAATAATACAGCCCAATTGGTGCCAGGAAGTATTGTAAAGAGATCCTATTACTAGAACAGAGAGGAAAAAACATCAGTTAAAGCTCAGGAAGGACAAAAGTGTCTTTGTTGGCAAGACTCTTTAAAGAAAGGTCCTGCTATGGAAAAAGCTCTATGCAACTTCTAGGAGTGATATGTGCTATAAGTCATATGTGTGATTTTATGTGATTTTTGGCACCTGTATTGAGTCTTAAAAGGTCATCCTTTATCATGTATGGAGAGAAAAAAGGGCAGATAGTTTCAGCACAGCAGACCCCGACCAACATTGACCAAGCCAAGTGAGGTAGGATGTTGAATCCAAGAATGTCACCTCCTGCCTGCAGCACTGGTGCCTTGCTCTTTTTCTTGTGCATCTGTCCCAGATCTCCTCCCAGTGTCTGGCTAAAAGGACCACGAGCCAAAGTGGAAAGAGCTCTGAAAGAAGCTTCTTAACACACAGACCATTGCCAAAGCTGCAGAATGATGTGAGATGGCTTTGGATGAAGACTTTTCCATACTGAGGACATCATAAAAAGTCTTCATGCTACCTTTTGATACTTCATTTTGTAATAAATGCTGTTGCAATACTGGAATAGCAGAGATCAATGTGAGACACTATAGAAAGGGAAGGTTATTTTATTTTAAGCCACACTGATTTCACTCACTCAGACTAACACTCTCATAACCACATATTCACAAGCACCAAGATGCATTTGTTCATACTATTTGGTTTTCTTGCAATCACATAGAAGATTCAAGGCATGGGCTCTGGAGTCCTCATCACGTCTCCTGTGTTTCTCTTAGTTTGACCACCATATGCTCATTTTAGATGCATCTTTTGCATCCTTCAGGAGTTGGCAGTGACTGTGGTCTTTTGTCTCTCCATCTTTTCCCACCTCTGAGTATCATTAGGTCTCATCATCTTTTGTCTCCTCATCTAGGTATCTTATGGCTCGATCTTGTTCTTTATCTTAGCACCGTCATCTCTTGTGGTTTGAATTTTTCCTTTTGTTTGAATTTTTCCTTTTATTAAGTCTTAGGTGTACTCTGTCCCTTGTTTTAGGACATATCTTGTTTTAAACTGTGCTTTGTTTTTGCCAGTCTGGATGTCCAGAGGATCTGTGTGTCAACATGCTGGGATCTTAATGATCTGCTAATCTAGGTGCCATCAATATGTGCTGTTCTTGTAGCCCTTCTTATGTCTTTTTTCCCAGTGCTTCCACACCCAAACCTCTCCTTTGTTCTCCATTTATACTATTCTTATTGTTTCTTTTATAATTTAAAGGAAATATTGACCACTAATGACAAAGACATCCATGGTAAAGTGGTGACTTCTGGAGTCCAGTGCCATTTTACGAAGAAGGAAATACTAATTGAAAAGCAATAAAAATTGATCTGATTTATCTTTCCTTCTCCTTTTAAAAGTCTTTCCTGCTTTATGAGAACATGAAATATCTTGATAAAAATAATAAATTGTCAAATTTATACAAATAAACAATACATATATATCCAAAGAGCATATAATTAGTGTGTGAAATTCATTACTAAGGAAGGTCATCAAGTTGAATGAGTTGGCTAGTATGTGATGTTAGGAACATTAATATAATTTGTAGTTATGCACAGGAAGATAAGAGTAATCCAATTTCATGCTTCAAGGAATAAGAATGTCTTTCTTCTCACCACAAACAGCATTTCACAATTTGCTGGGTATCGTGCATTTCCCCCCACCCCCTAGCCTTCCTTTGAACTCTATCAGATATTGACAACAGAGGCCAAGAACAGGGGCTTGGTGTGCCACAGAAAGAGTTATTTACTTACTAAAGACAAAATTTATGATACTATAGATACTGAACCAGAGACAGAACAAAGAAACATATATAACACTACAGGGATGCTTGTAAATATTTCAGTGGCCTCCTGCATTCAAGACAGACAGAACAGAAATGCTTCAGTCCAATCATGGCTTCATAAGGACTGGCAGATTTTGGATCTAAGATGCTATCTAAGTTTGTTGTTGAAAAAAGAGGCATTATTGCTATTTTTTATTTACCAGATGGATGAGAAGAGTGAAACCACAGCTGCTTTCTTATCACTCTGCATGTCTGGACAGGAAATAAGGCGGGTAAATCTCATCTGATCCCAAACAATAAATCAGGTCAGGACATTTTTGTGCTCATGTGGTGAAGTGAGGGGGATGGGGGTGGAAAAGGAAGAGAGATTTCTGCTCCCCTTTCCCATAAGAGTGCAACCCAGAAACACACTCTGTTTTACAGTCAGAGTTCAAACTTTTTGCTTGCTCAGTTTTTCATAGGATACGTGAAGTACAAGCAATTCTAGTTACTTATACAGATTATTTAATCCCTACACAGGAGCCTCTGCCAATTTTTTCAACATCCAGATAATATTAACATTATCCTCTCTCTTCCTTCCTTCCCAGACAGCAAGAGAAATAGGCTGATCAGTGTATGTAGACATGTGTGGGTGGGTGGGGGTGAAGCCAAAGGAAGCAACAGAGTTAGCTCTTAGCCCTGAATGCTTTGGTTGCTTTATTCAGTGAATTAAATAACCTTGGTCTGGCTTCTGTGAAATTTTAGTCTTCTGTGCTCATGAACTTCCTGTTACCAGTAATCTTTTTTCATTGTTTCAGCCAAACACAGCTGTTCTGGGAAGTCCTGGCCAAACAGGGAGGGTCAGTTGTTAAGGTAACTCAGTGATATCCCATGGAGAGTGTTGAGTATTGGAGTCGAAGGCTTGAGCCAGGCTCACTTTTTGCAGCAAGCAGAAATGGAGAGCAATGAGTTCCCACTGAACTGTACTGCTGACCCCAAATGCTCCTGTGTTTATACCCAGACTGAGATTTTTCCAGGACACTGGGCTTCATTTTGAAGTATAATGGATTACAAGGAGTATCTCTGAGGATCACAACTCCATAGACTGTGGCTGTGAGGTTGTGTCTGGCCACTAATCTCTGAATTGCAATAGTTTAAAGATTTTCCACCAACAACAGAATACAGTGGCTAAAAAAACCTGCAGTCTACCAGCCAACCAACCAGCCAAACAAATCCCACAGCTCACCAATTAGACCAATTAGAGACCTCTCCTTATGGTAGTGGCTAATGTGGAGACAGGCCCACATTCTGTAGGACACTGTAGGTAGAAGAACAATTATCCTCTCACTCTCTGCATTTGGTCAGGGAGGCAGGATCTGGCCCTTTTCGTGGTGTTTAATTTCAGTCCTGCTCCTTAGCACCGGGATACTGAACAACCATTTATCCCAGAGTCCAGAGTGACACCCCTCAGGTTGAACATGCAGGTGTGCTCCACATCCATGGGCAGGAGAAAGTCACTGGAAGCCATTGCGTAGGATGGAAAGGGGAGTTTCTAAAATGCACCCTGGCCCAAAATGTTGGCAGAAGTATGGAAGAATATAGCTGCGAGCTGGCATGGGAACCTTCCTCCCCAACAGGAGACTGACACTATCTGTAAGCTTCAGACAGTGGTAGCTACAATGCTCCTAAGACTATACATAGATTCACTTTGTTAGAAGTTTCAACTAGAAGCAATACATATTTTTGCACTAGAAACTTTTATTTTTACACAAAGCTGTAATGCTGGGGGCAAAATTCTTCTCAGGGAAAGGTGGAAACGGATTTCAAAGGTATGTGTTTAAAAATTTTTGGAGACCCCCCCCCCCCCTTATTTTTTATAAAATTACTCTTTTCTCCCCACCCCACCACTGAAATGGAAATGAATCACTTCAGTTATTTTGAAAAAAAATTGTTTGATTGCTGTGAAACTAGATTTCTCCTGTTTATGTGTTCCCCCTTTCTTTTAATCTTTGGAACTTTTTAAATCTAGTTTTGAAATGTTTAAATCTGTGTTTTTCCCAGGTTGAACTAGCTTTTGAACTAGTTTTAGGGTTAATTTCGGGTAGCTGAGTGAGTTTGCTGCCAGAGCTAACACACGTTCAGATATGTATATCAAGTTCTTTAAATGTCTGAAATGTGTTCCGTTTATTTTTATTTCATAGTCTTTTGACTAGCTCCTGTGTTTAAAAAACATGTCCCTTTCTAAAGCTTAGTGTCAGTATGCTAGTTTTCAGCACGATTTATTCCATGAGGTTGTTGACTTCAATTATATTGTGGATACTCGGACACTGTTACTTAGTGGCTCAATTATACTTGCTTCTTGGATCAGTTCCTAGGTATTACTTAGGACTAAATAAAAAAGTAAAAATAAATCTTGTTTTCTCATGTGCTGTAGAACTAGTTGTTCCAAAAAGCACTTGTTTATCATGTTGAGAAATCGCTTCCTAAGCCATAGACTATGTGGTGGTTGACTAACTTACATCCTGAAACACAGGGGCAAGCTTGGAAAGGGCTGTCCAGATCGGTGAGTCCAGTTACTTGATACTCTGGGCAACCTGGGTTTGGAAACCCTGCTCTGTCGCTGAGCTGATAGGGTTTATTCCCTTGCTGCAGTGCTCAGCAACTCTGCTGAAGCCTTCCTGGCATGAGCTGGGCACTCGGTGAGGGACACAAGGATATGGATTATGGCCCTAAAGACACAGAGGCTGGAAATTGGACTTCTCCTAATCATGAGAGCTGTGGGGTCCGAAACAGCCCCTGGAGGACTACTGGAAACAAAACCTAATTGCAGGTCCATTGTCCTGCTGGAAAAGCCTTGTGGACAACGCAGGGAAGGAGATGCTTGGTGACTCCCACAGGGTATGGTGAAAAGGTCTGTCATTTTGGGGGTGACTGCAAATCACCTCGCCTTGTTAGTCCTCATGTACACCACTTCCCACAGGAATTCTTCCATGAACATGGGTGACCTGGGCCATACAGAGGACTCCTGCTGTGGTCTCACTGGTATCTTATCCAGGGGCACTAACAGGTGCCCATCTCTGCTGGCACATTCTCAGTAGACATCTCAGAATCAGTATTCTGTGATCACCTTTATGACTGTTGGTTCATAGTTGTTCCTTTTGTTCCTTGTTCACTTCCAGTTTACAAGCTTTTAATTTACAGCAGGATTCTTACTGCTAATCCCCATGGAAGACCTTGCCTTTGCGCTATTGCGTATTACCCTGTTTCTGTTATTCCAGCTTTCAAGGTCATCCTTTTCCTCCTGTATGAGCTCTCAGGCCTCCTTTCCACTGATGATGCTTTCTTGCTTTATGTTATCAACAAACTTCCTCAACAAGTATTCCCTTTTTAAGCCAGTCATTAATGGAAGTATTCAGTAAAACTAGTCCCAAGAGAAATTAAATTAGTAATTTCTCAACATTTCTCGTTTGCACTGCTCAAGCTTCTGCCCCATTTGTCTGGTTTCTTACCATCTCACAATTTTGGCTTTAATGCCCCTTTTCTCCAACTTAACTAAAAACTTGCCAGATGGCACTGGGGCCAAAGCTTTTCCAATATCTAGGTAAATGAGGACGACTAGATCTTCTGGGTACTGATTTCTTTCAGGGTTCAGCATGTCACAGGGCTGAATATTCAGCTGTCCCTGAAGGGTGGTAGAAGAGGGCAAGAAATGTCCTCCTCTTTGCATTGCTTTTCAAAGGTGACTCATGACTATGTGCCCTATACCTTTGGGACAGCTCAAGGTTGCTCTTCTCAGGCTCTGAGGGCCAAGAGCTGCTTGTACAATGACACGTGCGACATAGTACCTTGTTGCCACAGGTAGGTCTGAACTTTCCCTAAACTCATCAAGCACTGTAGGAGCTAAAGATTGCACCCTTGGACAGGAGCCCTTCACTGTTCTTTGGGAACCAGGCAAAAGTACATAGATAAAAATGCATGTGTTAGCTGTAAGGTGACAAGGTGTCCTATAAAAGTGCAGCAAATCCCACCTCTGTCCCACTCATTTGGTAGTTCTTTAACTCCATGGTTATGCTATCATTTTCATTTTGCAACCAAGGCTGTAAATCAGGTCACACTTGATCTTTTCCTGGACCAGACAAGCCACACTCACCAGTGTTTGGTTAGTGAATAGATGTGATGGGTTTTCTTTCCTAACCTCCTGAGCCACTGATTCTGCAGCTGGTCATCCCCTCCATCTCACCTCTGCAGACCTCTGTCCCTCAGATTGTGCCTACCCTTGCTTAAGGACTGGACCTGCCAGCACCCATGCTGAGCATGCACCAGGTGTGGATCTCTGCTGAGCGAGGGAGCACTGCTGCAGGTTGCTACTCGCACGGGTTCAGCATCCCAGCATGGTGCATATGTGCTCTTGGGTCGGGTGCAGGCAGGGCCAGAAACCCAATAGCCCAGTCCAGCACATACCCTGGGTTGTCTGACGTGTTGTCAAGCACTGTTGTGGGTCTGGTGTGAGCAGCAAGGGTGCATCTCAGGGGCCTGAGTTTGTGTAAGCCAGCTCTTTGCCTCATAGGGTATGTCACTTTTGGAGGTTTCAGAGCTGCCTCCAAAAGCAGACACCTTTGTTGTATGAGTTTTCAGTCTGACATTAGCCTGCCATTAGGAGGGGGGATCAGACAGTTGCAAAAGGAGCATGAAAGGAGATGGGAGAAGGCTCCTGGCCTTTTGTTCCCCGTGGAAGAACAGGTGCCCTGGCCAGCAGCATGGCTCTAGTTAGAGCACGACTGGGGAAGGAGGGGGTGGAAGAGGGGGCGTCTTGCTGCAAAGAGGGAGACTGCATCTTGTCCTCAGACCTCTGCTCACTCACTGCTCCTGGGCACAGAAAGGCAGCCTGCATGTGGCTGTGCCCTCACTAGCCCCTGGTGTCTGCTCTGGCTCTCTCCTTTCCCTCCTGGCTCAGTTACTTGAGGTTGTTGGTTTCCTGGCTGTGGGCAGAAGGTGTTTTTGAAGGAGAAGGTGGTAGCCTGGGGGTGGATCGAGAGTGGGAGACAGAAGAGGGGAGGAGTCACTGATCAATGCTAATAAATAAAAGGCCCCTCTTCTTCAGCCCAGGGTCCAGGACACTGGGAGAGCTGCCCCCTCAGACAAGAGCTGCAGGCTGGCGGGGAAGCGACGGCTTAGTGAGTATGCAGGGACTGCCTTGCTTTTCCTGGACAACTGCTTGTTGTTAATGCCTTGCTGGTGCTTCACAGCTGCAAAATGTTAGGAGTGGCTGCTATGGTGTGTGTAACATTGTGATTCTCCACTCCAGCAGGAGACAGGTCAGAGGGCTGCTTTTCTGATCTCCCCTTTATTTGGGGGACTGCTGAGATTTCCTCGGCATTTGCAGGCAATTAATGTTAGCTCCTCTTTCTATATTTCTAACCAGTGGATGCTGCTAGAAAGCAGGGGGATTGGGCTCACTGTGCTGCATGGTGTGTTGCCTCTGGGGCAGCCCACTGATGCTGGGGAGGGGAGATGTGTGCTGGAGAAGTATGGAGTGCAGGGGGAGTAGAAAGGAGATGTACTTTTGCAAGGGAAAGTGTTCCCCGAAGGAGATTTGTTGGTATAGGGTTGTGTGGCCAGCATGTTCATTCATCCCTTGGAAAATGCCTTGCCTCTGTGGTGAAAAATGAAACATTTGGGTTAAAGTAGTGTTTGTGGTTCTTCTGTGGTTGATGGCAGGGGATGCTCCAGGCGTTCTGGGATCAGAGTCCTCTGAAATGGGAGCAGAGTCTTCCAGGGAGCAGAATGCTCTGCCCTGAGTGAAGACAGATAAATAAAGCGGGTTTGGCTGGAAAGCATGTTGGAGTTTCCCACTGTGCAGCCTCACCTTCATTCCAAAGTACTCCCAGCATCTTCCTCCCTGTGCCCCACTGCTTTCCTGCTGGGGTCTCTCCTCCCTCAAGCCTCCCTTTCTCGGCAGCTCCCGTGAGCTCCCAGAATATACAAGACATTCAGGAAACCTATAAAATCCACATTCAACACTAACTCCAAAACTGTGGGCTCTAAGGAATGCAAACAATCCCAGAGCAGAGAATTCCCTTAAAGAGACCGGAGTGGCAGGGCATGGAGGGATGGCAGAAAAAGTCTCAATTCTCCTCTGACCTTGTATCTATAGCAGACTTCTGGCTTTTGCCCCAGCACAACCTAGTTTTCCTCCTCATCTCAGGCTGAGCACTGAATGGGCAGGATGTGGACAGTATGGGGGGCATTGATGGTGCAGGACTGAGCTGCTCTCTGCGTGGTGTGGGATAATGGGGAAGAAAAGCAATCTTTCTCTTTGGTCTGAAGTTGAAGGCACTGCTCAGTTTCTCTCCCAGAGACCACAGGCTTCAGGCAAGGGCCATGAGTTTGGCATTGAAAGGGTAAGTTGTAAAGCCCAGAGTAATCTTGTTCCACTGAAGTTTCAGTGGAACAACACTTCCCATTGGGGAAGTGTTAGGCTCTGGCTAGCTGTCCCTGTAGTTCTTGGCTGTGTCACCTGCAGCGTGGCTCCCCAGACCGGCCTCTGCAGGTGACAGCAGTGACAACACCACACTGGCTTGGAGGGAATGGTCTGCACCCAGAGTGCACTCAGTCTGCACCCTATCAGTTAGAAATCCTGATGCCTGCATGTACATATGGACAAAACAGGCGGTCACCACAGCTTGGATCAGACATAACAATGGTTACTGTACCCTAGGCTCATCCCCAGGCAGTGTGCATGGTCCCAGCCCCACCACTGCCATGGGGGAGGGCTGGCAGGCACTGAGTACCCACCTTCCCTCCCTGTCTTGCCTCTAGCAAACTACTCCCTTTTGCTTTTCACCTAGCAGGGATGGCCATCTCTGTAACTCCTTTCTTCTTTTACTCCCTCCTGCTGTACCATAGAGCTGAGGAGGGGAACATCCCATCTTTTGTCCATTGCTGCTGTCTGTGACGCTGGTCCCAGACAAGCTCTTTGGGTGCTAGAAGGTGAGGAAATGCTCCCAGAAACTGCTGGCATGGGAGATTCATCCCAGCTGAAAAGCCTTGCCTTGACATCTGACTTTGGTGCCCAGTGGGGCAAGGACTGCTAGTGCTAGACCAGAGAGGCAGCAGTCCTGAGAGATATGGTTACCTTTGCCTTCACCAAGATGCTGTCCCTTGGGCTGGAAGAGCAGTGTAGGGTCAGGACCACAGTGAGGACCTGCAGAGATAGAGTTCTGGGTGCTGCTGTCATCTCAATGCGAAAATCATGATCCCTCCAGCAGAAGGGATTCTTCTAGGTTGCTGCTTGTCACTCCTAGAGCAGTAAAGTAGGAGAGGGGAAGGGGCAGTAGGGTTAGATTCCCCCTCTGATGACTGGCAGGCTGGGACCGTAGCAGGGGCCAGCTGGAGGGAGGGGGCCTGAGTGGGGACAGTGTTTGAAGCCTCATTCTCTATGTCTCTGTTGGCAAAGCTGACAGAACACTGTGGGCTGGGTGTATCCAGACAGAGGATGGCGAGGGCAAAGAGGGCAGATCAGAGGAAAAATTAGAAAGGCAAACATTTACATTTGGGATCAGCACACACCTCTTCAGCAGGGCCCCTGGCAGCCCCTGAAATTCCTTTCACTTGTACAGGCCAGCTTTTCTGAGCGTGGAGTGCTAGTGACACACTTGCCTATGAATTATGGCCCCCAGCCCTGAACTGGGAGAGAAAGGGGGCATGCCCTCTCCTTCCCGAAACCTGATTCAGTCTTCTAATAGAGGATGTTTTGTAATGGCTCCATAAAGAGTGTGTACCAGCCAGCCGTTGCCTTCCCCAGGCTCTTTCATGGGCCCCCTCCTGGCTCTGTTTTCATAATAAACATTCCACTGCTAATTTTGCAGGTGGCCCAGGATCTCCAGCTGCCCTCAGTGGGAAGAGAGCGAGACACAGCAAGAGAGACAGAGTGAGAGATTCCTCCCTGCACTGGCACAATGCGCACTCTCATCATCCTTACGTTCCTGGCTGTCTTGGTGATGGCTGCTACTTGCTATGGTAGGTGCCCTTTTTTACTGAGTAGAGTGATAACTCCAAACCTGCAGGCATCTTTGGGTCTGTTCAGATGTTTTTATTCAACTTTGTGTCTTCTTTCTCCTTAACTTGATCTCTTGCCTGCTTTTCTGCCCTTGTGTCAGACCGTCCTAGCCCTGCTCCAGAGCTGTCATCTTCAGTCATTTTGATTTGTGGTCCAGGATGCTTCAGCCCCTTCCTCTCTGTTCCAGCTCACCTCGCAGGCTGCTCCTCTTTCTGCCCCTCTGTTGTCTGGACTACAATAAGAGTTCTTATTCTTAACTCTTCCGTGTTAATGGGGAGATTTCCCTTTCTCCTTTTGTAATATCAGCCCCCTTTTCCTGTCAGGCACACAGTTTCATACTGCTGGAATTAAGATACTGTTTCATGCAAGAGTCAAGCACATCTCACTGTGCTAATCCATTCCCTAAGCACACATGCAAGTTTTGAAGGTAAGCAGGTATCATATCCACTGTAGTGTCAGGAACATGAAGGTGAGGAACTATGCTTGAGAATCACATACTGTAAGACCAAGCACAAGCCTTGAAGTCCTGGCTAAGACATCAGGTTGCTCCATTCTAAACTCCTGAACACCCTAAACTCCTCATATAAATGTTAGGTCATGCCACTGATCCCTTTCTCTTCCTTTTAAACAGGTGTCTTAAAACCTGGCTTCTCTGATTTCTGTGTGCCTGTTCTAGTGATCTGTGGTGTGTGAAAGACTGTGAATCCCATCAGTACAGTGCCTTACCACGTTTTACTCTTTCTTTCCCCAGAGTCCCATGAGAGCATGGAATCCCATGAGTATCTCAGTAAGAGACTGCTTTACTATTTTCTTGAATTTGAAGTGTGCTACAGACATCTCCAAGACCATTTCCGTGTACTTTACTGTGGAGATTAAATAGGCAGAACCACTCAGCCCAGGGAAATTGAATTTACTGGGTGATGGAGTTGCAGGATGAATAGCAAGAGAGTTAAAAAAATACTTCACATGTTTGGGCACAAGTGCATACCAATTTGTTTTGCAAAGAATATAATGAGAATTGGAAAACAAAGAATCATGAACTTAGATCCCTGCTGCATCCACCTAAAACAGGTTAAGTGACACTAGAAAGGACATTGCTCAAAAAGCTCTGAGATGAGCACAGAAAGAGGTATTGCATAAGCCAGTGACATGATTTGTACTTCCCCAAGAACAGGGAGAGCCTTACTCCCAGCACCTTGGAAGAAGCAGGTGGAATGTGTGGGCAGGAGGGACCCTTGGTCTGGAAGAGAGAGTTAGTGTCACAGGAGAAGCATGAAATGGTGGAGAGTCTCACCATGGAACAAGGAATAACCTGGAGGGGTTAAAGAACAGATGGTTCGAAACTAAAAAGAAATTAGACCATCTGGAGAAGGACTGGACTTCATAAAACAGCTGGTCAGAAGCACAAAGGCACAGGTGGAAGCCAATGCCAAAGACATCCACAGACTCTTGAACTCTGCAATAGGACTGTGATGTTTCTCAGAAAGGACAGAAGGGACCTTCAGGCACCTCAGTCCAAAACTGCCACACAGTCTCCGCTTAGTGACTGCCTAACCTTGGAGGCAGATAGACTTACTCAGGCCCTTCCCGTTTTTACCTATAATTTTACGATTCTACTAATTCTAATGAGCATGCCCAGACCTCCCACGGTCTGCGCAGCTTGGCACCTACCTCTTGGCCAAGCTCCACTCACTCAGAGGGGCTGTGGCAGCAAAATCACAGTAGCTTTACCCCGGGTGGCTTGAGTAACAGCAGAGCTAGACCAGCATGTCCACTTCCATACAGGCTGCACAAGCCAGAGGGAGAGCCTGTGCACGAACCAGTGGGGTGGACAGTGGGGAATATTAAAAGGTCCTGGGTTTCACTGTGCCTGGGAGGGCAGACAAAGAGGCTGTTATAAATGTGGAAGTTAGCTTTTGTTGAAATCTGGCCTTGAAAGTGTCTATCTACTCTGAACAACCCCTTGCCTTCTCAGATCCCTTCATCAACAGGCGAAGGGCCAATGACTTCATACAAGCTGGCATGAGACCAGGAGGCATCTTTCAGGAGAGGTATGTTATGGCCTCAGGACGCTGAGGACGGGAGTGGGGAGAGGTCTTTCCTTGCCAGGCACAGGCTGGTACCAGGGGAGAAAGCCATGGTGACTTCTGAGAAGCCTCAGCCCCTCTCTCAGTGTGAGGTGCCCGTGAAGTCCCCAACCCTGGGAGAAGCCAGTACTCAGATAGCAGAGAGTGAGTCCTTGTGTTTGAGGACATATCATGTGCTGGGAGGGCTCTGCTTAATTTGTCTGAAGGAAACACCAACAGAAGGAGAGGGAATCAGTGTGGGATGGCCAGAAAGGAAGCTCAGTTTGAGATCTTGTTCTAATCCTCAGCTCTCATGCAGAATTTGCATGACCTTTTCTAAATCACAGGGCCATCTGGGGGCCTCCTTGCCTCATCTATAAAAAGTAGATATAGGCAGTTTCATGCCTCATGCAGGGCTTGTGAAAATAAAGGCTGAAGCACAGAAATAATCTCCTAGTGAGGTGTCAAGGCAAACCTTCTTCACAGTACCAGGTGGCCCTTTTGCAGGATGTTTCAGGTCTTTGTTCCATGCGTGGCTTTGGGGATGAGCAGAAGAGCTGAAGGCAGCAGGCTGGGGGGCTGCAGAGGGAGGACTCTTCCTCAGGTTGAGGCAGGAGGCATCCCCCTCTCCCCACCACCCTACTTAGCCCTGAAATAAAAGGTTAACTGGGGAGGCAGAACACTCCTGTTGTAGTCACATTGCTCCCCTGGATGTGGTGAACACAGAAGGTGATATGCTAACATCTTGGTAGCTGGATGATGTAATCTGGTGATGGACCCTTAATCCTGGTGGGGGATTGTGGGGCAGGAAAAGGCTGTAGACAGATATTTAAAATGGCAGCACTCACCACTCATTTCTCCTACTTTTGCAGGATCAGGGAGCGTAGTAAGATGCCCCAGGAACGTCAGAGGGAGATCTGTGAGGACTATTACCCCTGCGAACTGTACGCTTTTCACCATGGCTATGCTGCTGCTTACAGGCACTATTTTGGGACAAGGAGGACTAAGTAAAGGATGACCTATCCCCATCCTGGGGCCTGGAGCCCAGGGTATCCTCCCAAAAAATGCAATGGCTCTGAAACATATTCAGTTGCTTGTGTCCCTGTATGTTATCCTGCCTGCTGCTTCTCTCCCATGTAGCCATGGATGCCTACACTGTGTAAATTAGCGCTGAGCTGACATAGTAGAGATCAGAGAGAGTTCAGGATGTGTGTGTTTACTACACAATAAATTGCTGGTTTGATACTGTCTTCTCATGAGTCACAGTATTTTGGGTGTGTGTGCAATTTTCCATGAAGAAGCTGAGTTTGTTTATCATAGAATCTGGTGCGGATTACAGAAAAAAGTCACTACCTTGCAATCACACGAGTTTGAAAGGATCTACAATGTTTTTGTTTCAGGGTCTACAAGTGGCTTCGTTTAGAGGTCACTGGCAAATTTCAGTTCTCAGTCTGAAGACATCTTAAAATGGCATGGTGTTCAGAAAGCAGGGCAAGATGCACTTTTTGAAAAAGAAATCTATAATATCTTTCCTCAGTTGGGGAAACAAAATTCAGAAGGCGCCTGTTCAATCTTAAAAACAAAGTTAGGGCAAGAGTTAGTGACAGAAAAAGCCGTAAATTGCATTTTGTCTATCCAGCTACCCTCAGGTCCTGATGTAGGGTGCTCCCGTAGAAAGGAGCGTGTGATCCGGACTTTACTTATATTTCCTTTTGGAATCCCCTTTCATGCCCTTAATTCCACTTGGAATGATTCCGGTAGTGCTAGAAAGCTGCAGAAACCAAAGGTGAAGAGGGGCTCCAGATGGTAAATAAAAAAATAAAAGAAACGCAGTGTTTGGAGTTAAGCCCAACTTTGTTCACCTAGAACAATTTTATTTTACTGTTCATAACTCATTTGAAACAAAGATGTGGCCTGACCCTGTGCACAGGTTGCTGAGCACCTCCCAGCCCACTGAGGAGTGAGCATGACCGCTGTCGGGTTGTCACCGGCACCAGTGCACCTTGCAGAGCCTGTCCCCAGGCCAAGAAGCACCAGTGCTGACATGCCCAAGAATTCAATACTACTCCAGGCTGGTCAGCAGCCACAGCAGCTTGGAGACCCCTTGGTGTGGGGTGTGTAGGAGACACAGCATCTTCTATCTCAGCTTAGCACAGCTGGTTTCAATATTCACATCTGCAGGCTTCCACAGGCACCTGCAAATTATGGAAGTGGGAAAGATTCATGGCACGCTATCAAAGGCTATGAGGTATAAAGTATCAAATTGTTGACTATTCTGTGAAATTAAGCCTAGAGCCAAATCTACCTGCCATATTAGAAACACACATCTTCTTGCAAAATATGCTTCAAGGCTTTGCCAGCTTTGAAGATGAACTTCTGGAAAGAAATGCGATTTATTCATTGAAAACACTTCTGATGATAGGAAACTTCACCCTGACAGCTGCTAAAGTTTTGCCAAAGGAAGAAGTGAGAGATAAATGAGTTTAAGGAAAAAAAGCCATATGGATTAGGTACATTTGTACCCACAGTTGTTCTGCATGTTCCCAAGTAGGTGAACCTTACGATCACGAACCAGGGCAAAACTTTCATAACCTAAAGTCAACAAGTCTGCAGTGTCTGGGTTTCACTTGACACTGTGATGCTACCAAAATGGAAGGTACAGGGCTAGTGCTGTCTGAGTCTGTGTCAAGAAATACCTGGTGATTCCAACCTTTGGTTTACCAGTATAAATAATGAATAATACCAGAGATTTCTGTGGGATTTTGTTAGTGTAAGCAATAACCAAACATGTTTAAGAGACTACATGCTGGTTAGAAAGCTTGGGAAAAGTTGGGAAGAGAGGTAAAGCTGTTTGGATTACTAGAATTGTATATTTATATTCTTTCACGTTTTCTTTTGGAAGCATAACTTTCCTAGAATACCTATTATTTTTAGATATTTATTTATTTTTAAACTGTTGCTTTTTAAGATACTTTTGCTGGAAGTTGTTAGTATATATATTCAGTCTTTCCTGGACTGTAGAAGAGTTAAACTTTTTTTTTTTTTTTTTAAATCCTTAAATTTCTTTAAGCTAAAAGATAGTGTTTCTGGGGATTGGCACAATCCCTAATGGCTCTGACTGCCCTTGGGAGCCTTTTAGGCTTTAATTCTGTAACCCTTGGATATCTCCCCTGCATGTAAGGCTGAGAAGGACTGGATGTGAGGTGGAGGAAAATGTGATCCGTGTGCTGTGTTTGGGACGTGGCTTGGGGAACTTGGCTGGTGGGTTTGGGGAGTATGGGGTTATTGGTAAATAGGCTGTAGAAGATCCTATGCAGAGCTCTTGACATACCAAGCAACCACAGCCACTCAAGTCCTGAAGAATAAAACACTTTTGGAGTTTCAAGGTTTATTTGATTTTTAGACAAGAGAAGCCAAACTAATAGCCTCCATACTAGGAAGATTTCCAGGAAGAAAAAAGAAAGACCCTCCCCCAAACTAACTACCAAAGAACCCGACAGTATAAAAATCTCAGGTCTCTGAAGTGGTTTGGTGAAACTGTCTGAAGCAAAAATCTGTGTTTGCCCTATGTAAACTGTTTCATGAGTGAGTTTACCCTCAGAGGAATGGGTCAGGGCGGGGTGGGGGAAAAGGGTCACCATTGGGTTAAGTCTCTTTTGATTTTCCACATGAGAGAGCTCCATCACACGAAAGGAGCTGCTTTACTTCAGGGTGTGCTGGTCTCTCGCCTGGCTTTCCGGCAAGAAACTGAATGATTTTCACGTTTATAATAAAACTGATTTTTTTATCCAGTTGTTTTTCTTCAACAGTCCCATTCAAAACCTCAGATAAAGTCTTCTGGAAATGCCATGAGTCCTGAGACGGATATCAAAATTGCTGCCAGGACCCGATATCTCCTGGCTCAAAGGACAGGCTTTGTTTTGGAGCTCAAACATGGGAACACAAGCCAGAGCCCCGATCTCTCCAGGCGATCACAGGATATAAACTGCTGCCCGAAAGCAAGCTCCGGAGAACTTCAGTAACCTCCAGGAAAGCTCTGAGGTTAGGGAGACTAGCGCAGCCAAAGAAGACATGAGGAGTCTGCTGGCACCGCTGATCGTGACTCTGGCCCTGGCAGTGCTCTGCTGTTGTGAGAAAGGTAAGGGGACGTCTTCCTGGGAGGGCTCCCTGGAGCGCTGCTCAACCCTGCAGCTTGCCGTCAGCTTCCCGTCAGTCTGGGAGAGATGCACAGCTTCGGGGGGGAGGAGGTGCACTGCCGGTCATTGCACAACTTCAGATCTCTGTCTGAGAGACAGAGTCATGGATGAGAGAGGGCTTGGGGATAGAGAGCCTCATGCCGGGCACTTTCTTCCACTGGTCAACCCCCCACCCCTCCAGTTGCACCACTGAATTGCAGCAGAGAATTTGAACATTTTAAGATGTTTAAGCATTAAACCAGTTTAGTGTTTAGGTGAACTGGCAAAGGTATGCTGGATGCTCACTTTTGAGTAAGAGGGTTGAGCTGCAGGCAGATTTGTGTCGACCACAGGGAGAGGGATTTTGTGCCTGCCAGCCCTGGAGTGCTGTAGGATCACAGAGATAGGCACTGAGTCAAGCCTTCACCTGCAGGGAGATGTGGGATGTGGAGAACTTCTGGAGGAAAAAAAGCCTCCTGTTGGTGGTTAAAAAAAAAGGGAGTTGTCCCATTGAAATAAGAGCACATCACATTTGAAGGTGATTTAGCCATGGTGACTTTATGATCAAGAGACAGTAATGTAGTGGCAGCTCTGTAGTTGATGGAGAGAGAAGGGAGGAAAGATCAGAAAAACAAGTGTTTTCTCTTTACAGCAGAAAAAGAGAAGCTGAGCAGGAGAGGGCCCTGTCTTTTCTTGTATTATCCCATTCAGAGTTAAATTTCATTCAGTCCTTGGCATCAGATATGTCATGATTCAATATTGGCAAATATATTTTGTTTGATCTGTCAGTCTCTCTCTCACTTTTTCACTCTTGAGTATGTATCTACTTTTTTTTAGTCATTATTATTATTCCAGATTGCTTAATGGCCTTGGAGTAACTTCTAATTTATTTTTTTAAAATCCAAGGAACGTATACATAGCTTAAAAATAGAACTACACACAACCCTTTTCACACAAAGTATTTGTTTAAGTACAGTTGTTATTTTTTTGGTCTCTAGAGTCCTCTTTCTACCCATAAATACACTTATGCCACATACCTGGTGACTTGGGTGGAACTAACATTGTAGAAGAAAAATATGGTGAAATAGTGGAAGAAAAAAATGTGAAATAGGGCAGTGCGGGAGAGCCAGGATTAGAAGACCTACCATTTCTCTTAGAGGATGCTTTCCTTGGGTGTTTGCAGGGAGCATTAAGGATTGAGGATTAAGATTAGGACTGAACACAGAAATACAGTGTGTAAATTCCTCTTGGGAGGGCTGGTGAGCCAGGTACCTCAACCCTGAGCCACAAAGCTGTGAGGGTAGAGTTGTTCCTAATTTTCGGCCCTATTTCCCTTCCCTATCAATAGTTTGTGATTTCTCCCTAGAGTTAAGGAAACCTCTCTTTCCAAAGATAGAGGAGATGCTCAGCTATCTTCAGGTTCTGTCCAAATTTGGGGTTTTGCTCAAATGGTCCCCTAGCTCTAGCTGTCTCTGCTCTTAGCCATGGTGGGGAGGGAGAAGGAGGAAGGTCTTCCTCCAGCTTCCACAGTGGTTATATGGTCATTGTGTCATTTAATCTGGCTCAGAGGAAGTTGAAATTAAACAAATCCAGGCATAATGGGTGAATTTTGCTGTGCTGAAGAAGTCTATCCCTAAATGGTGGGTGTTAATAAAACCCTTCTTTGGGAAGAAAAGTCTTTCTGGGAAAGGGGGGGAGCTGGATCCACCCAGTAAGCAGAGGGATTCAGTTAGAGTGGAGCAGAGGAGGACGACTCACAAGCAAACTCCTCTCTGTCTGTCTGTCTGTCTGTCTGTCTTCCAGATCCCAAAGACCCCTCAGGATCTCCCAGCGCTGCCAGTGAGTATATTGTGACTGATGCTCAGCTCCATTCTCCTGCATCTACTTCCCTTCTTCCCTTTGATAAGTTCAAGGGATGAACAAGAACCATGCTGAGTCCCTCTAGCTGCTCCCTTTTTGCTCCCTCAGCACTGCAGTCCCTGAGGTGCAGGAGCACCTGCAGCAAACAGAAGGGCTGCCTTTCACTGCCATGGGGGCAGGAGACACCAGGGAGGTCAGCCTCCCTGCACTGGCAGCCTGGCATTGCTCCGGGTGTGCTAGTGCCATAGCCTGCATCTCCACAACCCTTGAGCAGCCCCCAGGCAAGATGTGAGTCCTGCAGGTTGTTAGCAGCTGGATGCATCTGCCCTCTGTGAAACAAGGTGATGTGAGTGGAGCAACACGTCCAGTATCCCGGCTTCTCTGAGCTGGCCTCAGAGACCTATCCAAAGTGACTGCTGTGTCCCCAGACTGTTAAGAAAGCAGAACCTGCCCCAGGGCCTCCAGGCACTGGTCTTTTGGATCTGCTGAGCAGCCAGTCTGGTGTGCAGGATCACAGAGCAGAAAGGTTTGGCACCACACAGCAACAGGCTGTAACATCCCTGCCAAATCCCACAACCTGGAGAGCCTGAAAGCAAGTGCCTTCCTTGGCTGCTCCTGGGGGCTACAGTCCCTCCTCTGTCAGGTTGCCTGGGACGTGGGGATTTGCACACCTTGGAATGTCCACAGCTTTTGCAGCAAGCTGATCCTGGCAGAAATCTGTATGGAAAATCCCCCTCGTTCTTCCCTGTCTCTCCTTTCTCACACCTTAAAGGATAACATTGCTGCTGGGGAGCATGAAAGCTGGTATTTCTCCAGTGAGCCAATGCAAACACAGATTGGGAAAGAGAAAAAAAATGCAAAGAGTGTTCAGGGAAATGTGGTGATTTCTGACAGCACATTAATTGGCATCTGTGTAATCAGTATTTTGATCCAGACTAAACCCCAGATTGCTAGAGAGGAGGCACCTCTCACCTGCCAAAGAGAAACACGGTCAAACACCCCACGATGATGAGGAAAGTGCACAAACGCCACTGTCTCCCCACAGACAGAGGACTTAGAAACTGTGTTCCCCCACTGACAGTGACAGTTTGCCAGTTTCTCTGCTGAAACATGTATTGGTGTGCAGCTCCCTGTGTTGCTGGTGTGCCGGCATCCGTGCATACCTCTGCTGGTGTGGGTCCGTCCCATGGAGCGAGGCTGTGCTGTGCTGTGCCCTGGCTGGGAGTGGGGGGTAAAGTGGCTCTACCTGCTGCTCCACAGCACCCCAGTGTTTGCACAACCACAAATCTAAGGGAACAAATAAGCAACCGTGCTGACATGGTGTGTCAGTGGAGACCAGGGGATACTACTGTCATAGCAGAAAGACCTCTCATGTTCTCCAGGTGCCTGAACACCAGGATCTTTGCACCTACTGGGTGTATTTCTCTATGGGTGATGTTTACTCTCATTATTTTATACCCGTCACCTTTCATGGATCTCCGCACATGTGAGCATTGGTATTTTCATGTGCCACCTGCTGCTTATGGCTCATTAGAGGCATTTTAAGGCCTGGTGGCTGGTATCTCACATCACTCTCAGTCTGAGTCAAAATACAGAAAGGAAGCCAAGACCCTGAAGTTAAGTGGGCCAGGGAGAGAGGGTGCCATTCCCTTCATTTTCTCCTTACTCGTATTTTATGCTGTCATGACTTTGCCTTCTGCCCATTTGCTGTGGACTCAGATCATGCTGTGTGATAAGGGAATAGAGTTTATGACAGAAAAGGCCCTTGCTCCATGTAGATGTGCAGGTTGGAGTGAGGAAGGAGCCCAGATGTTGAGCTTTGAGTGGACAATGGAGTGGGCAGAGATGAACAGGCAATTAGGATGGGGCATGACAGTCATCTGCTTGTGAAGAGAGTACTGTCCCTTTTCAGAGGTTAGACTGGTCCTTGTTTTGCATAGACCATGGCCCTGCATCTCTAACCTGCTGTGTTCTCTCTTGGTAGGCATCAAGATTAATAAGGAAGTTGCCAATGCCTTTGTGAAGAGGCAGAAGAGATCCAGCCTGTATGAACGGTAACAACTCAGGAGTCAGGCTGAAACTGGACTGTGGACCAGTTCTGAAGAGGGGGTGGGAAGGAAACAGGACATAATGAGGCATTAATTTGTTGTACATTTATGTTATTACTTTCATGTGTAGAAGCAAAAAGGTTGTAGGAGACACTCATTGATAGATAAATGGTTCTTTTTTTCGTAAATATCCTTTTGCGAGCTCATAGCTGGACTCTTTTATTACTCTCAGGAAGACAGTACTAGCTGTCTGGGCTAGCCATGGGGACAGCAGGATACAAGTTAGAAGCTGCTCTAACCTGCAGGGTCATCAGAGCCGATTTCCAGGATAATGAGCATCACAGAGCCTTGGCCATTGCCTCCGGCTTCCTACAAAGGAAGCACAGCTCTATTGCAGGGTTGAGGCTAGATCAGATTGGATGTTCTTTCTGAAGCTGTAGAACCTCCATTTGTGCAGAAATCCTAGGCATGAAGATTTGGAGAAATCCCAGCTATAAACATTTGGAGAAATTTGAGGTCATCCAAGAATGTTACTAATCTATTTCCTGGAAGAGTTTGTTAAGCCATTGTCTCATGTAGGCCTGTAGCATAAAGAATTTTTATTCAATCCTTCTTTGGACTAGAAGGATAGTGTTGGCTTTAAATGATAGAAGATTGGGAGGCTCCATCTGCAGAGGAGAGGATCAGAGTATTGTAGCAGAGGAACTGGCTGATGTTGAAACTTGCAGTGATTAAAAACAAGATGAAATTCACAAGTAGCAACTGTACTGACTGTTCTGACTACCCCCTTACAGTTTCTGCATCGTAAAAGTAGCTTCTGCTGTAAGCATTAATCGGTAAGGACTGAGGTAGACAGGCAGCTTGGTGTATTATTTGATCATGAGGTAACGTTAGTCTGGAAATATGGATGCAACAAATGGAATTCAAGGGTGTTGCAGGGTTTTTCCAATACAGAAATAAAGAAATTAATGAGATACTGGTGGGACTTCTCCTGTAGCAGGAAAGATTAACCAAACCTGGAACAGGAGTTGAGAAGTGCATCCAGAGTGTAGCTGAGACTAGAAGATTTGGGCTTGCTTAGCCTGGCAAAACAAAAGCTGAGTGGGGATAGTATTGCTGTCAACAACAGAAGTGAGGATGATGAGAGGAAACTCCTTAAGCTAAAGGAAAATAGTGGCTAGCGGGAAAGTGAGCAGAAACTGGGAGCAAATAAAAGTAAGCAGGAAATAATTAAATAAAAAATAAAATAAATAACAACAACAAAGATTCCTGGGTAGTTGGGGAATTGGGTTGGGGACAAAAAAAACCCTAACTGCTTCTGTGGTCTCCTTTGCTGATAAAACCTCAAGAGCAATTGCTTTAAGTTGGGTTCAATTCCAACTTTTTCCAGCATTAATTAAGTAGTCCATCTCTGTGTAAGTAGATGTTTAACTCACCACAACAAGTCTCCTGTTGGGGCACCCTGGGGAATCACTCTTCTCATGTTAGTATCATGGGTGTGAAACGTCTCCAACTGCATCGTCAAAAATTTGCAGAATGGCATCTCTCTCTCTGTCTACTCCAGGTACTTTGAGTATTACAAAAGTCCAATGGAGCAGATGCATGAGCGTTGTGAAAACTACCCTCCCTGTGACTATCTCTCTGACCAAATAGGATTTTCCATGGCCTACAACCGTTTCTTTGGGAGATACTAAGGACGGGACGGTCACTTCGTTCATTTTGCTTGGGACCACTCTGAACCCCCCAGGAGAAAGAAGGTTGTGGGTGGGAAGGAGGGAAGAAAAACATCTAGACTGGGGTCTTCTTCAGAACACCAAGGCAATAATTATCCCACTTGTTGAGCTTGCATTAGCTTTCTTCCTTTCATCAAAAATCTTTCTCTTCAGTCGTCTTTTGTGGTATTTTGAGCTTCACCAGAAATGGCTGAGAAGACTCTGTCTTACCTCCTTCCATTTGAATCCCCAGGACACAATAGGTGAAAAAATTGTTATTCCTCTCAAGAAAATCAATGTATATCCTAGAAACATGACAAGATATTTTGTCGTCTTCTGCAAAATGCATGAAGATTATAGAAGGAGAATGTCACAACATGTGTAAGTGTGATGGATCTGATCCTGGGATACTCACTGGGAAGAAGGCAGAACGGCTGCCTCCTGGTACAATGACTAGGAAAGTTCAGTATTTTCAAGTAGAATAGTCACCCTAAATATGTGCCAATGTAGGATCATTTTGCAAGGATAGAAGTGTGGAAATACTGTTACATAGCCAGAAATCAGTTTCTGGTACACTTTTCTGATTATTCTGTCACAAAACTTGCCTGTACAGCAACAACAGATAAATCCCCAAAGGTGTGTTTGAGGAGTCCTTTTATAGATGAGCCCTTCCATTTATATGCTGCATTCAATGACTGCCTGTAAAAAGTAACTTGGAAAGCTCTTGTTATTTTTGTTACAATTGGTTTCTGGTGAAACTGAAT
The DNA here is from genome assembly GCF_965638725.1 of Aptenodytes patagonicus. NCBI lineage: Eukaryota > Metazoa > Chordata > Aves > Sphenisciformes > Spheniscidae > Aptenodytes > Aptenodytes patagonicus. The sequence continues at coordinate 55,035,312 of NC_134949.1, forward strand.
ATACCCAAGCAGAACAAAAACATTCCTCTCTGATGCTTTAGTATTTATACTTGAAACTAGAATCATAGAATCATTGAGGTTGGAAAAGACCTCCAAGATCATCGAGTCCAACCATCGACCCAACACCACCATGCCCACTAAACCATGTCCCTAAGTGCCTCATCTACTCGTCTTTTAAATACCTCCAGGGATGGGCACTCAACCACTTCCCTGGGCAGCCTGTTCCAATGTTTCACCACTCTTCCAGTAAAGAAATTTTTCCTCACGTCCAATCTAAACCTCCCCTGGCGCAACTTGAGGCCATTTCCTCTCGTCCTATCGCTAGTTACTTGGGAGAAGAGACCGACACCCACCTTGCTACAACCTCCTTTCAGGTAGTTGTAGAGAGCGATGAGGTCTCCCCTCAGCCTCCTTTTCTCCAGGCTAAACAACCCCAGTTCCCTCAGCCGCTCCTCATAAGACTTGTTCTCCAGACCCCTCACCAGCCTCGGTGCCCTTCTCTGCACACGCTCCAGCACCTCAATGTCCTTCTTGTAGTGAGGGGCCCAAAACTGAACACAGTATTCGAGGTGCGGCCTCACCAGTGCCGAGTACAGGGGCACGATCACTTCCCTAGTGCTGCTGGCCACACTAGTTCTGATACAGGCCAGGATGCCATTGGCCTTCTTGGCCGCCTGGGCACACTGCCGGCTCATGTTCAGCCGGCTGTCGACCAACACCCCCAGGTCCTTTTCCGACAGGCAGCTTTCCAGCCACTCTTCCCCAAGCCTGTAGCGCTGCATGGGGTTGTTAATACAATATCTATGAATCATAGAATCACATAGAAGTGTCTAAACAGCTCCAAAAAAAGCAAACAAACAAACAAAAAGCAATAAACTTTATGAAATAAAAAGAAAATTTGTTCAAGGATGGATTGAAGTTGGGTCAGCATTTGGTTTATTCAAGGCAGCTTGTATCTCTCTCATAGATATATATATATATATAAAAAGTGTGTGTATTTATATAATATCCTCTTCCCTCTGCACTACTTCATCTGTTCCCTTGTATGAATATTACACCTTAGCAACTTTCTGCACAACCTCCCTTGATGTTATCTGTCAGCTTTCCTTCCCTGAGAGGTAGATGGCAGATCCCATCTTGAAGGACAGGGACTGATGACCCTCAGGACACTCTCTCTGGTTGCGTGTAGGCTGGTGCAGCCATTCCCAGCTGCTGACTGCAATAAATACTGCTTATGTAAAACAGGTTGGTGTGCTGTTTCTCTCTGTTCCTCTGCACAACCTTTGTCTGTGGTTAGGGATGCCCAGAAGATAAAGCCTGCTCCTATGAACCCTGAAGAGCAGGATCCAGGCGCGTGAGGCTTCCTTCTCTCCTCCTGTGCCCCAGTGTGAATCAGAAGTGACTACATCGAAATCCAGGTCACGATCCTGGTACACCGTGACAGTGAGGGAGAGGAGGGCCAGGCTTTGCCCAATTCACCATCTACCAAGTTCAGCATTTCTCTGAAAGACCTTGCCCTGAAGTAAGGACACGGGATAAGTCCACAGAGATGGCTGCCAGTGTGAGTGTGAACATCTCTTGTTTGGCAAGCTGCTATGACTTGCACTAGCTTATGCTGACCTTGGCCGAGGATAAAACAGCTAATAAGTACCTCTGCTTGTCTTGGTCAAACACCTGGGACTGGTTCCTCTATTGGCATAAACAGACGGGGCTTCACTGCTCACAGCAAAATTCTCCTCTGAACGCCATCTAGTAAAAATGAACAAAGTGTGCATTGAAAGCAGTGAAAATTTTGCTGGGAAAAACTCTAGAGAGATTAGTGAAATCCTAATATCTGCTGTACTAACAAGTTAGGGGTTTTGCTGTTGTTGTATGGTTTTGTTTGCTAAAAAAGAAAATCAAGCTTCCTGTCTATATTTGCATCATTCTGTTAGTTCTGTATTTTTCTCTCCCTTTCAGTAAACGTTTTTTCTGGAAAGTTACACACAAAGGCCTTGATCATGTCATCTGCTCCGTGTCACCAGAACTCTATATGGGCTGAAGTCATTACGGCCTTTGGGGAGCTGAGTGCACAAATCAGATTACAAATTTACTGCTGGAATGGAGCTCGATTTTCACCTGACCAATGCAGCTTTAAGTACCACTACAAATCCTCTGCTGCCATCTTATGGCCATTGTATTTATCGCCATGCGATAAATCGTACGCTACGTTGCTTTTGAAGCATTTGGAAATGTAAATCCAGTGGGCTTTCTTCCTCATTCATTTCATACTACAACATACATTAAGAGGCCAGAAGGGAAAAATAGGCAAGGGATATAATCTGCAACTGGATTATATGCAACTGAATTGACATTCTAGTGGGGCTGTTTATCCTGATTGTCAAGTTCCTGCTGGAGCCTGTCACAGTTTAGCTCCTTTTTATCTCTACATGAACAGGAGAGGAGATGCTTCTGAATAAATTCACAACCCCTTCTCTGGACTTACTTTTTGTAGTCGAAGAACTGCTTTCTGAAATCAAGGCCAAGATAATAGAACAATTCCAAGAAGGAGAAGTAGATAGGCTGCATTTATCACTTTGCACCATTCTTTGTGTCACCATCTCGTATCACCAGTGGCTACAGACACTGTCAGCAGCATCATCTGGTGCAGTGTTATAGATCACTTTGAAAGCAACCCAGTATGAGACCTTTATATCATCTCTCACCTTATTTCAGTAATATTTGGCAAATGCTCTCTGTCCACAGAATCCAAGCAGCTGCACAAATGTCTCTTTTCTCAGGGAATCACACCATGTCTGCAGGTGCCCTCCTCACCCAGCCTATCACTAGCAGGCAATGGAAAATGGATTTCACTTCTCTGTAGTCAGAATGAGGCCCTGACTCCTCCTTTTGGCTCTTTTTCTGTGCAGAAGAGTTATCAGAGGCCATGGGGCTTCGCAGGTGAGTAACTCACTGCTGTTATTTGGAAGGGTGACTGGAAAGAGTGGTTAAACATTGGAACAGGCTGCCCAGGGAAGTGGTTGAGTCACCATCCCTGGAAGTATTTAAAAGATATGTAGATCAGGTGCTTAGGGACATGGTTTAGTGGGCATGGTGGTGTTGGGATGACGGTTGGACTCGATGATCTTAGAGGTCTTTTCCAACCTTAATGATTCTATGATTCTATTCTATGAAAGCAGCTACTAGAGAGGGCTTAGTCTCAGTATAGAATCTGTATTTACGCACTCATTTCAAGTGTACCCAATATAAACAGTTCAACAAGGTGCCACTCTGCAGTGGTGTAAGGATAAGATTGGCAGCACGTTATTAGAAACCAGGGGGAGCTAAGGAGGAGAAGGACAGTTACGTTATCTGTGCTTCCAGATGGGATCCCAACCTACCCTGCATTTCTGTGTTGGCTTTATCAGAGCTCTGCACTTCTTTAAAAGGCCGTTTTAAGCTCTTGACCAGGGAGTGCTCTCCACCTCATCCTGACACATCGCTCCTCAGGAGAGAACTGCCTTAGGCTTCTCCAAGCCAGAGTTTTCTTCCTTTTTGCAAGAACACCACCACCAGATACCTTGGAATTAAGAGAACTATCAAGGTGAAGAACATCTACACCAGCTGGAGTTGGCGCAATCAGTTCCTTCCTTATGGATTGTGGGCACACTTCTACCAGTAAATTGTCTGTTTGGTTTGATTAACAACCTCTGAATTGCTGTAAGAATCTGTTGAATGATCTTTGGTTGAAGAATCGTCACCAAAACCTGAGTGCAAATTATAAACTGCAGAATTTTCCAGTTCAAGAAAAAAGGGAAAGAAACAGATGTAAATGACCTCTGCTTGAGCTGAATGTTCTTTACAGTGTCTTGGGTGGACTCTAGGATGCCAGTGCTGCTGGCCAGCCTTTTGTTGCTGATCTCCTTGCAAAGGCTGGTAAGAGGGGATAAACATTGTTCTTTATTTGAAATGGTGAAATTGCTCATCCTACTAAAAGAAACTTTTTTTTTGTTTTTGTTTTTTTCATTTGAAACATGTTCTTTAAGGGGCTCTGGGTTCAGCTTAAACTCTTCTGCTTTCAGTTGCTCTGTTCCATTTCTTACTTGTCCTAATTCCTTTTAACTACTTGGTTGGAAATTTCCTCTCCTTTGGGGCCAGATGGTTTTCCAGGGTGTCTTTGTGGGTAGTTCTCGTGGAATTGTTCCTCTTATTTTCCAGCCTGTCTTAGTTGAGGCTCTGACAAAAGCAGTGTGTTGTTGGATAGGACAGTGACAATATTGCTCTATTATTTGTGACTGCCTTTTAGCTTTCTCTCAAAGCAATTCTGGTATCATGGAGAAAGAAACTGAATCCCTGTATAGTTTATGGGCCAGTATAACTTCAGAGGCTAATAAAGGTATCAATTTAGTTATGTGTCTAGGTTGAATATTTGAGATGGAGTGAATATCTACTTGTAGAATTCAACTAACTATCAACTGACTACAATACTTGACTAGTCTACTAGGAGATCAAAAAGCAAAAAGAACAATGTCATAACTCACACCATTTCTTAGGTCTTATTACACAAGGTTTTTATTAATTAGAAATGCTAGAAACAGATAATTAATGTGCCATTTCATAGACAGGATATATTAGAAGTTATTTTCCTGTTATAGCACCCATTTGTGTAAATCCTTACTCCTGTGTTTAATATTTATTTACATGACAAGTCCAGCTGGCCTCACTAAGGCAAACTGGGTGAATGAAAGTTTTGGCACAGTGCTACTATATTATACTACTGAACATCATTCTCTGGAGCCAAAACATGTCCAAGAGGTATGACAAGACAGGAAGAAGAAATTCACCCCTAAGATGTGTTCAGGCTGCACTGCCCCAAGCACATTGTTTTACTTATTCTTTCTCTCTTCAAAACCACTTACTAATCATGAGCAGAATATTGAAATAAATGGACCATAGGTCTGTCCTGCAGGCTCTATACCCTCACCCTCTAAAAGGCAAACTCTTCTGAAGTTTTTAATCCACATAAAATAAGAATTCCGGCATCCTGGCTGGCATTTGTCTGAGGTGGGGCTTGCACAATAACCTCAGGTTGCTCAGGAAGGTCTTGTCAAAGATGCCTACCTGCTGTGCTTGCTCTGCCAATAATGACAAAGAAGCAAGAAGCCAGTAGGTAAAAACCTGGCTTGCATCCATAGAGATACACAAAAAGTTCACTCTTCTGATGCTTTTATGAACACTTCGTTTGCTTTTATGTTGCAGGCTGTATCCCACCTCATGATGGATATGGCTCTGCATTCCTTTGATGACCAGTATTTGGGGTGCAGAGAGCAGGTGATGGAAGAACTCGAGCGAGGAGACTATTTCGAAAAGGAAATAGCTGCTAACAAGGACTATTTGAGTCTCTGGAAGAAGGCTCAGGAGGCTTTGTTGAAGAGCCCTGTAGGTCTCCTGAGGGAGATGCAAGAGAGCCATGCCATAGTCCTCATGGCTTACACCATGAACTCTTCTCTCCACTCTCAGCTGAACTGGGCCACATCTACAGCAGGAAGCTCTCCAGAGCACTACAGACACAACTTCAGTTTCAAATATTTTCACTTTTACCTAACGACTGCTATCCAGATAATGAAGCAATGGCAGAGCAGCAAGGAGAGCATGGGCAAACATAAGTGCTACCGGGTGCACAGGGGTGTAAAAAACTTATATATTGAGGCCATGGTAGGCAGCAGGGTGAGATTTGGCCGTTTCACCTCCACCTCCCGCCTCTTGAATGAAGCCCAGAAGTTTGGGAATGAAACTTTGTTCACAGTGACCACCTGCCTGGGAGCAGCTGTGCAAGGCTTTTCTTACTATACATCGGAGAAGGAAGTCCTCATTCCCCCTTATGAGATATTCTTTGTCAAAAGCTTCTTTCGGACACAGCACGGTAACCGGCTGCATCTGCATTCTGTGGGGAACTACAGCAAGTACCACTGCCAGCTCGTGAAAGGTATTGTATATAGCCCTTCATGCAGGGGGGACATAGGACAGTCCAGTCTCAAGTACCCCAAGCAGCCCTCACCAGCTGCACCTACACGGGACCACACTCAAGGCCAAATCTGTAGCTTGCCCACTGTGTTCACCTATGAGAGCCACATGACCCAGTTTTAATCTGTTTGTCATGAAACCTGGGAGTACCCCACAGCTCACTAAAGATGAATCTACCTGATACACAGCAGGTCTCAGGGTTCTTTGCAGCCTCCATTTATCCCATCTGCCATTGCAAGAATGTCATAGGACACAAGCATTTGGGTCCCCAGCATTCCTACTGCAAGGGCAGTTGAGATCTGCAGGCAGCTTGAATTCAGATATTTATTCTGGTGGCTTGCAAGGCTGCTACACTTCAAGCCTCAAGACAAAACTGTTGCTGCTTTAGTCGTGTTCTCTCTCCTGTGGCAGAAGGGAGGAAAGGTATCCTTTGGCAAATGTCCTGGTTTTGGCTGGGATAGAGTTAATTTGCTTCCTAGTAGCTGGTACAGTGCTCTGTTTTGGATTTAGGATGAGAATAATGTTGATAACACAGCAATGTTTTAGTTGTTGCTAAGTAGTGCTTACACTAGTCAAGGACTTTTCAGCTCCCCATGCTCTACCGACTGAGAAGGCTGGAGGGGCACAAGAAGCTGGGAGGGGGCACAGCCAGGACAGCTGACCCAAACTGGCCAAAGGGACATTCCATACCATGTGACGTCATGCTCAGTATATAAACTGGGGGGAGTTAGCCTGGGGGGGTGTGACTGCTGCTCAGGAACTGGCTGGGCATCGGTTGGTGGGTGGTGAGCAACTGCATTGTGCATCACTTATTCTATATATTCTTTTATCATCATCATCATCATCATCATCATCATCATTATTATTATTATTTTCCCTTCCTTTTCTGTCCTATTAAACTGTCTTTATCTCAACCCACAAATTTTACTTTTTTTTTCCTCTCCAATTCTCTCCCCCATCCCCCTGGGAGTGTGGGGGAAGTGAGCAAACAGTTGTATGGTGTTTAGCTGCCTGCCGGGTTAAACCACAACAGTCCTTTGGGCGCCCAATGTGGGGCATGAAGGGTTGAGATAACAACAGATCTGACCAGAGCGTGTTAAGGCAAATTTGTTATAAGCATTCATCATATTGGTTTAACAGTCGCTGGTCACAATGTTGATTAATTTACTCTCCAAGTTGTCGTGCTTGGTCTCAAAGTTGTGTTATGTAACACCTTACTTGCTGTATATGTTCCCTGTTGTGCTATCACCTCTGGGAGCTGGATCAAGGATATAATTTTGCTGCACTGTGTAACACTACTGGTTTATGATGTGATAAAATATTTGGTCATGAGACTAATTTTTGTACTTGTACTTCTGTATTTGTACTCAGCATTGCTGTCATCTCCATACCTCGGGAGCCATTTTTCGGAAACTATTAATAATTACACCTTTTACCTTTTCTCCTCGGGGAACCAATCTATGGGGGAGACGGGGGGGGACACTTTCCCCCACTCCTTCACCTTCCCTTTCTCCTTCAGGCTAGTTACAACAGCTCTTGAGAATTTTGAATATCCTTGGGATGTTCAAACCAGCACAGTCCTGTTGCTGTGTCTCCTGAAAGTGGTTCAGGTCTTGTTTAAGGTTAAACAATGATTTAAGAATACCATCCAGAGATCAACCCTGGCAACAGGCACTGTGGCTACTCCAACCCCTGCGACAGGCACTGTGGCTGAACCAGAGAACCAACCCGTGCTGGTATCAGTCGCCCCTCTACACAAGAAGAAATACGCAAGAAAATCAACTCATTTAGTAAGGGATGAAGATGAACCAGTGCCATCACGAGAACAGGAGGAGGAAGAGGCAGAACCCATAAATGAGATGGTAACCACCTGATCTCGATCCCTGAGTGAGCTGCGAGGTATGTGAAAAGATTTCAGTCATCATCCAGGCGAGCATGTTGTCACCTGGCTGCTCCAATGCTGGGATAACAGGGCCAGTAGGCTGGAATGAGAGGGTAGGGAAGCCAAGCAGCTGGGATCCCTTTCTAGGGAAGGGGGCATTGACAAAGCGATTAGAAAAGGGGCACAAGTCCTCAGCCTCTGCAGGCGACTCCTGTCAGGCGTGAAGGAAAGGTATCCCTTCAAGGAAGATGTTATATGTCACCCAGGCAAGTGGATCACCATGGAGAGACGTATCCAGTACCTGAGGGAATTAGCTGTGCTGGAGGTGATTTATGATGACCTGAACAATGAACAGTTATCCAAAGATCCAGATGAAGTCAAGTGATCACAACCCACGTGGTGGAAGTTTGTAAGGAGCGCACCATTGTCATATGCCAACTCATTGGCAGTAATGACTTGGAAAGACGGAGAGGAACAAACAGTGAATGAATTGGCTGGCCAACTCCAGCAATACGAAGAAAGTCTCTCTTCCTCCCTACAGGCCTGCATCTCAGCTGTGGAGAACCTGTCCTGGAAGGTTCAGCAACTCGAAGAGGATATGTCCTACTCCCCACCTGCACGGTCCAGTATCTCAGCCATTAGGAGTAAGCGTCCCTCTGCTCAAGAGAGAGGATATAGTGGGTACACACCATCGGCCACCCTGTGGTTCTACCTACATGACCACAGAGAGGACACGAGGAAGTGGGATGGAAAATCCACCTCGACCCTAGAGGCACGGGTATGTGAGTTGCAAGGAAAAACAATCACAAAAGGGGGTTCTTCCAGGAAAATTGCTGCTCCAGTTTCCAGTGAGCAGTTCCCCAGACAGAGTAGAAGAGCTGATCTTACTCCTGATCTTAATGAAGGGACTTCTGACTTGTATTTACAAGAAGTGAGTAGTGAATACTATCACCAGGACTAGAGGGGCCCTGCCTCCAGCCAGGGGGAGGAAAGGGACAACCAGGTTTACTGGGCTGTGTGGATTCGATGGCCTGGCACATCAGACCCACAGAAGTATACGGCTCTAGTAGACACCGGTGCACAGTGTACCCTAATGCCATCAAGCTATATAGGGGCAGAACCCATCTGTATTTCTGGAGTGACAGGAGGATCCCAACACCTAACTGTATTGAAGGCTGAAGTGAGCCTAACTGGGAATGAGTGGCAAAAGCACCCCATTGTGACTAGCCCAGTGGCTCCACACATCCTTGGCATAGACTGCCTCAGGAAAGGGTATTTCAAGGACCCAAAAGGGTACCGGTGGGCTTTTGGTATAGCTGCCTCGGAGATGGAAGAAATTAAACAGCTATCTACATTGCCCGGTCTCTCAAAGGACCCTTCTATTGTGGGGTTGCTGAAGGTCGAAGAACAACAGGTGCTGATCACCACCACAACGGTGCACTGGCAGCAATATCGCACAAACCGAGACTCCCTGATTCCTATCCATAAGCTGATTCATCGACTGGAGAGCCAAGGAGTGATCAACAAGACTCGCTCACCCTTTAACAGTCCCAGCTGGCCAATGTGAAAGTCTAATGGAGAGTGGAGACTGACAGTAGACTATTGTGGCCTGAATGAAGTCACACTGCTGCTGAGTGCTGCTGTGCCGGACATGCTAGAACTTCAATAGGAACTGGAGTCAAAGGCAGCCAAGTGGTATGCCACAATTTATATCGCTAATGCATTTTTCTCAATCCCTTTGGCAGCAGAGTGCAGGCCACAGTTTGCTTTCACTTGAAGGGGCGTCCAGTACACCTGGAATCAACTGCCCCGGGGGTGGAAACACAGCCCTACCATTTGCCATGGACTGATCCAGACTGCACTGGAACAGGGTGAGGCTCCAGACCATCTGCAATACATTGATGACATTGTCATATGGGGCAACACAGCAGAAGAGGTTTCTGAGAAAGGGAAGAAAATAGCCCAAATCCTTCTGAAGGCCAGTTTTGCCATAAAACAAAGTAAGGTCAAGGGACCTGCACAGGAGATCCAGTTTTTAGGAATAAAATGGCAAGAAGGATGTAATCAGATCCTAATGGATGTGATCAACAAAATAACAGCCATGTCTCCACCAACTAGCAAAAAGGAAACACAAACTTTCTTAGGTGTTGTGGGTTTTTGGAGAATGCATGTTCCAAATTACTGTTTGATTGTAAGCCCTCTCTACCAAGTGACCCAGAAGAAGAACGATTTCAAATGGGGCCCTGAGCAACGACAAGCCTTTGAACAAATTAAAGAGGGGATAGTTCATGCAGTAGCCCTTGGGCCAGTCCGGGCAGGACAAGATGTAAAAAATGTGCTCTACATCGCAGCCAGGGAGAATGGCCCTACCTAGAGTCTCTGGCAGAAAACACCAGGGGAGACTCAAGGTTGACCCCTAGGGTTTTGGGGTCGGGGATACAGAGGATCCGAGGCCCACTATACTCCAACTGAAAAAGAGATATTGGCAGCATATGAAGGGGTTTGAGCTGCTTCGGAAGTGATTGGCACTGAAGCACAGCTCCTCCTGGCACCCCGACTGCCACTGCTGTGCTGGATGTTCAAAGGGTGGGTCCCCTGTACACATCATGCAACTGATGCTACGTGGAGTAAGTGGGTCGCACTGATCACGCAATGGACTCAAATAGGAAACCCCAGTCACCCAGGAATTTTGGAAACGATCATGGACTGGCCAGAAAGCAAAGATTTTGGAATATCACCAGAGGAGGAGGTGACACGTGCTGAAGAGGCCCCACTGTGTAATAAACTACCAGAAAATGAGAAACAATATGCCCTGTTCACTGATGGGTCCTGTCGTATTGTAGGAAAGCATCAGAGGTGGAAGGCTGCTGTACAGACTTCTCTCCGACAAGTCACAGAAACTGCTGAAGGAGAAGGTGAATTGAGTCAGTTTGCAGAGGTGAAAGCCATCCAGCTGGCTTTAGATATTGCTGAACAAGAAAAGTGGCCAGTACTTTATCTCTATACTGACTCATGGATGGTGGCAAATGCCCTGTGGGGGTGGTTGCAGCAATGGAAGCAGAGTAACTGGCAGCACAGAGGCAAACCCCTCTGGGCTGCTGCATTGTGGCAAGATATTGCTGCCCAGGTAGCAAACCTGGTTGTAAAAGTACGTCATGTAGATGCTCACGTACCCAAGAGTCGGGCCAGTGAAGAACATCAAAACAACCAGCAGGTGGATCAGGCTGCTAAGATTGAAGTGGCTCAGGTGCATCTGGACTGGCAACATAAGGGTGAATTATATATAGCTTGGTGGGCCCATGACACTTCAGGCCATCAAGGAAGAGATGCAACATATAGATGGGGTTGTGATCAAGGGGTAGACTTGTCTATGGACACTATTGTGCAGGTTATCCATGAATGTGAAACATGTGCTGCAATCAAGCAAGCCAAGCGGTTAAAGCCCCTCTGGTATGGAGGATGATGGCTGAAATATAAATATGGGGAGGCCTGGCAGATCGATTATATCACACTCCCACAAACCTGCCAAGACAAGCGCCATGTGCTTACAGTGGTGGAGGCAACCACTGGATGGCTGGAAACATATCCCGTGCCCCATGCCACCTCCCGGAACACTATCCTGGGCCTTGAAAAGCAAGTCCTATGACGACATGGCACCCCAGAAATAACTGAGTCAGACAACAGGACTCATTTCCGAAACAACCTCATAGACACCTGGGCCAAAGAGCACGGCATTGAGTGGGCATATCACATCCCCTATTATGCACCAGCCTCCGGGAAAATTCAGTGATACAATGGACTGTTAAAGACTACACTGAGAGCAATGGGTGGTGGGACGTTCAAACATTGGGACAGACATTTAGCAAAAGTCACCTGGTTAGTCAACACTAGGGGATCTGCCAATCGAGCTGGCCCTGCCCAGTCAAAACTTTTACGTACTGTAGAAGGGGATAAAGTCCCTGTAGTGCACGCAAAAAATATGCTGGGGAAGACAGTCAGGGTTATTCCTGCCTTCGGCAAAGGCAAACCCATCCGTGGGATTGCTTTTGCTCAAGGACCTGGGTGCACTTGGTGGGTGATGCGGAAGAATGGGGAAGTCCAATGTGTACCTCAAAGAGATTTGATTTTGGGTGAGAATAACCAATGAATTAAATTGCATTATGTTAATTACTATGTAATACTGTATATCATCACTTTTGTGGTGGCTATATGCCATATCAACAGTATTACAGTAAGAATCACCCAGATTAATGAAGAATGAACTTTGATGAAACCGAGAAAAGTGCAGCGGTGATGGGACCAAAACTGGCTTCAGCATGCAAAAATCCAACACCACACACCATCTCTCCTGCCCTGAAGGACTGTTATGACAGATGGAATCCAAAGTCATGGATTAAATAAACTCAACAAACTTTTTATAGGGATGGCCCATAGACTAAGGGAATGGTATCACGGCGTATATATCAAAAGACAGGAAAAGTGGTGCTGATTAATTGGAATGTATTGGAAAGTGTGGGGACCTGGGCATGACATAGATGGTGTAGAATAAGGGGTGGATACTGTACTGGTTTTGGCTGGGATAGAGTTAATTTGCTTCCTAGTAGCTGGTACAGTGCTCTGTTTTGGATTTAGGATGAGAATAATGTTGATAACACAGCAATGTTTTAGTTGTTGCTAAGTAGTGCTTACACTAGTCAAGGACTTTTCAGCTCCCCATGCTCTACCGACTGAGAAGGCTGGAGGGGCACAAGAAGCTGGGAGGGGGCACAGCCAGGACAGCTGACCCAAACTGGCCAAAGGGACATTCCATACCATGTGACGTCATGCTCAGTATATAAACTGGGGGGAGTTAGCCTGGGGGGGTGTGACTGCTGCTCAGGAACTGGCTGGGCATCGGTTGGTGGGTGGTGAGCAACTGCATTGTGCATCACTTATTCTATATATTCTTTTATCATCATCATCATCATCATCATCATCATCATCATCATTATTATTATTATTATTATTATTTTCCCTTCCTTTTCTGTCCTATTAAACTGTCTTTATCTCAACCCACAAATTTTACTTTTTTTTTCCTCTCCAATTCTCTCCCCCATCCCCCTGGGAGTGTGGGGGGAGTGAGCAAACAGTTGTATGGTGTTTAGCTGCCTGCTGGGTTAAACCACAACAGCAAAGCACAAACTGTGAGTATCCTGGCTACAGAGGTAACTATTCTGTGCTGGAAGACGTCACTGGGCCTGTTCCACAGCCCTGTCCTTCTGTAAGTCCACCACCAATACCGGACTCTTGCTTTTGTCTCTTTGAACAATAGTGTGTCAATGCAACCTTTGAGCACAAAACAATTATTCAGGAATGAGAGTTTGTGCCTGGACCTAAGCCAAAGTAGTAGGCAGACTTGAGGAAATGCCTCTTCTGGGCAAAGGCTGTGTTAGCAAGTGCAGGAAGCTTTAGGCAGCCAAAAGAGGTCTAAATGACTGCTCTCTTTACTTTCTTTCAGCTTCAAGAAGCAAGAACAGCGGTTCCACTGCCCTCGCCTCTGCCGTTCTTCCTAGTGTAGTTGGAGTTTTCTTTTGCTTGTCCCACAATGACTGATTCTCTGGCTGCATCCAGATATACACACTCGAATAGCAGGCAAGAAGAATTCACAGGAAATCAGTCTCTGGAGTTCCTGTTGTTACAGAAGGTTCAAGCCTCCCTTTGTTTTCAGCTGCAGCTCTCCAGCTGAGACTGGAACATTCAGCCTGGTTCATCAAAACAGACATTCCCTAGACCCATTCAGGTAGGAGGGCAGTTACCTATGGCCTTTCTGAAGAGTAGGGCAGTGACACCCTTTGCTGTAGGTAGCTTTTCCCTTAGGCATTCAGGAAAGACACACATGGACTTTGGACTCTACAGATCTCTTAGTACTTTTATTTTTAGTGAGAAAGAGTCTGTCTGTGGGATGCAAAAAGCACCATGGTGGTAAAGTCAAGTGGGTAACTGTGCAGCTTTGCATATCTCCTTTGAGTGCAGGGTCCCAGGGGACAGTAAAGTCTCTGGCTGCTGCATAGCTGTCTTTCCCTGCTGCATGACCCCATGCACCAAAGCCATAGCTCTCATCTCAAGCTGACTGTCTGCATCTCACACATGGGGGACAGAAGCATAAAGCTGCCTTGAGACATGAACTTAGCAGCAGAGGATCACGAAACTTGTCTGGCCTGTCTTCAGCTTTCATTTTGGACTTTAGCATTTCTTCTGAAAAACTCAGGCAGATCCTGTGTTCATAACAGTCCTCTAGTGGCTGATGAATACATACTGGCCATTTCACACTGAAATGAAAGAGAGCCTGTGGAGCCTACTGCTGTCTTCATGGGTGTTTGATGTGACTGAAATTCATTTACCTGCCTTTCTACTTCGCTGGTCTGCAATGTCTAATGCTGGAGGTTGAATCAACACCACAAATTGGAACTGGAACTTCTGATTTAGCTATAGACTCCTCTCACTTTTATGCATTCATTTAGCACTTCTGGAGCCTTAGACACCCAAGCCAGAACAGCTATGAAGTTCTCCCATCTCCAAAAAATAACAGTGTGGAAATGATAAGAAACATATTCTGCCTGCAATTCCCCTTTCCAACATGCCTTGCTTGCTTCTTCAACCCTGGTCCCTCACCCCCACTGATGCTAGCCCTGTGCTGAGGCTACTGTCAGAGAGGTTATCTCACTGGTCCAAGGAGACTAGTCATGGTGATTTAACTTTGCAGTGGCATCATCAAATAATTGAACTGAAACTCACTGACACATTTCACAAATGACCCAAGCTTTCAGTCACTGCTGATCTTGGCAGGAAGCTGGAGTTCTGTATTCACCATCCCCTGTCCAAAACAGTAAGCAACAAGTTAGCCATCCAAACGACATCTCAATATAAGAGGACTGCACAGGCTGCTGATCAGCTGGTTAGTCAAAAGTAAGGACAGCCAAAAGCACCTGTGTGAACTGCTTGTCTCTCGGAGCAGCTCCATATAAGCTTGGTGCTGCCATTCCATTGGAAATCCCATGGCAAGGAACGCAGAACTTAGGCACATGAGAAATATTAGCATTAGAAATGTAGGCACTTAAGGAATTTGGATGTCTTCAGGTTTTAGCAGATTAAATGGAGGAGTGTGAGGCTCAGCATCTTGTGTATCTTGTACAGGTTTAGGTGTCTGTAATGGCAAAAGCCATCATCTAATCATCTAACATGTAGTAATGTGTTCTGTGAAACTGAACTACTGCCCCTGAAATCCTGAGACATGCTTGTCCACGCAGCTAAACCAGATTTAATACAGAACTGTTTTACTATTAGCTTGTTTTCTATCTATATTTCATGTTACTTTCTTGTTGTTCTTGATTTACCAGTGATTTCAAATAATATGTTGCCAGAACTTGATTTTGACCTCTAAATGCTCAAAGATACTAAGCCCAGATTTCAAAAAAGAATGAAAAGATTAGAAGCAGCTGCTGCAGATACCTCTTGTATGTGTGTTCAAACATGCTTAAACTCTTTCCTATGTGAGAATTACAGGAATCAAGATGGATTTCTGACACATCAGCACATTTATGCCTCTCGCTGCTTATCTGTTATCGCTGGGATGCAGGCTTCAACCATTTTCACAAAGGTTTGGAATCCTTCACAAGGTGGCTTGAGCACCCTGAAAGCCTCCTCTAAGTAGTCAGCTGCTATTTTCAAGCTTTTCTTTATGGATCTGTGTCCTCGAAGGATAGCCTGTAGGAAAACAAGAAGTGAAGAGGAGGAGGGTAGAGAGCGAAGCCTGAGCTGTTGTGACATTCCACTTGAGGAGCTGCCTTCTGTGGTACTTGGTGTCTCATTTTGTTGCAGCATCTTCACAATATCAGCATAGTCCATGAGAAGTTCTGATACTTGGAGGGATAAGGCAGGTGAACTCAGTAACTGATGAATAGCAGCCTCTACTGTGTCAGGGAAATTGTCATGTTTCAACATCACTGCAACAAGTACACCCATGATGCTTTCTACAACCCCCTTGTAATTCTCATAAAGTTCCTTTACTGCAGCAATCTTTTCCTGCAAGGAGGTGATGGGACCAGCAATCTTAGCGTACAAACTGTGGCTGATGCTTTCCTGTACATCTTTGTCTCTTGTTTCCACAGTGGCTTGCATCTTTTTCAAAGCACTGACCAGGAGCTGCAGATTCTCTTTAATGCTGAAGTTTTCTTTTACTGACATGATGGGGAAGTTGGTGCCAAGATGCTCATTGAGGAGTCGGAATATTGTGTTGGTTGAAGAGACATAGATGTACACTAAGTCATGCAGATTCTGGCAGGCCCTGACCAGCCTTTCTTTATCACTCTTAAAACCGAGGCGGGCTAACATTTCTGGAGTGGTGTCTGACTCTGAAAAGCAAACAGAGGAAATCCAGAAGACACAGGGGAATAAAACTGGGTATATTTTCAGCTAGAATGTTACATTTCTGAAACCAATATTACAAATTATCAACCCACCTGACCTGCCCTCCCCCAAGACATTACAATTAGAAGAAAACACAGAAAAAGCTCTTTGTCAGCTTTTGCAGTGGTCTTACCAAGCAGGCCAGCAAAATATGGTGTAAACAGCTGCAAGTATTGTTACTCTTAGGGCTGCAGGAAGTATGACTCTGACCT
The DNA here is from genome assembly GCF_965638725.1 of Aptenodytes patagonicus. Classification (NCBI taxonomy): domain Eukaryota; kingdom Metazoa; phylum Chordata; class Aves; order Sphenisciformes; family Spheniscidae; genus Aptenodytes; species Aptenodytes patagonicus. The sequence goes on from NC_134949.1 coordinate 55,051,854, forward strand.
TCAGCATGCAATCTGAAAAGCAATGGAAGTGCTGTAAGTGAATTATTCTTGCCTTTTGGTGTTTATTGGTAAATTTATGGGAGTCCTAGCAAACAATCTACTTTACATCATCCTTAGAACTTAGATTCCTATATTCCTTCAGTTTGTATATACTGATGGGTCTGTACAGAATTAAACTCATATTCTGGGGAGGGGGGAATAGGCACAGCAAAGTCAAATGCATCAGACATCTACATTCAAGAGGCAAAGCAATTGCAGGCTGAGTAATGAAATGTTTTGTCAGGCTACAGTTTCCAGTGAAATGACCCATATCTGTCAGTTCATATGGTGGCTAGATGTTGCAAGCATCCCTTGATAGGTGGAAGCACAAAACATTCTCCTTGCTTGGGCTCCTGTCTTGCTACCATTTTGACTATTAAGGAAGTTATGCCCTGCTTGCACCTAAGAGTTCTCCCAAGGCCAACTGCAGGCACAGTCCTGGGACAGCACATGGCTGAGGGACTGCTCCTGATTTTGCCTTTGCTTGTGCCAGAGCCCTCGAAAGCCAGACTGGTTGCAGCAGACATGTTTCATCAGCTATTGCTGTGGTTAGATGTGCGGTTAGATGTGCAGTTAGATGTGTCCAAGCAGTTGCAACTTCCCATCCCACTGCATACTTTTTAAGACTTTTCTCTCACTGCTCAGCTCAACCCTCTGCCTCTTCTTCCTTTCCCTTCCCATGGCAAAAGTGATCTGAAATTGTGTGAAATGGCAAAATTGATTTTAGCCTCCATTGCTGTTCAGCCAGAGCTGGCTCTTGGGCTCCACACCACTTCTTCCACTCTCATGGCATCAGAGGAGAGGACCTGGGAAATTGCAGCAAAGAAGGGTGACAGACACTCCAGATGAAGTCCTTCCCCCAAACTTACTAGGTCTGAAACAATAGCTACTAATCTTCCCTCAAGACCTGAAGTAAAGCAGGAACAAAACTGCTTGCTTATTCTTTAAATGATTTTCTGTCATGTTCCAAATGATAGAGTAGGGACTCTAGAAGAGAAGAATTTGCATCCGCTGTAAACCTTGACCTGAAAGCAGCTTCCAGACTACAGAATGTGACACAGAGGCAGTTGCCAGCCTGATGAATTCAATTCAGTCCAATATTGGAAGTAGTATTTCAGGACTACATGGCATTCTCAGTTAATAAGAGGAGTCACAACTACTTGAGCATTGCAGAAATGTAATAGTTAAATCATTAGTGTTCTCTCTCAGCTCATCTTCTCATGCCTACAGCTCTGAAAACAAGGGGAGTTTGGTACTCTGGCTCTGGGTTGAATAGAATAGCTCAGCTTTCAGGGGAAAACAAGCTGGCAATTGCAGAGTACTCATTTTATGCTTAGTCTTTTACTTTTTCTATATGTGTGGGACTGTTCAACTTTTATTCCACAATTCTTAGGTGTACAAAACCAGTCATGGCAACAATTCATTATTTCAAGGAATAGCTGCAAGCATTAGTGTTTATTGTTTATACTTATGAACAATAGAAATTTATAAATCCCACTACAAAAACTAATCCTGTATCTGGGTGAATGAAAAGCGCTGTCCTACATGTTTTACATTCTGAGAACAGCAAGTAACACCATCCCCTTTCAGCCATGGCTGTAGGTACCTGTGATGGTACCTTTGTTGTAGGCAGAGGGATTCATGCTGTACATATTCTCTCCAGGAACAGAAGGCTTTTGGAGGACCTAACAGTTGGGAACTAGCATGAAATAAACTGAAATGTGTTAAAATTGGAAGGAAGGGGAAAGGAGGAAGAAAATGAAACAAATCTAGGTAAACATCACATAATAGAATTAATGACAAGCAGGCAGGCAACAGGACCCAGCTGAAGTCCAGGCTCTGGATCACTAACTCATCACATGCTGCTGGAAATCACCAGAGGAACACAGGGGAAAGAGGATGAAGTCACTGTCCCATACACATTCAACTGATTGCAAGAGCACTCAGACAAAATCAGGTAGGCAGTCTAAATGTTTAATTAGAAAAGCTTCTGGAGAAAATCTCCCTGGAGCGGGAGAAATAGTCAGAAATATGGAAATACATGTGGCCTGCCTAACTCTAAAAAGCAAATGTAAAAACTAGCAAAAGTGTTAATGTGAAGAGGTAATTTTAGCATTAAGAGACAAAATCTAGAGCAGTTATTGGAAGCTGAAATAATCATGCATAAAGAATAGATGCTAGAAGTCTCCTCCACACCTGTCTAGTACATAAAATGTTTGTTGAAGTGCTATTCCTCTTAGAACATTTTGTCTTCTGGGTTTCTAAAAATAAGGAAAAATCAAATGACCTTTCAACAAAACATCACTGGAGTGGAAAGGATCTAGTATCACACTGAGTCAGAGAGCAAGCCAGCAACATCACTGAGGCAGGACTGATATGAATTCATACCTTGTATTGACATGGCTTTATGTTTCCTGAAAATCACAAACCTTTACTGTATATGTGCTTTGCTCCCTCCAGCTTGAAGAAAAAGGAAGATGTGTTAAAGAGTTTATTCTCTTGACGGAGCTACAAGGTAGGTGGCTAGAAGAAATGTATAGTACTGTGCAAAATATTGTGGAAAAAATTCTCTTCAGACTGGCTTGTATTTCAACACTGACTATAAGTTGGCTAGGGGACTGTTGAAATCATTCTGGTTTTCTACAGTGACCTTGTGGGGGAGGGTGTGTTTAGTAAAATACAGCTGGGTCAGTGTCAGATGATTTGCAGTTAGCAGATAATGCAAGAACTACAAAGGACCAAAGTGACACAAAGGTATCTTTTTAAGAAGAAAAATCTAGCTAGTCCCCTACACGTAACTTTGTAGCTATAACTGTGCTATATAGGCACCAACAGCAAGAGGAGGAAAAACCTTGGAAAAATGTGAAGCGCTGCATAAAAGTGGCCCAGATTTGCAGTAAGAGGGTTGAGAATGCACAAGTACCAACAAAGAAAGGAGTCATCCTACTCATTCATAGTTTGCCCCTGTTGCAAAGTAAGACATAGGCATTTAAGTCAAAATCATGCTAAAGCATTTTTATTTTTCAGCTGGTGATGGGTTAAAGAGAAGTGGCACAGAGTTGATTACAGAAGCTTAGTGATGAGGAGTAACTCTGTGATCACTGGTCACTCAGTCACTTTGGACTCTGTATATTGACATGCAGGTAATAAAGAAAAGTGCATTAAATATGCCCTTTTGCTGGCAAACCAGCGACAGCTCAGGAAAGAACGGTGACCATAAGGATTAGATACAAGTGTTTTGGGGGGGAGGAATCAAAGAAGTTAAATTTTGTGCTCTGGTCTGTACAGTGATAAGGGAGAGCCAGATTCTGCTCAGTCATGTCCTAGGAGCTTGGTGAGCACCTGCTGATATTAGCTCCAGACAGGAGACCCTGGATATGGAGGGAGTGTGGCTGCACAAGCAGGGCTCTCCCTGCGTGCTGCTCCAAGGCAGTCTGCCATCACAGACATCCTGCTGGAGCAGGTGCACCTCACAGTGCTTACACAGCATCCTGAACATCACGGGGCTGTCTGCAGCTGTTTGATGTTCACGAGGGAAAAAACAATGGGGAATCGATTACAGCACTAGGGAGGTGAATAAACAATGAGGGAGCGGGGGCTAAATATCAGGGAAGAAAACAGAGTGGGAGATGTATGTAAGGTGATACAGGTCAGGATGGGTTTATTATAGATAATTTTACTATTCTCTATGAATTCCCAAGTGTGAGCTTATTAGTATAAGCACAGAGTGCCTATATAGTAACATTTGCTCTTGAACGTGAGGAGAAATAAGCTACACTGGCATAAAACACTCTTACGGTAATACAGACTGTGCCCACTCCAGCAGCCATCATAGCTGTTTAAAAATCAGATGTTACTAACTGAAAAAAATAGGCTGATACAAAAGTGTGTCTAGAACAGGCCTTTCATTTCCACAGCTTATTTTAGATTTTGCTGATTAGATGAGATTGTTCCATTTTTTAGTGAACTAGTTCAGCTTCTACCATCTTCAGTTTCCAAGGTGAAGAATGACCCATGTTCATTTTACCAATCTTCTAACTACATATTTGTTAGCTATTTTTGTTGCTCTGAGTATGTCCAATGTCTCATAAGGTCCTTTTCCAATCATTTGGCTAAAGATCCCAAACAGGCATTAAGTTTTCTGTATTTATGAGCTATGCCTTGGGATTTGACTCGCTGAGTATAAAAAGAACCAGTGAGGCAGAGAAAAAGGACATTTCACTGCTCTTTAAGGGCTAGGGTTACGGGTGTTGAACAGAGTAAGAGATTTCTTTTCTCTCTTGAAGTAGCCTATTTCTGAAGAATGGCGCTGAGTGACCTCCTTTACCCAGATAACCCCAAGAGAAGGCAAGAATTGATCCATCTGCACCAGGAATTGCTCAACTGCATGTCCACAAATTTCCGTGCAACAAATGAGCTGGCTGGAGTGCTGAATGAACACCTGGGCTGTACCATTACACACATTCGGATGAGAGAGAGCAGCACTGTCAAGGAAAACTGTGACATTATCATTCAAGCGATGAGTGAGATTCAGCATCAGGTACAGAAGATTGATAGTGACATGAAAGAAAAGCTAGAGCCTGTGCTGTACCAGAAGCTGTATGACATCAAAGAGCCCGAGTTGGAGAAAATTGCAATAGCCCATAAAGTTTTTTCCATTGTTCTTGGAGAAGCGACTTCAACAGCTGGGATGGTAGCTATCAAACTTCTTGGCTCCAATCTTATAACTCTCACTGTGAGCAAGCTTGTCAGTCTCCTTGCGCAGATTGGGGCATCTGTTCTTGGGGGAATCAGCATCACCATTCTTGGGCTCGGCATTGAAATGATCCTCCATGCCATCCTGGGAGCCATGGAGAGGAATCAGCTTCTGGCAGCTGTGAGAAGCTATGAGAAGCACCTGGCTGAGTTTAAAGCAGCCTCGGAAAAGTACCAGCGCGCCATACGTGAAGTGACTTCTTTGGTGAGACAGCAGGTTCAGTGAACGAAGTCAGAGTTCTCTCTCCTGCTGTGACAGTGGCTGCAGCAGCTACGCCTGCAGAAACCTTTTTGATTCTTTATGGTAAATGAACTACTGATGGCTTTTTTTCTTATTAGTGGCAGCAGAGCAAGAGATGTGACAGATCAGGGATTTGGCACTGAACTATATTAATAGGGAACTGGCTCCCTCCTGGGAGGCAACGCTTCAAATACTTCGCACCTTTCCTTCAGCTATTTTCTGGAATGCATTGTAGATAACCTTGAACTGTAATTCGTACTAGTGACAATAATATTCACTGCTGGAGCAGTAGTGGTGAGAAGGTGTGATTCTTCTCTTACTGTGTTTCTATATCAAAGATGACAACATGACGGGAGAAAACAGCTTCAACAAGGCAGTCCATGTCATCATCTGGAGGCCTCATCAGGACAAGCTGTGGTTGCTAAACTCTTAGCGTGGATTAGTGCTAAATCTGATAGGCTGAATTCCCTGTTCATTGAACTGCTTACATGGACTAGCTGAAGCATATTTAACTGCTATTTCCTGTCCCATCCCTGCCTAAGGTGCCAGCCGGAGATCTTCTTTAAATAAACTCTAGTCCCAGTAGATTAGCAGGTAAGAGAAGCATGGGCCTACAGGCAAACACACACAACCTTGCCCCAGCCAGCTGTAGTGTTCCAGGCACGCCTGGCGGTGAATAACCTCTTACGCTGAGTAATGCCCCGCTCCTGCCAACCCACAGGTAAATATTTCTGTGCACAGTTGCTGCTCTGTTGATTGAAATGGGATTATACACACGTACAAGTTTCTGTAGGATTACAGCCCTTTAATGCACTAAATTTATTTTCACATGCTTTACCCAGTCCCACCAATGTGGGACTGCCAAGAGTGTGCTCAGACTCTACATTTCACAATATGCTACCAAATGTCCTTATTTTTCAGATTTTAAAAACAAAGCTGGAAGCAAGAACATGATTTGCAGTCTCTTGCTCTGATTTGCTGTGGTTTGCTTTTTTTGCTTTGATCTTTGGAAAAAAAGAAGGTGATTTAAGAATTAATAAAAATGTACCTGAATATTGTAAGATGACTCTTTCCTGTACTTGCTTTGGTTTTTTTTTTGTTCTGTCTGAAAAACCAATCTTAAACCAAATCATGAAAAGATATTAAAATCTTCATTATAGATGCAATTTATAAATTCTTTTTTATATCCACGATAGACTAATCTAGTAGGATTGTGTATAGGTTCCTTTTTTAGTACCAGCTTCCCCCATACTAAAAGCATACTCGAATTCATAGTTGTTTATTAATATTTAATATTAGCAATATTAGATGATTATATTAATAACCAGATCATGCCTGTGAAAGTAAAGAGATGGGTGAGATTACAACAGGGAAGCTCTCCATTGGCTTCATGACCCTTCCATTCTGGGTTTTGGTGTGGGTTTTTTGTTGTTTCCCCCCCCACACTGTTCCCACTTTTAATAATTTTTTCTGACTCCTCTTTGCTTTTGTGTTCAAAAGCCACTAGATGGCAACGCAGGTGCTGGCTCTCAAGCAGCTCTGACAGCCATCAGGGAGAAAGCCCAGGGTTCAGGAGCATGGATGGGTGCCAGGGACTGACAAACTGGGACCAGCACAAGCCCCAGACTGGGCGATGTGGGTCAGGAGAGGCAATTCAGAACAGGCAAAAAGCACTGCTTTGTCTCACACGAGATATTGTGGTGGGTGACATGGTGACCCGAAGCATCATTTCTCCAGGATGTGACATCTCCCATCTCCTGACACAAGTAACACTCAGTTTAGAGGTACTTGTTTAGAGGCAAGAGACTGTCAATCATCAGGACAGCAATATTTGAGTGCTGGAGAGGCAGGAGTTCCTGGCTCCTGATGACTTTCTATGTGCAAATGTACATTCTAATTTAGGAAGAAAACCCACTAGCTCAGTACATATCTTTGTGAGAGTGCCAATCACTGCTGTATGAGAATAGTGGAGTCAAATAAAAACAAATCTGCTGTACTTTTCAGGCAGCTTGTCCACATTTTCTTGAAAGCAAATTCTAAGCAGTGTCAGGGGAAGTGGGATACGCAATGAGGAACGCAAAGATACACGATTTCTATTCACCTCTTGATAGATCCTTGTTCCTGGTGGGCTTACAGGAAAGCTGGCTTGCCTGCAGCAGCAGGTGTGGAAGGTGTCCTCATGCCCATGAGATGTTGGAAGATGTTGAAGTTGTTGGAGGCTGGCAGGCAGCAGCCTGTCCCTCTGCTTGTGATGTAGGAGACTGTGAGCTCACAGAGGCCAGGCCAGCATCCCCAGCCAGCTAGGAGGGCCGCCCATGACCTCATAGAGGGGGATGGCAACATCCAGCCGTAACAAGGCGGTTTGGAGGTAAAAAACCTGCCGATCAGCTTGGGACCTTCCCAAACTCTTTCCCCCAAGTCTAGCAATAAGAAAATCAATGGGATTTACTTGCATTACTGACAGTTACATACTTGAACTGAGTGCAGCATGCGTTTAACCGGCTAGATGCAAGGGAGGGTACCCAGTGGAGCAGAAACAGCTTAGCTGTCTGTTTCTGCTTGGTAACTGAAACTCTGTCCCACAGAATAGGAAATAATTTCCTGCTCTCTGTAGCCCTCTGACCTGTATTACACTTGGTCCCCCAAAGATGTCATAAACACTCTGGGGTTAACCAGTCTGCTCATGCTTCTCCTCTAGACTCCCTGGAGCTGCCTTGTGGCATGACAGAAGTGAAAAATGTGAGAGAACTATTGTCCTCCAAGTCAGCAGACACTGCTGGGAGAAAGCAGTTAGGGCTGTGGCAGTACCACCGTCCCCATTGAGTCCAGTATTGTCATGACAGAAGACCCCAAGCCCTGTGAGGAGCGGCCAATCTTCAAAGCCTCAGCTGTCCCCCTCTCCAGTGACATGGTACATGACAAGGATGTGCGCGGCCAGTGTTCCCATCACCCCCTCTCAAGCATTCTTCCTCTACTCAGTCTGTTGTTCTGGACAAAGGATTAAGAATTAAAACTGTATAATATGCGTGTTCCAAATAAGAACAGCCCCAAAGAAGAAAAGAAACTATAAACCAGCCAAAATGAGTCTAAGCTGCTTTCAAACCTGTGTAGAAACACTGAATGGTTGCCACCAACATCTGTCCTGCAGCAAATTCTTTCTGGTAACAAGATCAATGTAAAAGAACAGGCCAAAGAGGTGCAAGGTGGGGATGACCCTGCTGTGTACATAGTGAGCAAGACTCCCGAGGCACTGAGAGCTCCTGAAGCTCTGAGGATGCTCCTGGGCTGGCCATCTGCTAACTTGGGTTTTGTGCAGTTTGTGACTAATGGTGGGGTTAATGAGATGCGTACCTTATAGTCTTGCTTTTGCCCACCCTACCATGATCCTTCATAAAGTTCCAAGTTTGCCAACGAAGTCTCCGTTATTTGAAAAACGGCAACAACATCGTGTTGCATGGCATATCCACCCAGACCAGGGGATCTACAAATCCTGCTCAGAGAGCAGACCACCTCTGCTCCCAGGTACATCTATGCATAGAAAAACATCCTTCCTACACCTTCCCCCCAACATGTTAATTCTTTAAGCCTGCACCCGTACTTTATTGCTTGCCCCCCCCCTTATTCACAATGATGCAACTAGTATCCAAGGAGATGTTCCATGTATCTTTATCCTGGTTCTTCATGTGTCTGGGGACTTTTGCTGGGACAGACACTTTGGGCAACGAGGTAGAACAGTTCCCACCAAGTGTCCACCAGTCTCTGCAAAGCTGGTCCCCAGTTTGCTGCAGGGGCTTCCATGGCAGTGGGGTTGCAGGGGAAGACAAGTATCAGAGTCCTGTTGTTCCTGCTAGGACCAAACTAACTCTCCTGTTCCCTTTGTGCAGCCCGAGTTGCCCGATGAACATCATCCAGTCACTTTTCTCCAGTAGTCCCCTGAAAACAGCAGTTAGCACATGAGCCTAACAGAGGCATGCCAGCCTTGCTCACAGCAGAGCAGTGCTGCCTTCAGGCCAAACCCAACAAGAAACGCATGTAACATCCGAGTCTACCAGGAACTCCTGCTCCCTCAACGCTTTGCCTTTATTCCCCACAAACAGAGGCTTCTCACACGCCCCTCAGCTCTACCTTGTTCCAGGACAGGGGGCCATTTCGTAGGATCTCCCCAGGAGAGGGCGGGGGGAGGAGCGGCCGCAGTGACCACGTTCACAGGGCTTCTCTTCTGCCCCAGGACATTTCCAGCATCCGCCATACCAGCGTACCACACCCCCACCCCAAGGGCGCCCTCCCCCCCTACCCCTCCCTAACTGCGTCTTCCCCCGCGCCAGAGGCCGGCGGGGCCCGGAAGGAGCCGCCTGTCCCCGCTCCCGCTCCGCCGCCTGAGGGGGCCGGACGCAACGGCCGCGCCCAACGGCCCACGCCGCTCGAGCCACGCCCCCTCCCCGCCCCCCGGCCCCGCCCCCGGCTCACGCGCCGGCCCAACCGTAGAGGAGCCTCCGCGCGGGGGAGAAAAGAGCAGCGGAATCATAGAGTTGGAGACGGCGCGCTAAAGTCCTCACTTCCGGAGCGCGGTTCCGCGCGGCGCGGCTGTCGTGCTTTACGGCGGCGCGCCACTCGGTCCCGGTTCAAGATGGCGGTGGGGCCGCGGCGGCGGGGAGCGCGGGGGTTATAGAGGCCGCTGCAGCGGGAGGGAGCCGGCCGCCCCGGCCGGGCGGAGGGGTGAGAGGAGCGGGACGGGGCTGGGCTGGGAGGGGAAGGGGAAGGGGAAGGGGAGCGAGGAGAAGAGAAGGCGGCGGCGGTTTGCACTACCGCGTTCTCTTCCTCCCTCTGTCGGGGGAGGAGGGGAGGCTTTCGTGTGCCTCATGGGAGAATTTTTGCCTCGTTCCCCAGTGGCCAAAAAAATCATAAATTTAGTGGTTGGTTTTTTTCCCCATCGGCTGTTAACTCGTTGCATTGAAGCTCTTTGCTTTGTGTCCTAAAAGGATTCGGGATTGAGGTTTCAGAAGTTTATTCTTTTTCCCTTTACCCTTTAAATGGTAGAAATCTGGGAAAAGCGGGATGCAAATGTAACTTCTACCTCTGTTCGGTGAGCTTCCCACCTAAAGAAATGATAGTGTCTTGCAAAAAACCCAGTGTAATCTTATAAATAGGAGGTATGTTATCGGTGATCAGAAATCACGGCTGTGCTTATAAACAGCAGGCCAACTGTGAGCATAACCTGGAAATATGAGCTGTGAGCAGAGCTCTGTAGTTTTTTACTAGTCGGTGTGTTGAATGTGGTCAGTTCTTGGACCTTGCGAGGAACCCCATCTGCAAAGCCTTGAAGCACTAAATGAGGCACTGTGCTTAAATTTCTTTTTAGGGGGGTAAGGGGAGGCACATAATCTAGTGGTTTGAAAGTGGCATCTTCTGTAGTTGGGGAAGAAGGATGCACATGGTGACGGCAGTGAGGCAGCAGAGAACTTCGGACTGAACTTGTGAATACTTTCACTTTGGTCGCGATCTATTTGGATGCAGTACGGTGACTAGAAAGCTGCATCCCATCAACTCCCAAATTTCAGAGGGTGTTTTAGATTTTGGGGTGGAATCTGTGGTGTGTTGTGGTTTTTGTGTTTTGGTTTTTTTCCCCCAGTGGTGTTTTGGCAGGAAAGTAGGGGTGGAGGTGGGGGGAGATTATAGAGCTGTGAGAGAGGCAACTTCCCTGGCTGTAGTTTGGACTCTTATGTAGTCATCTGTAAGTTGAAGAAACGTCTAAAGACAGGAAATAATTCTTTGCAAAATAACCTTTTCTTCTCTGGTCATCATAACACAGCTTGAAATAATACTGATGGAGGTAGAGAGCATAAGGGCAGTGGTAGAGCAGTGGTGTATGGGGAGGAGAGGAAGACACGGATGTGTGTGCAGAACACTTGCTGGTGGATAAAGTGGGTGCTGGGGAGAGGAATCAAGGACAGCTTAAAAGTCTGAGGAAAGGAGGAAATTTGTGGGAAACATTTGAAATAGAGAGGAATGGAAGGGTAAAAATTGAAGAGCTTTTATGAGAGTAAATGAAAAGCTAGAAGGGCTCTGATATGCTCTTAGAAAAAACAGAATGTGTGTTTCTCCCTCTCCTGTGCACTCCATAGTGTAAGCAAGAAGATTCTTGGTTTGAGTCTTGGAGTGAGTAACGATCTGGTTGATTAGTTTAAAGTAGGTACTTAGTAAAATAGTAGTAAGTAGGTACTTAATTAAATAGTAGTACTTAGTTAAAGTAGGGTGATTTTGATGTGAATGTCTGAGCTTGTAGTAGCATTTGAGTACCTCACAAGTATTTGAGGTTTTTGAGGGAGCAACCTGCTGATCTAGAGAGGAGAAATAAGCATAATCAAGCTACTGGTGCATAGGACCTGAAACCATGTCATCTCTTCCAGGTCTCTCCCTCTTTTTAAAAATTTTTTTTTGAGGCGGAAGGAAAAACGTCAAAATGGGGCGGAGATCTACATCATCCACCAAGAGTGGGAAGTTTATGAATCCCACGGATCAGGCCCGTAAGTATCCATAAAAGCTAAGCAGATGAGAACTGGGGGGTCCTAGGGAAGCAGATTAAAAGCTTTCTCTGAAGACAAGATCCTCACTTGTGAATCAGAACTGAGTTTCCCTAACTTGAAAAATATTATCTCAGTTTTGGCTGGTGCAAAAACTTCCTGAGAAAGCTGCTTGCTTGCATGCTGTTGCTTCTCTGCACTATTTACCTCTTAGTTTTTACTGTAGTTATCAGTGTTCAGAGGTCTTTGTACTTAGCTGTTGGCTAAACTGCAAGCTGCTGCTTGGGACACTGTTAGTCTGTCTGAGGCTAGAATTTGAGGAACAAGTGTGTTGTGTGTTGTTGGCTCTATTTCAGCTTCTGGGCAGCAATCCTTTCATGACTGCAACTCTGACTTTTGCTGCCTATTGTTCTTTTCTGTATAGAAACACCCCTGCTTCTGGAGACATGAAGACTGCTTTATTTCCTTTCCTTTCTGTATAACACACATGAAACAGAAATCTATTTCATGCTGTATTTCTCTCTCACTGGGAAGATTAATTTAAAAGTTAGTCACTGTAAAATGAGTGAACTGTTGAGAAACAGCACTAATCTTGATGAAGGAAAGGTTCTTCATGGATTTGGTTGTCTCTTTCAAGTTGTTGTTTTCTCTTTCCCCCTCCTCTCTAGGGAAGGAAGCTCGGAAAAGGGAGCTAAAGAAGGTAAATAAAGAGATCGGAAACATTTGCTTGGCATTTTCTGTACTATGTATCATGTTTGTGATTGTAATGGGCTGTGGCAGATGAATAGACTACAGATGTTTTGGTTGATATCCTAAGATTGACTTTGGAAAATACTGTCCAGACAAGTAGTTTTAAGAAAACATACAGAAATCTTGTTTTGAGTAATCATATCTTATCATCTACTATTTTTTAACTTGTGGTGATTACAGCTTTTCGAAACTTTATTGTAAGTACTTGGGAATTAAAGGAAAAAAATGAAACAAACGAACCACCCAAGACTCACATACTATGTTTTACCGTATACCTTTTGTCAGTTGGTTATCTTGTTGATTGTATGTGTCTTAAGTGGAGTGAATGAATTAGAGGCACTTGTAAATAGCAAGACAGTGGAGTTAAAATTCCCAGAAGTTTTAATTACCTTTGCTGCTGATTTGTGTCTTGGTTAATACTTGTAGGGCATTTTGAGGTGCGTTTTTTTTTCTGCAGACTGGGAATATTGAGAGGGGAGTATTTGGTACAAATGTTTTATCTCTTTCTCCTGTGACACTTCTCTGATCTGCTTGATACCTGATTTTCTTAGAACAAAAAGCAACGAATGATGGTACGAGCAGCTGTACTCAAGATGAAAGATCCAAAGCAGATTATCCGGGACATGGAAAAATTGGATGAGATGGGTGAGTCAGAGGTACCAGGTGTTGGACTTAGGCAGCGCTTTATGTAGTCGCATAACATAATTTTAAGGGATGACTGGGAGACTAAAATACAGGAACCTTTTTCCTTTCCTGTTAGAAGGGGAGATTCTGTGAATAACTGGGGATTGACTATGATTTGAGGTGATGTGGTGCCATCAAAGATGACTTTTTTTTCAAGAAGATGGCTGATAAAAAGAATGGGTAGTGTGCATGATAGTAACTTAGAGTTGGAGGAGGGGATCGTCATAAGGCTGAAGAGTTCCTGAAAATAGGGATTGGAAGTTGTTTGCTTTGAAGTTGTTTCATTCATCACACTTGTGCAGTAGAGTAACTTACAAATTTTTGGGTTGGTTTTTGCTGTCTTGGATTAGAGTTTAACCCAGTACAGCAGCCACAACTTAATGAAAAAGTGCTAAAGGATAAACGCAAAAAACTCCGTGAGACTTTTGAGCGCATCTTGCGGCTCTACGAGAAGGAGAATCCTGACATTTATAAAGAACTGCGCAAATTGGAAGTGGAGTATGAGCAGAAGAGATCACAACTCAGCCAGTATTTTGATGCTGTCAAGGTAATGCTTATTATATTTCAGGTTTGTAACTGTGGTAGTGTATACTATTTATCTGCTTGTTAGGTGTGCCAGTTACGAAGGAAGGGAACTTTATAAGAGACCAGTGTATATGTTATGTGGCCCATATTAAGTACTTACATCAATTGGCATAGTATCTCTGGTTACAGCATTTCAGTAAGGACAGCATAGGGGTTGTCAAAGTCTGCATTTATCTCTGATATATTGATTTCATTCAACAAGAAATTACAGGGGAAAGGAAAATTTTATGTTGCAAATTGACAATATCAGAATTTGTTTTCTGTATCAAAGAGAGAGTGAGCCTGTGAGTGTGCAGTTGATACTTCTGTGAATTTCTGCTAAATCTGTTGCTGGAAATAATGAAAATCTTTTGGCATTCCTTTAAAGAGCTTTCTTTGACATTGTTCCCTACCATATTGGAGAACATAATGTTGCCCAAGTGCAAGTATCTGTAAGATTTTTCTTTTTTTCTTTCTTTGGAATATGCAGCAGCCCTGTGAGTTGTGCTTTCTGGATACTCAGAAAATACAGGCATACTTGTCTGCAGCCTCTTCCCTTTGGAGACTGAAGGTCTAAAGGGAGATGGAAACCTGACTGGATTTTGACTGAGATTCTTGGCTCGATTTTGACTGAAGCCTTTCATGGGTGCACTGTGTGTGCTTTGTTTTGTGTTGAAAGCTTTTACTGTTGACTTTTTCCCAAATGTTTTTCATGGACTGCTGTAAGATAACATGCCCTAAGAACAGACACCTTTGGCAAGTGATGGCAGGTCCCGTGTGATCTGGACTCTGAAAGGTCATGAGGTTGTGCAGTAGCTTCTGTGGGAGTAACCCATTATCTCTTTTCTTTTTTTTTTTTTTTTTTTTTTTTTTCCTTTTTTCCCCAGAACGCTCAGCATGTTGAAGTGGAAAGTATCCCGTTACCAGATATGCCACATGCTCCCTCCAACATCCTCATACAGGACATTCCCCTTCCAGGGGCCCAACCACCTTCTATCCTCAAGAAGACATCAGCCTATGGGTAAGCAGAAAGAGAAACTTGGAGGGGAAGTAAAAAAAAAAAAAAGGACCACTCTTATTACTGGGGAGGAGCTAGGGGTAGAAGCAGAGGTAATATTGACTAGCAGAAATTAGGAATTCTGTGTGAGCGAACTGTACTTTCTTTTAACCAAAGCCCTTTAATCTTTCCCTACTATTACAGGTTTTTGTTTAAATTGCTTTGAGTAATACACTATGTTTTCTAGCATTTGTCTTTCTGCATATCAGTAAAACTTAAAGCCCTGCCGCTTTGAAGATAAGTGCCCCTTAAATTGCCATATATGTGTTCTTTTGTCTTGCTAGTATATTCAATTTAAGCTCCTAGTTTACTTGTTTATCAGGTTTCTCGTTCTAGTACTAGTTCTTTCTATTTCTTTCTGAATAGCCTTCTATTTTCACCAACTTTGTAGTTACTTCATTCCGCTTCTGTGGTGGGATTCAATCCTTGCGCTTTTTTTTTTTCAGTCTTCTCTTCAGTTGCCTTCTGAGAAGTTTGCTTTTGTCTGATCTTCAGCAATCATGTCTTTGTATGAGGTTGTAAACTCCTTGGGACAAATCTATACTTTATAAATGTTCATGTTTCTTTTTAGAAGCTGTGTAAGCAATGGTGAGAGAAGGCTAAAGGATTCTGTTAAGTGCATGTTTGCTTTCGTTTGTTTGTGTTCCTACATTTCTCATTTCCTTTCTTATTTCCAGACCACCAGTTCGGTCCATTTCTGTACTTCCTCCTCCTGGGCTTGGTGTTCCACGTTTACCTCCAGGCAGGAAGCCCCCCGGACCTCCTCCAGGGCCACCCCCACCTCAAGTCCTACAGATGTATGGCCGTAAAGTAGGTTTCACCTTGGAGATGGCTCCTCGAAGGCGGGAAGAGGAGATTTCTTACAGTTCTGAAGCAGGTAAGGACTTTCCTATTACTGTCTGGGGTTTTCCTTGACCTCTCTGTTTTGCTATGGATAATACTGCTGTGAACGTAGTGTGCCCTAGGCAAGGTATTCTCTGGGTAATATGGGCATGAATACTACTTGAAGGACTCTTCTTAAGTGATTGCGCCTCTGAGGTGATTCTGGTATATTTCATAATACCTGCAATTTTATCAGTTATATTTTTAAATGCTGAAACTTCTAATTACAACTTTCAGATTTTTTTTTAATTAGGTTTCACAGATTGGGTATCTTCCCATGTAGTCTTAACAGTGCTGAAACATTGTACATATTATCCCTTAAAAAAACCCAAGCATTTTCACAGAAGTCTTCCTTTTTAAAAAAAAAAAAACAAACACAAACCCAACCAAACCCAAAAAAACCAAACCAAAACAACAACAACAAAAACCCCAACTGACCCTGGGTATGCATTTGCTAGGGGAACCTAGGTCCTCCTTTTCACACAGTTACTGTATCATCCCTAGAAACTTTTGTGAATGGGAGATCAGCTTTATTGCATACCGGAAAGCATCAAAGTATTTCAGTGGTGGGTGATTGCTGAATAGAAATGAACTAATGAGTTGCAGATAGGAGTTGCCTTCACTTGTTTGCTGTGCAGATTAACCAGCTGGTTAATAGGAAATCTTATAAATAAACTCTCTAAAATATTCTTTAAGAATATGTGCTAAACAGTAAAGGGTTGACAATATGTCCGTGCTGTTGTTAGGGGGATTTTTCTAACTATAGACATAGAAAATATCGTGTCTTTCACACCGGTGTATTTGGAGTTTATACATTTCCTAATACTTTGCGTCCTGCAGGACAGCGAGGGCATGATGATGATATGTCCAGTACCAGTGAAGATGAAGGTTATCCTGAGGATATGGATCAAGACAAGCATGATGAGAGTAGTGATGACAGTGACAGCGATAGATCAGATGCAGACAGTGAAAGCGAGGACTTCCTGCATCGTGATAATGACAAGGAGAGGGAAGGTGGTGAAGAAAAGAAATCAGGTATGATGGGAAGTTACAGATTGGGGTGGGGGTTTTTTGGTTTGTTTTTTTTTTCCCAAAAAAAAGAAAAACACTGCTTAACAGAGTTTGTGTCTGTTTTCCTGACTGGGGGAGAAGTAATTTGTTTAGCCAGCTAACTCTGTTCTAACTCACCTAAATTGCAGCTGAAGAATTTTTATTAGCAAATGGATCAGAAGGAAACTATCTAGAAGTGAAGCATCTTTTCAGATGGACCTGTTTTCTTAACAGTTGAGTTAATTTAGTAAGGTCGCAAGCCATTTTTCACCTGAAGCATTGAATTGGCAGGGTACCCTACAAAAATTAAGCCTCAATGTGAAATATACTCACTTTTTAGTGACTTGAACGATACTTCTAAGACACAACTAAATTTCATACTACTAATGCTTTTGGATAACTTTTTGTTCTTGATTGCTTGGGGGAGACCAATTGATAGAAAATACTAGGTTGGCAAAACTTCAGATAATCAGTAACACCAATGTTAACTCTTATGTAAGGAGCATCGTTATGTTAGAATGATACATTATCCATACCAGGTAGAAGACTTAAATCTATCTGATTTTTCTTATTTTCTTCCCACCTCCTGCCACCCTTGCCCATGCTTTGCTTTCCCCAGGTCATAGCGTACGGTTTGCAGACATGCCTGGGAAATCACGAAAAAAGAAAAAGAACATGAAAGAACTGACTCCACTGCAGGCCATGATGTTACGAATGGCAGGTGAGTAGGATGGATATATTAAGTGGAGATACGCCGTTAAGCTTCCAGTTAAGGTTTCTCTGGTAAGCTTACTTTGTTTGCACAGTTTTTATTTTATAGAGTAAATATTTTACTGTCATAATGTAAGGTCTGCTAAGAGTATAAGCTGTGGTTAGGTGTTTGTTTTAAGTTATTTTTAGTCTAGTAATGTGTGTGTTTTGCACAGCAGAGTTGAAGTTATAGTAGCAAAGTACGGGGTTTTTTCTTCTAAATCTTATCTTGCTTAACTTTTAAACAATTGCTCAAACGAAATATGAACCTCTTAGTGAAAAAGAAAAGGTGAGATTGTCTATGGGCTCAGCCTGTAACCTGTAAGGATTAATACTCCCTAAAAATAACCTTTTGTAGAAATAAGTTAACCCATAGAGTGAAGATTTTTTGTTTGTTTTAGAAAGACACCCCAGTGTCTTTTAGAGGCGCTAGAGTTTCTTGGACATGAGGATTATGTTTATTCTGAGGTCTAAATAAAATCTCTTCTATTTTCATATTTTGAGTGGTCAAACATTGGAACAGGCTGCCCAGGGAAGTGGTTGAGTCACCATCCCTGGAGGTATTTAAAAGACGTGTAGATGAGGCGCTTAGGGACATGGTTTAGTGGGCATGGTGGTGTTGGGTTGATGGTTGGACTCGATGATCTTGGAGGTCTTTTCCAATCTTAATGATTCTATGATTCATTAAAAAAAAAACCCAGTTTCTCCCCACCCCTTCTTTTTTGAATTGTTCAAATGATCATAGGAAGTTATTCCATGTTCATTCTTCCCTCCTTGTGCACACACACTCCCCCACCCCACTGCAAACTCCCACAAACCATAGATCAAATAGCTGCGGTTTGGGTTTGGTAGTAGAAGTTTCAGCTCCCACAGGGACACATAGCTCTTGGTGGCAGAGCTATCTAGAACTGTGATATATACTTTTTTTTTCACTTTCTGTTTAATAATTAAATGTGGTCAGTTTTCTTTCCTTTGAAGTGAAGTTTATCTTTCTTTTTTTATTTTATTTTGTGTGCTTAAGTTTCTCTGTGATGTTCAAAGATATTGCCTGTGGACTGTTTTTTATAAGTTCATCTCCATTTCCAGGTCAAGAAATTCCAGAAGAAGGGAGAGAAGTGGAAGAATATTCAGAAGAAGAGGAGGAGGAAGAGGAGGACTCAGAGTCTGAAGAGACATCACAGCAACAACAGCAGCAACAGCTCAGTGAGGAAGCTCTTGCAGAGTCTGGGTCATCTACTGCAACCTCCCAGGCACAACAGCAGCAACCGCCTCCGCAGCCTGTTCCTCCAACTCAGATACAGGCACCTCCTATGCCTGGGCCACCTCCTCTAGGGCCACCGCCGGCCCCTCCACTGAGGCCCCCAGGACCACCCACCGGCCTTCCTCCTGGCCCTCCACCAGGTGAATACTTGATTTACTAGGATTCGAAGGATGCAGGCTCTCAGTACTACAGACAGTGTATCAGTTTGGGAGGTTTGAAGCTGCAGAATGTGTTGCAGATGAGGTACAGGAGCCCAGTGTGGTAATTGCTGAGACCTGTGTGATCTCTCCTGTGGTCAGTCTATTGTTGCTGTACTGTGCTTTTGAGGCATCAGGCTCCTGTAGCTGTAGTCAGCCTGATGGGCATTGGCTCGTTTGTTAGCACTAACACTGGCAGGCAGCAGTGGAGCTAGTGTTGGGAGTATGAAGAACAAGGCCTGGTGCCATGTGCCTCTCCAGTGTTTTGGTTTTTTTCTTGTGTTGTTCCCCCCCCCCCGCACCCTACCCTGAGTGAGGCATAATTAAAGAGGTTTGGGAGCCACTACCTAGTTATAGGTTTTGGCGTGGGGTTTTTTTTTTTAATAAAAGCTACAGTGTGAAGGCTTCTGCTATTCTACTACCTGAATGTATTTCAGTCTTGTTAGGGAAGATAACTATACTCAGATGAAATAAGTACTAAATTTGAATTCATATCAATATTGGACTGCCTAGAGACTATTAGCAATGAGGCCAATCAGTACCAGTTTTTTGTAGCGTGTGATTTTTTTTTTTTTTGAGGGCAAACACTTGAATTTATTTGATCTGGAGAAAGACAGTAGTTTATTTTCTGTAAGTTGATGGGGTTGCCATATAGCCAAACTGGATAACAGTAACAGGTTGTTTTGTAATTAAAAAAGTGTAAATCTCTTGCTTGTTCTTATACTTAAATTGCAAAGATCAATAGTTGGGCTATAGTGAGGAGCATGGTATACTATGATTTTAATGTATTTTATTCTATATGGGCTATTAACAACATGATTTTCGGGGGGGGGGCACGTCAGGCAGGCAGAGTTCTCTTTCCAGCATCTTCCTCGCTGTTCCATTTCTGATACCTCCTAGAGGGGAACCTCAAAACAGTTGCTTTCAACAGAGCAAAACCACTTCTTTTCAGGCCAGAAGGGCAATCAAATGCCAGAGTGAAAAGTTCTTTCACTTTTAGCTGTTTTAAATTCAGACAACCTCAGCTCAGTAGCTGTTCTCAGCTATTGCTCCCTTACATGGGGAGGAGACCTTTTACGAAGTGGGAGAAGATACTTATAGTTGACTGTTACGAAGAAACTGTACTCTAACTTTACATGTGCTGCCTTTTTTTGAGGTTTTTAGAAGATCTATTTAATCGGGCTGCTGGCTAGTGTTAGAATAGCTTTCAAGTTACTGTTGAAGATCTTTAGTATTAGCTGATGGGATAGTTGTTGGTCTTTTGGTGGTTTGTTTTTTTTCCGACCATGAACTAAGTTTTTCTTTTTGTATGCATGCTTTCAGGAGCTCCTCCGTTCCTGAGACCTCCAGGCCTACCAGGATTGCGTGGGCCTTTACCTCGACTTCTACCACCGGGCCCTCCACCTGGGCGACCGCCTGGCCCTCCCCCAGGCCCCCCACCAGGTCTGCCCCCAGGTCCTCCTCCACGTGGGCCCCCTCCTCGTCTGCCCCCTCCTGCCCCACCAGGTAAAGTGTTCGGTTTGCTTCAGTGCCAAGTCTCTCCCTGCTTTATTTTCTCAGTTTTTGCTGTGGTGACCAAGCCAGGAAGTATAAGCAGTTATCATTTTGCCTTTGTTCCTGTCTGTGTGGCTGCATTGTGCTGTATCTCTTTCTATCTAATAACAACAAGTAATTCCATACTGCTGTGTGCAGTTTGGTAGCAAGAAGTCTGTCCTCAAAAAGGGAATTTTAGAGTTTAAACTTCTGCTGGACTGTTTCTGAATAACCCCCGGGTGCTATAATGGTGCTCCACTTAATGAGTTGGAGATAGGGATATTTATTTTTTTCTGCCTCATCAGACATTTCTGATGACTCTGAAGTTCCATAGGGATGGATCATCAAGAAACTTTATTTTCAGATTATAACTTTTGAATTTGAAAGGGTGCAATACACAGGCTCCTGTAGGTTTCAAAGTCTGAGGAGCAGCAGCATTTTCAACCCAGCATTTGGTGCAGGATTGAAAACTTTTTTTTTTTTAAAGCCAGTATTACTGCATCTTGTTGAGTTTTTCTGTTTTGTTTTTCCTTCTTGGCTTTCTGAGCCTGTGCACTTTTTTTATCAAAGATTTTGAGACTCCCAGGTGTGGAGTCAGCTCATGCTTTCTTTTCTTCTTACAGGTATCCCTCCTCCTCGCCCAGGCATGTTAAGGCCACCGCTGGTGCCTCCATTAGGACCTGCCCCACCTGGGCTCTTCCCACCAGCTCCCATTCCAAATCCTGGGGTACTGAGTGCCCCACCCAGCTTGATTCAGCGCCCCAAGGCGGATGACACCAGTGCGGCCACCATTGAGAAGAAAGCTACGGCCACTATCAGTGCCAAGCCGCAGATCACTAACCCCAAGGCAGAGATCACTCGCTTTGTGCCCACTGCTTTGCGAGTGCGCCGGGAGAATAAAGGGGCTTCTGCTGCCTCCCAGAGAAAACAGGATGATGAGCCTGCTCTCCCATTAACCAAAGCTGCCCCTAAGGCTGGATCATCTGCTCCTATCTCTGTACAGACAAAGGATGATGTGTATGAAGCTTTCATGAAAGAAATGGAAGGTCTCCTGTGACCTGTCATAGTCCTAGTTAGCTTTCCGGCCCCTCAACACAGATCAGACCACTGTGGAGGGAGGAGAAGGAAAGCTCCTCCTGCAAGCAACGAAAGGGCTCGCGTGACAGGGAATAGTTCCCTACCCACAGGTTAACTTGCCAGTATGCTCTGAATAGAGACCGCTGCAGATGAAGTGTGGCTGGGGACCTCCTTTCAGAGCTAGCATGTCCACTGGTGGAAGGAAATTACAGTCAAGAAGGCAATGCTGCTTTCCTCGAGTCCTCCCCCTTCCTTGGAGGGAGATAACGGTACTCTGGGGAGGGGGTGTGTGGGAGTGGGGGGTGACTATGCTCTGCCTGAATCCTTGCACATCCTGAATGCTCTGGTGAGGGTAGTGGAACGGGTTTTTAAGGAGCCAGAAAAGTGTTAGCAGCATTTCATACACATGGTTGTCCAGTTTTTATTTTCTGTACTGTTCTTTTCTGTAAATATTTTATAATCCTGTTTTTTTAGTTGCAGTGAGATTGATCAATCATCTTTCTTCCAGGGTAGTCAGGGAGGTAATTTGTTGCATATACTGTACACTGGAATTTTGCACCCTGTCCCCTTTATGGTCATCTTGATGGCTTTTCATTGGCAGGGGAAACTTCATTTTGTCTTGTGAAAGACAATAAATGTTCAGTGTATCAAAAAACTGGTTTCCTTGTGGTCTGTCTAAAACTAGCATGTAGATGGAAAGCAGGGAGGTTCTTTGCTGGCCTTGGGGGAAGATAGAGGCATTCTGAACCTCAAAAGAAAAGCAATAGCTACATTATAAATAATATATACCATTTTTTTAACTAAAGTTCTGCTATATTCTTGTTTTTAAGTTCCTAAACATCCCTTTCAGCCTTTTTTGGTAGCTAGTAGAAACTTAAGTCCTGAAGTACTACTAATAATTACAAAACGATTTCTTCTATATACTCTTAGTGAAAGGTTTACTTCCTATAAAGCCTCAGATACCCACTGGATGCATCTTGGACAGGCTACCTTAAGTAAAAATTGGTAAACGATTTTAATTCTAAGAGCTTGACAGATAATTTTACTTGTGGAAAATCTCTGATTTCAAATTCTGTGAATTTAGTGCTTTTAAGGTGTGCAGATATTTTTAAAAAAGAACTTTCACATTTCCAGCTTAAAAAAGAATTATTTTTCTATTTTGGTGGAAGTATTCCTTTAGCTTCATTCACTATGCTGACAGCCAAATATACCAATAGCCCTTACCACATGCAAGAAACAAATCTTTATTCTCATTTGAAACAGACTGCAAAATCTCCTGGGATCTTGTAGACAAATTAGTTTTAAGACCAGTGGGATCAGTTGTGTTGGCAGTAAGTCTCTCCCAAATGAGCTGCTGCCTCAGAGTGAGTGGAATCCTCAAAAAAGAACAGATCAATGAAATTTGTTTCGGCTGAACATCCATTGAATTACACAAGGTTTTGTGCTTATACTTCTAACAAGAGAAAATAGGAAAATCCTCCCCAGTATCTCTACTGTGTCTCAGTACTCAGTCAAAATGGGGTTGAATAAGAAAGTGTGAAATAGATATACATGTATATATTACACTGTTTGTTTATTAAGGGAGAGTTGAATCAAAGTTTTAGTGTTTAAATAGAAATTGTCTTGTTAGAAGGGAGAAAAGAACACAATAGAAGCTTGTGGCATATTCAAGAACAGTCTGTGTTTCAACACAGCCTGTGGAAACAATTATGTATTTACCTTATGATGGCACTGGTCATGGACGCAGTCCTGTAATGCCATCTTCTCTACAACTCCAGAACAGATGTTCCCAGCTCTGGACAACTGGTAACATAAACCCAGGCCAATTTGTTCTCATCTTTGTATTGTGGTCATACAGATATTTGGGATTCTTCTCTGTAATACCACCTCCATCCTGTGGTCATGTTTTTCATCTGTGGATCTGAGTAGTGTTCACAGAAGAAGAAATGATCAGGGGGAGGAAAGGGGCTGGGAAGGGACTGAGGCACAGAGAAGTCGATGATAACTTCCTTCTCCAAGTGGTAGAGGAGCCAACGAGGAGAGGTGCTGTGCTGGACCTTGTTCTCACCAACAAGGAGGGGCTGGTGGGGAATGTGAAGCTCAAGGGCAGCCTGGGCTGCAGGGACCACGAAATGGTGGAGTTCAAGATCCCGAGGGCAGCGAGGAGGGCGCACAGCAAGCTCACTACCCTGGACTTCAGGAGAGCAGACTTTGGCCTCTTCAGGGATCTGCTTGGCAGAGTGCCGTGGGACAAAGCCCTGGAGGGAAGAGGGGCCCAAGAAAGCTGGGTAATATTCAAGGATCACCTCCTTCAAGCTCAGGAGCGATGCATCCCAGCAAAGAGGAAGTCAGGCAAAAACGCCAGGAGGCCTGCATGGATGAACAAGGAGCTCCTGGACAAACTCAAACACAAAAAGGAAGCCTACAGAGGGTGGAAGCAAGGACAGGTAGCCTGGGAGGAATACAGAGCAATTGTCCCAGCAGCCAGGGATCAGGTTAGGAAAGCTAAAGCCCTGATAGAATTAAATCTGGCCAGGGATGTCAAGGGCAACAAGAAAAGATTCTATAGGTATGTCAGGGATAAAAGGAAGACGAGGGAGAATGTGGGCCCTTTCCGGAATGAAATGGGAGACCTGGTTACCTGGGACATGCAGAAGGCGGAGGTACTCAATGACTTTTTTGCCTCGGTCTTCAGCAAGTGCTCGAGCCTCACTGCCCAAGCCGCAGAAGGCAAAGGCGGGTACTGGGAGAATGAAGAGCCACCCACTGTGGGAGAACATCAGGTTTGAGATAATCTAAAGCACCTGAAGGTGCACAAGTCCATGGGACCCGATGAGATCCATCCGCGGGTCCTGAAGGAACTGGCAGATGAAGTTGCTAAGCCACTATCCATCATATTTGAGATGTCGTGGCAGTCCGGTGAAGTTCCCACCAACTGGAAAAGGGGAAACATAACCCCCATTTTTAAAAAGGGAAAAAAAGGAAGACCTGGGGAACTACAGGCCAGTCAGTCTCCCCTCTGTGCCGGGGAAGTTCATGGAGCAGATCCTCCAGGAGCTATGCTAAGGCACATGGAGGACAGGGAGGTGATTCGAGACAGTCAGCATGGCTTCACCAAGGGCAAGTCCTGCCTGACCAACCTAGTGGCCTTCTATGATGGAGTGACTACATCAGTGGACATGGGAAGGGCTACAGATGTTGTCTATCTGGACCTCTGTAAGGCCTTTGACACGGTCCCCCACAACATCCTTCTCTCTAAACTGGAGAGGTATGGGTTTGATGGGTGGACTGTCCGGTGGGTGAGGAATTGGTTAGATGGTCGCATCCAGAGGGTAGTGGTCAACGGCTCAATGTCCAGATGGAGGTTGGTGACGAGTGGCATCCCGCAGGGGTCCGTACTGTTTAATATCTTCATCAATGACATAGACAGTGGGATCAGCAGGTTTGCAGATGACACCAAGCTGAGTGGTGTGGTTGACACACCAGAGGGACAGGATGCCATCCAGAGGGACCTGGACAAGCTCAAGAAGTGGGCCTGTGTGAACCTCATGAGGTTTAACAAGGCCAAGTGCAAGGTCCTGCACCTGGGTCGGGGCAACCCCTGGTATCAATACAGGCTGGGGGATGGAGGGATTGAGAGCAGCCCTGCCGAGAAGGACTTGGGGGTACTGGTGGATGAAAAGCTGGACATGAGCCAGCAATGTGCGCTCGCAGCCCAGAAGGCCGATCGTATCCTGGGCTGCATCAAACGAAGCGTGGCCAGCAGGGCGAGGGAGGTGATTCTGCCCCTCTACTCTGCTCTGGTGAGACCCCACCTGGAGTACTGCGTCCAGCTCTGGAGCCCTCAGCATAAGAAAGACACGGACCTGTTGGAGCGGGTCCAGAAGAGGGCCACGAAAATGATCAGGGGGATGGAACACCTCTGCTATGAAGAAAGGCTGAGAGAGTTGGGGTTGTTCAGCCTAGAGAAGAGAAAGCTTCGGGGAGACCTTATGGGGGCTTATAGAAAAGATGGCGGCAAACTTTTTAGCAGGGCCTGTTGTGACAGGACAAGGGGGAATGGCTTTAACCTAAAGGGGGGTAGATACAGACTAGATATAAGGAAAAAATGTTTTACGCTGAGGGTCGTGAAACACTGGCACAGGTTGCCCAGAGAGGTGGTGGATGCCCCATCCCTGGAAACATTCCAGGTCAGGTTGGATGGGGCTCTGAGCAGCCTGATCTAGCTGAAGATGTCCCTGCCCACGGCAGGGGGGTTGGACTAGATGACCTTTAGAGGTCCCTTCCAACCCAAACTATTCTATGGTTCTATGACTCGCCCGATGAATCAGTGAAAATTAGTGACGGCATAAAGATGGAAATACAGAAAGATTCCTGAGATCAGTTAATTTGGCATAATCTGCTGAATCACACAACTAAGGAAAGATGCTTTCTAAAGGTTACTGAACCTTCAGAACAGGGAGCTTGTCTTGGTTGCCCAGACATAAACAAGTTGTGACTGTACTTTGTGTGTGCTATGAAGTTCTTTTTATTTTGCCTTCTTTGTAATCCTGCTACAACTGGCATACGCTGAACAGTTTAGATCAGAATTCCTACTACTGTACCCTTCTGGAAAGAAGGATGCAGTCAGAGAGCAAGAGAGAACTGACTTGCAGAATTTAGATGAAATATGTTCTTTTGGAGTTTTTGGTTGGTTTGGTGTTTTGGGGTTTTGTTTGTTTTTTGGTTTTTTTTTTTTGGGGGGGGTGGTAGACTATCATGGGTGGCCTGGTGGTTGTCATGTCTTTGTCTTTCCCTGAAATATGACAATGATAGTATCCAGGGTAAGCAGCATAGTCTCTCTCTCACACACACACACAGAGACACTACTCATGTCACTGTAATTTTGTGATATGCATGTCATAGGATCTGGGTTGCATTACAAAGAACCACACGTTAGAGTACAAAAGCATCAAGGAATGAGGATGGTAACAAAAAATCACACAGAACTGGAATTTATGGAAACAAGGCAGCAGAATCCCATGGTGTGGGGAAAATGGAGGAAGAGCTAGCCATGCAACACTGGGGTAGCAGAAGGCTGTGGCTAAGTCTAGAGTGCAGGCTCCTTCATTGGTTTAGACAAAGATAGCATCTGCCCTTGCTAGAAATGCGTGAAAGAAAGAGAAAAAGATGTCAAGGAATAAAGAGAAACTGCAGGTAATTAGAGCAAAGGAGCAAAAATGAAGAGGAATGTCTTTGTCCACAGGCCAAGTCCAGACCATACCAGACAAACATCCTGAATCTTGATGAAGTCAATTCAGTTTATCAGTGCAGTGGGATATTCTCTGGTCTGAATAAGAGCGTAACATCCTGACTTCTAATGCTCTGTAGAAGAGCCTTGCAAATAATACCATGTTAGTTTGACTAAAGTAGTATTTGAGTGATTTGTCTCCAGGATCAGAGAAATGTCCTGTTACATGTTCCTGCCTGGTTTCTGCACATACCAGTAGTGCTGGGTTGCAAATGTTCCTACCGAAAGGAACGTTTCTATTTTGTAGTAATAATAACAATAATTATTATTATTAATGATAAAGTAATCCTGTAGTAGCATTTCTGAGGTTCTAAATGCAGGATGATTTCTAAAACGACATGGTATTAGCAGAGGCTTCCCCTGTTCCTGGGAGGCAGCTGCGCGCCTTCTGCTCTCCTCAGGCAGGCGAGGACACGTTTTCCGTCTGGAGCACGTCCCGGGGGCCGGCGGCGGCTGGGTTGCTCGACCGAAGCGAGCCACGACCGGAGCCGAGGGGGGGCTTGGACCCCGCCCCGCGCCGCCGCTGCGCCGGGAGCGCCCAGCCCGCCCCCTTCCTCCCCCGCGCCCGCTGGCAGGCGGGGCCAGCTCGGCGGGGAGGGCCAGCCGCCCGCTCCCCCATTGGGTGGATTTGGATCCGCAGCGCCATTGGCCGGGGCGAGAGAGAGCGTGCTATAGCCAATCAGACAGCGGGCCGGGGCGCGCGGGGAAGCTATAAAAGGGGCCGGGCGCGGGGCGTAGCGACGCGTGTTTCACGTCGGTGTGGGCGGCGGCGGCGGAAGAACGTCGGGAGCGATGTCGGGCCGCGGGAAGCAGGGCGGGAAGGCGCGGGCCAAGGCCAAGTCGCGCTCGTCGCGGGCCGGGCTGCAGTTCCCCGTGGGCCGCGTGCACCGGCTGCTGCGCAAGGGCAACTACGCGGAGCGGGTGGGCGCCGGCGCCCCGGTGTACCTGGCGGCCGTGCTGGAGTACCTGACGGCCGAGATCCTGGAGCTGGCGGGCAACGCGGCCCGCGACAACAAGAAGACGCGCATCATCCCCCGCCACCTGCAGCTGGCCATCCGCAACGACGAGGAGCTCAACAAGCTGCTGGGCAAGGTGACCATCGCGCAGGGCGGCGTGCTGCCCAACATCCAGGCCGTGCTGCTGCCCAAGAAGACCGACAGCCACAAGGCGAAAAGCAAATAAACCAAACCTGAGGGGTGTTCCCACCTCAAAAGTAACCCAAAGGCTCTTTTTAGAGCCACCCACTTCCTCGTAAAAGGAGCTGTAGATCCTAGCCAAAGGAAAAAAACAAACCAAAACCTGTCTCTCACCTTTGCTGTTGAAAACGAGATGATTAATTTTTTAAAAAATTAAACGTTACAAAATAATATGTTAATTGCTGGTAAGTATGTGCTAAAAGTAATGAGGCTTGCTCCAGGTGAAAGGGATCATTTTGCTCTGGTAGGGGTGAGAAAGACACGAAGTTGCCTATTCCTGTAAGAAGGAGCCCACAGCCCCGGCAGGCCGCTCCTCTGTCACCTTAACCCTGCGCCAGGTTGAGGTAACTCACCGATGCCTGTAAAAGCCCTGCCCCCCCCCCCCCCCCCCCAACCTTTTGACCTACAGACATAATTTTTTTTATAACAATAGGCATTCAGAATTATTAATTTTTAATACAGTTTTCTCATGGCTTTGTCTGAGCTGCCGTGCCCATTTTCCTCCTGAAAGCTGAATGGGTTTGAGAGTAATTTGTCATCGCCGGACAGGCAATTTGAGGTAGAAAGGACTGTTGCCGGTTTTGATTCTACCTTAGACATAGTGCTGAACATTACCGCATAAAGATGTTGAAATAGAAACAAAAGAAAAAGAGTGGTTAAAGTTCAAAAAACACATTTTAATAATTATCCGTTTGAAAACATAAAGTATTTGAATCATAACGTTGCACAAAATTTTAGTACCACCGACAGTTACAACAGCGAGCGGTAACAAGCAGTTAACAGGCCTTTGGCAAAACAAGGGGTCGTAGGCGATAATGAAAATATCGGGGAATACTTGTTTTAATTCTCTAACCTCTGAGAGTTAAAATGCATTTGTTTTTAATTTGTTTAAGCGTGATCTTGGTAAAGTGCAGGTGAAGACTTTCCCCCTCTTGCTATCAATCAGCCAGTCCTTACAGCGTAACAGATACATTGGTTGGATATGTTATTTTTTAATATTACTTCCAACGCAGGAATGAATCAGTCGCTGGACAGTAAAAAATGGAATGTTTCGCAGCCTGCCGTGAAAGGGGAGCCCTAACTGATAACTTGAGGAAGTTTTATTGTCTAGAAGTATGGAAAAATCAGCTGCAGCAGTGTCTCCTTAGACAACCATGACTCAGATTTTTCACCAGTCGAGCCGTATCAAAATAAAATAGTGCTGAATTATAAAGCGATGCGGCACTGCTTATAATTGTTAACAAAAACTGGCCATGTTAAGTTCTGGGGTCACCTAATTTATTAAGAAAATAAATATTTCTGTAGCAGAGCACTAGGGAACCATGTCTGTATTGTGCACACTGAGCAACACAGCACAAGCTGCTATGCTGTAAAAAGTCACCTCCTTCTGGGGCACACACAGCCCTTCGCAGGACTTTAATCTGCTTCTCGCCTTGTTGCATAATGCACTAATTTAATTTATTTTAATTATTTTGAAAGGGGTACGGGATTTTGGACAAAGAAGCTAATTTCTAATCCATATTCAGTGCTCAAGATGAGCCTGTGTTACTTCCTCCTCTTTGAAATCAATTTGCGATTAAAATACCGATTCAAATCCCTGATTTTCAGTTCAGATTGAGAGAAGACCCTTTAAAGAGTAATAATTAATTACTTTGGAGATTTAGCTGCCCACGTCGCGGATTTTATTTAGAAGGAAAAACAAAAGTTTCTGTCTCCCGAGGTCTGTCCAGGTCCAGGACTCAGGGTTTATCGCCTCTTTTTTAACTCACCCTTTGCCTCTTCGAAGGGAAACTTTGCCGAGGGGAACAGCAGTCTTTCTTTTCCACGCCGCTGCGAACTGGGGGGGGGTCGGTGGCAGAAATTCTGATAAAAACAGGCTTTTTTGACTCCTAAGAAACACAAAATGAGCGGGGAGAAGGGACCTTTCTGCCGTGCAGCGGGGCGGGCGCTGCAACGCACCAATCACCGCGCGGCTCCTCTCTATAAATACGAGGCCGCCGACTTGCTCCAGGCCCAGTGGTTTCCCCTGATTCGTGGACGACGGCTGCCACTATGTCGGAGACCGCGCCTGTTGCCGCTCCCGCTGTCTCTGCTCCCGGGGCGAAAGCCGCCGCCAAGAAGCCGAAGAAGGCGGCGGGCGGCTCCAAAGCCCGCAAGCCCGCGGGCCCCAGCGTCACCGAGCTGATCACCAAGGCCGTGTCCGCCTCCAAGGAGCGCAAGGGGCTCTCCCTCGCCGCGCTCAAGAAGGCGCTGGCCGCCGGCGGCTACGATGTGGAGAAGAACAACAGCCGCATCAAGCTGGGGCTCAAGAGCCTCGTCAGCAAGGGCACCCTGGTGCAGACCAAGGGCACCGGCGCTTCCGGTTCTTTCAAGCTGAACAAGAAGCCGGGTGAGACAAAGGAGAAGGCAACTAAGAAAAAGCCGGCAGCCAAGCCCAAGAAGCCGGCGGCCAAGAAGCCCGCCAGCGCCGCCAAGAAGCCCAAGAAAGCAGCGGCGGTGAAGAAGAGCCCCAAGAAAGCCAAGAAGCCGGCGGCCACCGCGGCCAAGAAAGCAGCCAAGAGCCCCAAGAAAGCGCCCAAGGCAGGCCGTCCCAAGAAAGCAGCGAAGAGCCCGGCCAAGGCGAAGGCGGTGAAGCCCAAAGCAGCCAAGCCCAAGGCGGCCAAGCCGAAAGCGGCCAAAGCGAAGAAGGCGGCGCCCAAGAAGAAGTAAAACGACTGAGGAGAAATTATAGAGTCTACTCATTTAAATAAACCCAAAGGCTCTTTTAAGAGCCACCCACTTACTCTCGGAAGGAGCTGGAACACTACAGTAATCGCAGCAGCAAAACCAAATCTTTTAAAAAAGGTTTTGGTAGGAATTTATACCGCTACCATCTCCAAAACGTCTCCATTCGGGACAGCGGGCTTCCTTTAAGAGGAAGTGTTTTCCTGAACGTGCAGTTCGGGAGCCCCGCGATAGCAGCGGCGCTTGCTCCGCCCCCTCCTAAGCGTACCGGCGCAGCCGAGGGCGGCAACAGGGCGGCGGCGCCGGCCCCGCGGACCAGCGAGCGCCCCTTCGCTGCGGTGCCCGGGGGAGTTTAAAAGTCCCGCGCTGGGCCGGGATTGGCCCCTCTCGCCCGCCCAGCCCCGCCCCTCCTCGCCAGGCCCCTCCCCGCAGGGCGGTGACCCCACCCACCCCTCTCCGCGGCTGTTCCCGGTGCCGTCCCCCCGCGCGGGAAGCGAGCGCCGCTCGCTCGGTTACGTACGGCACCGCATCGGCCCTCCTTCCCCCTTCTCACGGGCTCCGGGGCCGGGTATCGGTCAGGGATGGGGAAATGTGTGCGCCGTGCCCCGGCTCTGCCGTTGCCCCGCAGAGAAACGCTCTCCGGCAGCGCAGCTTCCGCGGACGGAACTTGGCCTTCACCCCGGCGCGGCGGGGCGGGAAGAGCTGTGGCTCCAAGCTCTGACGCTCCCAGCCCCCAGGTACCTTGCGCATCAGCGACCGCCCCCAGCTTCACGCCCACAACTTTTTTTTGAAAAAAAAAACAAACAAAAACCAAACCAACAACAAAAAAACCCCAACTCCTGCACAAGTTTGGGCATCGGTGTTTTAAACCGTAAAACCCTTCGTAAAGAAAAACCTTTCCCTATTGCCTAATCGAGTACGGACAGCTACTTCACTGAGAAGAGCGGTTAGTGGTGGTGGAGGCCGCGCTGGAACGTATGAGAAAAAAAGAAATGAAGCTACAAACGCGCCTGGAAGACTTGCCTCAGAAACTGCTTTCAGAATACTTTAGTCACCAAAAGAGGCAGAAATTCTTTTTTATTTCACAGGTACAGTGCACAGAAAGCGAGTTTTTAATAGCATCTAGGATTTTCTACCGGACCTATCAAGTAAGAAGAATTCAAATCTTTAGAAGGTAAGTAAAAGACAACCTACCCTCCCCCCGCAGGACTTGCGAGTTCTGAAAACGGAGCTGGTAAAACGCTAGGACAAAGTTGCTGCTGCTTTTTAGCCACGTTCGAGACCAGAGCTAATAGCACCTACTCATTTTTAAACGTTAAAACAGCCAGGTATAACCCTCTATGCCGAGCACAGGCCGTTATACCCAGAGCCCTCCGTGCTTCAGAATTAAGCAACTACATTTCAGCTACCTAAAGAGACGAGTACTTAACTTTCTAGTGACATGCAAATCAACAGGCTATTTACGTACCTCCCAAGAAAAATAGCAATTCAGCCCTTCTACTTGAAAAAATTGGTGGCTCTTAAAAGAGCCTTTGGGTTAAAACTGACGATCCGAGACGCCCTACTTGGAGCTGGTGTACTTGGTGACGGCCTTGGTGCCCTCGGAGACGGCGTGCTTGGCCAGCTCGCCGGGCAGCAGGAGCCGCACGGCCGTCTGGATCTCCCGCGAGGTGATGGTGGAGCGCTTGTTGTAGTGCGCCAGGCGCGAGGCCTCGCCGGCGATGCGCTCGAAGATGTCGTTGACGAAGGAGTTCATGATGCCCATGGCCTTGGACGAGATGCCCGTGTCGGGGTGCACCTGCTTCAGCACCTTGTACACGTAGATCGAGTAGCTCTCCTTGCGGCTCTTCTTGCGCTTCTTGTCGCCCTTCTTCTGCGTCTTGGTGACGGCTTTCTTGGAGCCCTTCTTGGGCGCGGGGGCGGACTTGGCCGGCTCGGGCATCGCGAAAACAGCCTCGTTGCTCTGGAGCACCCGAGTACTCGATAATACGATTACTCCCGTATTTATAGGGGCCTTATGCAAATCGCTGGCCTCAGCTATCAGCGCTTCTATTGGATAAGGGAGCCAGTGACGTCTCTTGAGGTGAGAACGGCTTTGTAATTGGTCCTTTTTAAATCCCACGCCAGTATTGGTTACTAATTCGAATCCCATCAGCCAATCACAATAAGCTCTTTCAATCGCACGGCTCGGTGGCGAAGCTGGTCCTCTGCTGCCTGGCCCCGCCCCGCCCCCGGGGTCACCCCGGAGCATCCGGGCTCGCGTGTCTCCTGCAGCGGCCTGCTCGGGCGGGTTTGTACGCACACAGCGTAGTTATCGGCAATTCCTCCGGGGGGAAGAAAAAAAAAAAAAAAGAGAAAATTGCAGGGGCTTTTGCTACTCTTTTTCCCCTTCAAAAAGGTATACCTGCATACTTCATGTAATAGCCTGCATTCGTAACAGCCACAAGTTACATGTAAAAGGGAAAAAATACAACCAGAAAAGATACAGAGGCTCTGGAATACTGAGCTTTGTTAATTGTGTTTGAAATTAATTCTTCTGGCCCACAGAACATGGCTTGTTTTTCAGGACTTTAAATGAGGTGGAAGTTCTGATTTAATGTGTAAGTTGAAAGAATGTGGACTTCTTTTGGGATGTAATAAATATTGGATGAATTTGTTTAAGTCAAAGCAAGACATTCCTGGTAATAAAAATGAATTGTGGATTTAAAACTGAATTTTTAATGTATTGTGAAACAGAAATTTTGGCTGTTTTCTTGTTACGTTGACTTAATTGTTCAAGAAGAAAATACAATTGTTTAAACAGTCTAACATGATTTAATGGTATTAAGAATTCTGATGTAGTTTTGTTGGTGTTTTTTTTTAAATATATGATAGAGGAAGTGTTCTTTAATATAGTATTAACCTGTAAGTTTAAAGAAGGGCCAATCATGTTTTTTTTTTTTTAATTAAAATTCTCTGTGGCCACATTATAAATTACAATTATAAATTCATTCATTGGTAAATGAGAGCACTATGATCCACTTTTAAAGGGATCAAGTTAATTTGTTGTTGAATGACACTAGGACTGGATAACTTGGTATCATATAGCCAGTGCTATAATGATGCTATTTCCTTTTGGAACCCTTAAGGGCCATTCAAAGTCTAGACTTTGTTGGTATCAGAGGATGGCATGGGCCTATAGAAGAAACCTGTCTGGCACAGGTAAATGTCACTTGAGGTGGGTGAGACTGCTAAAATCACAACAAAACAAATTGTTCAAGGAGATTTGTAGGGATAGAGAGAGATTCTGGATACTGGTGCAAGCAATAAAAGGATCGATCATCTTACCAGGCTGGTTTCGCTTCTGCTTTTTTTCCTTTTACCCTGCTGGGCAGAATTCCAGATGCACAGAGATTTCCATCCTACGTCCAAAACAGTGCTGTCTGAGGAAAGGGAGCCAGACAAGGAAAGAGTGGGACCTTTCTCCTTCCCAGTAAGGCTTGCTTGCACGTGCTTCTGCTGTGCTTAATACCTAAACTGGGGGGACAAAAGCAGCCACCCATGTTGAGGAGAGCAGCTTCGTGCTGCCTCTGTGATGCTGTGGCTCTCTGGTTTACTGTCCACCCCCCCAGCCCTGCTCCCTCTCATCAGGAACAGGGATGGGATAGGTGCTCATCCATCTCCATTTGCTCTGCTTCCCCCCCAGCTGCCTTTAGCAGCTCGATCAGCTTGGAGAAAATCTGGTAAGGCAGGAGGGAGCTGTATCTGCCTCTTCAAGAGAAGAAAAGTAGTTCTCTCTTTTTCAGCAAAGCAAAAAGAGAAGCCAGAGTGGCCCATCTCTAAACATTTAACTCCTCACATATGCTGTGAACCTGATGACTTTCTTTTGGCATAAACATTACCTGGTGTCCTGGTTTCAGCTGGGATAGAGTAAATTTTCCTCCTAGTAGCTAGTATAGTAGTGCTGTGTTTTGGATTTAGGATGAGAATAATGTTGATGACACACTGATGTTTTGGTTGTTGCTCAGCAGTGCTTAAACTAAGTCAAAGACTTCTCATACTGCCCTACCAGCGAGGAGGCTGGAGGTGCACAAGAAGCTGGGAGGGGGCACAGCCAGGACAGTTGACCCAAACTGGCCAAAGGGATATTCCTTACCATATGATGTCATACTCAGTATAAAAACTGGGGGGAGTTGGCCAGGGGAGGCGTGGCCGCTGCTCAGCAACTGGCTGGTCATCGGTCAGCGGGTGGTGAGCAATTGCATTGTGCATCACTTGTTTTGTATAATCTTTTATCATTATTATTATTATTTTCCCTTCCTTTTCTGTCCTATTAAATTGTCTTTATCTCAACCCTTGAGTTTTACCTTTTTTCTGATTCTCTCCCCCATCCCACTGGGGGGGAGTGAGTGAACAGCTCCGTAGTGTTTAGCGGCCTGCCAGGTTAAGTCACACCACCTGGAAAAGCAGTTCACCGAGAACATCTCTGCCTGGTAACGGGAGTCCTCATGAACATCTGTGAAGGTCCATGCCTTGACATGCCACTCCGGGACAATGTAGTGTAGGATCTCCAGTTTTGTCTCCACAACAGCAGATGAAGTTTGTTGCTCTTGTTACACTGCTCTGAAAGACAAAATGTAGAATAACACAGGGCAATCTCAGCAATGTAAAGTGCATAGGTCCAGAAAGCAGAGGCATTAAAAACAGAAGACACCCCCCCTCCAAAAAAACCCCCAGCTTCTGCAAACATCCCACTCCCCATCTTAATCCTTTTAAGTCTGTCGATCAGTTCCAACAAAAATGACAGTTGATTCAGGTCTCAGAGATTCTCAGTTCCAACAAGTTTTCTAAAGATCAGCTACAGAGTAGAAAGAAATCCAGGTTAGAGCCTCAACTGAGGAAAGGTGGCTACTGTGAACTGAACAACTACTGCTTGGTTTTAACCTTCCAGCTAAAAAAATCTGTTAAAACAAAACAAAACACCGCCCCCCCCCCCCCCAAACAACAGCTAAATAATAACTGAAGGCCAGTCATTCCTGGTGTAGTGTGGTTGTGCGTGCTGCCCCTTCACAAGGAGGTACAACTGGAGAGTGCTGAAAGCAAAATAACTGGGGAGGGGAGTAGGGAGAGGGTTAGAAGATGTTTATAAAGGCAATTCAAGTTCTTGGAAAGAACTGATTGTGGAAACCTTATCAATGATGGCAGAAGAGCTGAGTTTATTGCACTGTTTAGACAGGATATATGGAAAAGGAATCTAGACATCCATATTTCTCTCAACAGTCTAAAAAAGTTCACTAAAGTTCACAGTTCACAAAAGGAAATGAATGGGAACTTGTTAACATCCAGTCACTCATCATCCATCCCACTTCAATCACAATGGAGTTTCCAGTGACTGACTAAGGCTGTGGAGCATCCAAAAGAAATAATCCTTCAGAGTCAGGAAACCTAAGTCTGATGGGAGGGAACATAGAAAAGGCTTCAAGAACAGCTCCAGAACAACTCAAGGACATCAGAGTTTGAAGGAGTCACCAGCCTATTGCATGTTACCAAAGAGTATGAACCGCAGGACTGTCTTTTTCTCCTGGCTGGTGTATTTCCTCCAGGTGAACACGTTGTGCTACAGGCTGTCAGCTTTCTCCTGGTCAGGTAACTGCTCCAGCTGGAAGTTTCTAGGAGGCAACGGAAAGACATAAAGGCAAATCTGCTGTTAGTGTTTTGCCACTACAGCTCCTGGGTGAGCTCTGCATAGATTTTTTCTGGAAAATGCTCTTTCTTATTCTGAAATCTCAAGTCAGACAGATAATACTTTTCTGTCTGTGCTTATGCCTAAATGGGCTTCAAGAAAAAAAAATATGGAATTTTTGAGTAGCGTCTTGGCTCTAATTATCCCACCTTCTGCAGCATCTTCAACCAGAAATTCTGGAGGACCACTTATCGGATGAGGGAAAGTCAGACACCCGCGTATTATCTTGGGCGTACAGAGTACACCTTGGCAATGCCAAAAGCTCCTGAAAAGCAAACAAACAAAAAACATTAACCAGAGAAAAGAAGCAGAGACAAAAAGATAGACTTTTAAGAGTAGTAGGATAAGTATTGGAGGTTTAGATTGGTTTCTGAACATCATTTGATTTTAGTCCAGTGTATTCCACTGTGGTGATACAGAGAAAAGAACCAAGAAGTCCCATGGAAAGTTACAGAACAACTAGATCATCAACAGAAGTCACTTAGCTCATAGCATTAGGTGTTATTACAAATATATTGATGATGAGGCACAGCTATCTAGTGGTTGTGATTATTTTGGAAAATTTCTGAAGTGCATGATGCACCTTAGAATCACATTTGAGAAGTCTGGTTTAAGGTTATGGGTTATGTAGAACTTTTAGATGTCAAGACTGAAATATTAAATATAATTGTATTATATGTTGCCTACCTTGCCATCTATAGCTGCAAGTTTTCTAGTTTTGTAAATTGCTGACTGTAACCATCATCTGAAGACCTTAGAACTACCTAGAGAAACAGCAAATATATGGGTCACATTTCTACAGCATAAAATAACTGTACTGAAAAAGCCACAAGATTAAAGGAAAGGATAAAGGGGGGAGAGGAAGTTGCCATGTATTTTCTGAAGTAAATGGCATTTGGAAACTTGAGATTTCTAAAGATGAGTCTACTCATTAAAATGATGTTTTCTTTACCCTGAGTGCCGATGTAGAACTACAGTTTATAAAAATATTGTTTTGTGTCCAAAAAGTAAAACTATGTGAAGAAAAAAAAAAAGTAAAAGGAATACTTTAAGATATTATGTATCAATAAAGAGTAAGAGCATGAAATTGAAAAACCCATGCCAAATTTTTAAAAGCACCTGAAGCAATCTAGATTTTTTCCATGGGTACATTAACAAGATAAACAAATCAGTTTCTTCATCAGCACTTCAGTCCCATAAACACAAAAAAGCCTCGTGATCATGCAGTTACAGACCTGGGACATGCAACTGACATAACTCTCTACAAAAAAAGGAACGTGTCGTCCTCACGGAAAAAAAAAAAAAAGTAGATTAATAACGTTACTCAGCACTCCTTATAAAACGGTGGATTTACTCGAGCACAGTCTGCAACACCCGCCTGTGCCTCCCGAAACCCGCACGGGCCCTTTGTTGGAGCGCAGCGAAATGGCGGCGGCGGAGCGCGGGCGGGGCGGCACCGCGCGGGCGGGAAGCGGCGCTCCCGGCCCCGCCGCCCCCATTGGCTGGATTTTGCTGCAGACCCGCGGCCGGCGGGGCCCGGCTCCCCCGCTGGCACCGAGCGCCGCAACGACGGGACCGGGAAGCCGGGCCGTGCGCGGCGGGAAGGAGGGCGTGTCCCCCCCCGGGGATTTGCTCCCGCGGCGCCCAGGCCGAGCCGGCGGCGGGGCCGGCTGTCTGCCGGGCCGGGGCCGGGGCCGGGGCCAGGGCCGGGGCCGGGGCCAGCACTGTTCCGCCCGCCCCCGTCCCCGCCCCCTGTCGGAGGCGATGGCGCGAACGTCCCTGCCCGCAGGGGGAAGGGCGCGGAGAAGAGCCCGCCCTTGCCCTGCCCCGTCGCAGTCCTCAACCAGGTCGGACCGCTGGCAATATAGAGAGGCGCCGGCGGCCGTTCCCGCCACACACCGCTTGGGTCGAGGGTGTCGACAGCATGTCCGGCAGAGGCAAGGGCGGGAAGGGGCTCGGCAAGGGGGGCGCCAAGCGCCACCGCAAGGTGCTGCGCGACAACATCCAGGGCATCACCAAGCCGGCCATCCGCCGGCTGGCTCGGCGCGGCGGCGTGAAGCGCATCTCGGGGCTCATCTACGAGGAGACGCGCGGCGTGCTGAAGGTCTTCCTGGAGAACGTGATCCGCGACGCCGTCACCTACACGGAGCACGCCAAGAGGAAGACGGTTACGGCCATGGACGTGGTCTACGCCCTCAAGCGCCAGGGACGCACCCTCTACGGCTTCGGCGGCTAAGCCCGGTTCTTAGGATAGGTTACGCTTTCAGAACACAAAGGCTCTTTTCAGAGCCACCCACGCTTTCAAAAGAAGAGCCTCGATCACTGTTTACATGCGCATATCTTATTATTACGGTCGGGGTATGGTTCGGGAGGAATGGGGGGGGGGGCAGTTGGGCTGTCGCCGTCGCTGCCCGTAGCCCCGGCTGTCCGCGGTCCCCCTCCCAACAGCCCTCCCGGCCTGAAGCAACAGGCAGGCAAGTTCGAAATCGGTGACGGAGAGCGTGTCCCGATTGCGCTCTCCGGGAAGAATACCGGGGGAACGGGCGTAGCTCTTGGGGCTCCCTGGGCTCGGGAGAGAGACGTTGGGGTTCCGAAAGATTCGTGCGTCCTTCGTCCTCGCCCATCCTCCTCCTCCTCCTCCCCCCCCCCTCCCCGGTCCTCCTTCGAAACGGGAATGGAAGGGACAGGCAGGCGAGAAAAAGCGAGCGACGGGGGCCAGCGCTATTGCGACAGCCGCTTCCCTGCTACAAGGCTTCAGAGCAGCGGCCTCAAACGGGAAGGCTCACGAAGCAGCGGCGGCGCTTCCCTCTCTGCCGTTCGGGGGCCGGGACGAAGCGGGATGGCGTGGGGAGAAGGACCAGCTGAGAGCACCCGTGGCGCCCCGGGGACGGCGGCAGGGAAGAGAGGCTGCGAGCCCTGGGCGAAAACGCCCTCCCTTACCCCCCCCCCCCCCCCTCCTCCCGCCGCCGAAAGGCTGCCTGTTCCCTCGGCGCCGCTCTCGCCCCACTCCTCCCACCCTGCGCCGGCAGCTTTGAACGGGGAACCTCAGAACCGCCGACACACAAGCGGCGGGGCGGGGCGGGGGTCCCACGCTACCTGCTACTTGCGGCCCGGAGCCCCCCCGGAGCCTGTGTCCCAGAACCGGCGCTGCCTCGAGCGCGTAGAAGAGCGCTCGGCACAGGCTGCCTACGCCCGCTCCAAGAAACAGAGACACAGCTCTCTCCGGTGGCCACGTGGCGGCTCTTAAAAGAGCCTTTGGGTTTGGCGGTGGCAGGGCAGGAGCCTCAGGCGCGCTCGCCGCGGATGCGGCGGGCCAGCTGGATGTCCTTGGGCATGATGGTGACGCGCTTGGCGTGGATGGCGCAGAGGTTGGTGTCCTCGAAGAGCCCCACCAGGTAGGCCTCGCTCGCCTCCTGCAGCGCCATCA
The DNA here is from genome assembly GCF_965638725.1 of Aptenodytes patagonicus. Lineage (NCBI taxonomy): Eukaryota > Metazoa > Chordata > Aves > Sphenisciformes > Spheniscidae > Aptenodytes > Aptenodytes patagonicus. The sequence continues at coordinate 55,091,574 of NC_134949.1, forward strand.
CGGCCGAGCTCTGGAAGCGCAGGTCGGTCTTGAAGTCCTGCGCGATCTCGCGCACCAGGCGCTGGAAGGGCAGCTTGCGGATCAGCAGCTCCGTCGACTTCTGGTAGCGCCGGATCTCGCGCAGCGCCACCGTGCCGGGCCGGTAGCGGTGCGGCTTCTTCACGCCGCCCGTGGCCGGCGCGCTCTTGCGGGCCGCCTTGGTGGCCAGCTGCTTGCGGGGCGCCTTCCCGCCCGTCGACTTACGCGCCGTCTGCTTCGTGCGCGCCATGGCTCCGCGCCCCTTTCCTTATCGTAGCACAACAGTAACAACGGAGAACAGTTAAACCCGACCCGCACTGACCCGTTTTTATACCCGAGCTCTGCTTGTTCATTGGCTGATGGGAAGGGCCGAGCTCATTGGCGCAATTTGAAAATCCCGCGTTAACCCCCTCTATGCTGAACCGCGCTCTTCACTCGTTAAATCACAGGCTTAGTCTTTTTATCTTCCGTTTCTTCCCAAAAGAGTTTTCTTCTTTTTATAGACTTCTCTTTATTAATTGTACCCTTCATCAACTTAATACGTCTCATACAATCCGGAAAAGGAGTCTACTACAAACAAGAGGTAAAATTAAAAGAAAATACATTTTCTAGCTTTATCAGAACGATAATTACTTTTTTTCAGGTTTACTTAGCAAAATCTAAGAACGTAAAAAGCCGGTCGCTTATATTTTATATGACCCGGTAAGCACGGTTCGGACTCTCAAACAAGTCATGAAATAGAGCAGGAGCAGTAAATACTAGAGAAATAAATCTTTAAAAGCCCTTCGGGCTTCCCGAAAAGAAAAAGGACGACTTCTTCCCATCGGAAGGGGCGGGGGCTCGGGGCGCCGTCACCTGCCGCCGTGCTGACCGGATGTCTCGAATTACCCAATTAAAGTCTTCGCTTTTTCGACCAATCAGAGGTGGGAAGGCGGGGCCGCCACACACTATAACTGGGAGTCACAGGCACCAGCGGCTCCCTTTCCTGCCTGAGACAATAGGCAGTTGGAATGGCGCGCACGAAGCAGACGGCGCGTAAGTCGACGGGCGGGAAGGCGCCCCGCAAGCAGCTGGCCACCAAGGCGGCCCGCAAGAGCGCGCCGGCCACGGGCGGCGTGAAGAAGCCGCACCGCTACCGGCCCGGCACGGTGGCGCTGCGCGAGATCCGGCGCTACCAGAAGTCGACGGAGCTGCTGATCCGCAAGCTGCCCTTCCAGCGCCTGGTGCGCGAGATCGCGCAGGACTTCAAGACCGACCTGCGCTTCCAGAGCTCGGCCGTGATGGCGCTGCAGGAGGCGAGCGAGGCCTACCTGGTGGGGCTCTTCGAGGACACCAACCTCTGCGCCATCCACGCCAAGCGCGTCACCATCATGCCCAAGGACATCCAGCTGGCCCGCCGCATCCGCGGCGAGCGCGCCTGAGGCTCCTGCCCTGCCACCGCCAAACCCAAAGGCTCTTTTAAGAGCCGCCACGTGGCCACCGGAGAGAGCTGTGTCTCTGTTTCTTGGAGCGGGCGTAGGCAGCCTGTGCCGAGCGCTCTTCTACGCGCTCGAGGCAGCGCCGGTTCTGGGACACAGGCTCCGGGGGGGCTCCGGGCCGCAAGTAGCAGGTAGCGTGGGACCCCCGCCCCGCCCCGCCGCTTGTGTGTCGGCGGTTCTGAGGTTCCCCGTTCAAAGCTGCCGGCGCAGGGTGGGAGGAGTGGGGCGAGAGCGGCGCCGAGGGAACAGGCAGCCTTTCGGCGGCGGGAGGAGGGGGGGGGGGGGGGGGTAAGGGAGGGCGTTTTCGCCCAGGGCTCGCAGCCTCTCTTCCCTGCCGCCGTCCCCGGGGCGCCACGGGTGCTCTCAGCTGGTCCTTCTCCCCACGCCATCCCGCTTCGTCCCGGCCCCCGAACGGCAGAGAGGGAAGCGCCGCCGCTGCTTCGTGAGCCTTCCCGTTTGAGGCCGCTGCTCTGGAGCCTTGTGGCAGGGAAGCGGCTGTCGCAATAGCGCTGGCCCCCGTCGCCCGCTTTTTCTCGCCTGCCTGTCCCTTCCATTCCCGTTTCGAAGGAGGACCGGGGAGGGGGGGGGGAGGAGGAGGAGGATGGGCGAGGACGAAGGACGCACGAATCTTTCGGAACCCCAACGTCTTTCTCCCGAGCCCAGGGAGCCCCAAGAGCTACGCCCGTTCCCCCGGTATTCTTCCCGGAGAGCGCAATCGGGACACGCTCTCCGTCACCGATTTCGAACTTGCCTGCCTGTTGCTTCAGGCCGGGAGGGCTGTTGGGAGGGGGACCGCGGACAGCCGGGGCTACGGGCAGCGACGGCGACAGCCCAACTGCCCCCCCCCCCCATTCCTCCCGAACCATACCCCGACCGTAATAATAAGATATGCGCATGTAAACAGTGATCGAGGCTCTTCTTTTGAAAGCGTGGGTGGCTCTGAAAAGAGCCTTTGTGTTCTGAAAGCGTAACCTATCCTAAGAACCGGGCTTAGCCGCCGAAGCCGTAGAGGGTGCGTCCCTGGCGCTTGAGGGCGTAGACCACGTCCATGGCCGTGACCGTCTTCCTCTTGGCGTGCTCCGTGTAGGTGACGGCGTCGCGGATCACGTTCTCCAGGAAGACCTTCAGCACGCCGCGCGTCTCCTCGTAGATGAGCCCCGAGATGCGCTTCACGCCGCCGCGCCGAGCCAGCCGGCGGATGGCCGGCTTGGTGATGCCCTGGATGTTGTCGCGCAGCACCTTGCGGTGGCGCTTGGCGCCCCCCTTGCCGAGCCCCTTCCCGCCCTTGCCTCTGCCGGACATGCTGTCGACACCCTCGACCCAAGCGGTGTGTGGCGGGAACGGCCGCCGGCGCCTCTCTATATTGCCAGCGGTCCGACCTGGTTGAGGACTGCGACGGGGCAGGGCAAGGGCGGGCTCTTCTCCGCGCCCTTCCCCCTGCGGGCAGGGACGTTCGCGCCATCGCCTCCGACAGGGGGCGGGGACGGGGGCGGGCGGAACAGTGCTGGCCCCGGCCCCGGCCCCGGCCCCGGCCCCGGCCCCGGCCCGGCAGACAGCCGGCCCCGCCGCCGGCTCGGCCTGGGCGCCGCGGGAGCAAATCCCCGGGGGGGGACACGCCCTCCTTCCCGCCGCGCACGGCCCGGCTTCCCGGTCCCGTCGGTGCCAGCGGGGGAGCCGGGCCCCGCCGGCCGCGGGTCTGCAGCAAAATCCAGCCAATGGGGGCGGCGGGGCCGGGAGCGCCGCTTCCCGCCCGCGCGGTGCCGCCCCGCCCGCGCTCCGCCGCCGCCATTTCGCTGCGCTCCAACAAAGGGCCGGGGGGGACCCGGAGGCCGCTGTTGTGGCGTTCTGGTCAGTCGATTTTTTCGGCTTGCGGGAAGTCACTGCGGGGTAGCGTTTCCCGTGGCATAGCCCTTTCTTTTAAGAATAATGTTGGAGCCTTGAACGGTTCCGGTATGCTGGGTTAGCAGCTTTATCGTTTCGGGAGATGTTGGTTCTTGCTCGGAGTCTGTCGGCAGCACGAGTCCACGGTGCAGAAGCTGCTGTGATGACTCCCGGGGGCACGACCGGTGTAGAAAGCCCTGAAATCCTGCGCGCGCACACACACCGTTTTACTTTTTCTGTCTTAGCATTTAAATTTACCGCGAATATATATTTGATGGTATTTTTACTTTGTTCTCGAAGGATCGCCAAATAAATGCTATTCCAAACATTCGCTCTATACCATCTCTTGCCAGGAGTTTTTCCCTGGTTAAGTATCTCTACGTGCAATACATAGGTTTTATTTTTTGTGTTTGGTTGGTCAGGTATTTGTCATTTCGTTTGATCCTCCTCATCTTTTCCCAGTTTCCTAATTACTATAATGCTTCCTGATCGTGAAAAGTTTTTGCTTGGTAATTTCATACCTCTTTCCCTTTGAGCTGTCACTTTTTTTTTCATTGTCCTTTTTCATGCCTTTTTCTTGAAAGAATTTTCTCTTTCTTTGGGGCTTTTTCCTCTCTGTAGCCTTCTAGTATGTATGTTATTTAATTCAGCTTATGTTTGGCCACCATTTTGATAAGTCTATTTTCATGTGTAAATAGCCAGCTTTGTAGTGTGTATGTCAGCCTTTATTAATATCACCCGATTTAGTTCTACAGAAATAGCAAAGATGAATTTATCTTTGCATATCAACCTTAATGTGCTGTTGGCACAGATGAAGCTCCTTGGTTTATATTAGAATCACTGTGTCTTCGCACACTATTTGTCAGTTCATTTACTGTTTGAGAAAAAAAATGATTTGATATGCAGCCTTTTTTTTTCCCCCATTTACAGGTTACAGTGTGAATAGAATACAAAAGAGAGCTCAGTAAAGCTTCTACATAACTATAAAGTGTATTCTTCCCTGCCTATTACTTCTCTCAGTATTTGCATAGGCCTTTTCCCTGGCAGTGATTAGTATGGTTTTCCCTTTATTTGTCTGGATTCAAAGGACCTCTTTTGTTCTCTTCAGGACTGCTGAAAGAATTATTTTCCCCTTGCCATCTGGCACGTTTGTTTTTAATCATGTAATTTTTTGCACATCTTTTCAATAGCTTTGCTTTCATTTCACCTAATGACTTCAAATGGTGTAGGTGTTAATACTCCTGTAGAGTATCCACTTAAACAATTTAATTCTCTTCATGTGGCTTAGTGGGAATAGGTATTCTGCCTTGCAAGCTGCCCTATTCACCTCCCATGCCTAGTGTTGATTGGCACTTTGTCAAAAAGTTGCAATCTCTTCCAGCAACCATTTCTTGCTTCTTTTTAGTTCACTAGATCTCTTTTTGTGGCATTTATTGTGCTGTTAATATTTTTTCCATGAAATTTAGCCTTTGCTTATTTTTGCATCATGCTTTCTTGATCCTCTCTATATTAGACTTCCTTAACTAATAAAGTATTCATCCTTTTCCAGGGCCTATTACTTCTTAAGAGTGACAACTCAACTGAAGAACCAAAACAGCTAACTACGTAATTTGTTCCTGACCTAAGCGATATCTTAGCTTCAAAAGGGATAAAAAACACAGATGGTCTGAAGCATGAATTTTTATTATGACTGATTTTACACAGAATCTTTGTAGATATGATAGCAATGTACAGACAGGCACATAGAATAGACTGCTGTATTACAGTATGTTTGGGTTATTTGAGGAAATGTTATTCTATATGTCATGGTTGTTAAAGTCAAGTTATGCTTACCCAATTTTATCTTTTCCACACCAAACAACAGACAGTTTAATTTTCTTGTTTTTATTTTAGCGAAATGTATGTGTGTGGTATCTTTCTAAACTTTCCACTGGCAGCTATGGGTGTAAAATAACAGTGTATATATTATTGAAGGGCACTCCTGAAAATAGACAAAAATTAAACCAAAAGGAGGGGCATACATCCTGTTTACAGGAGCTCAAACCTTTCAATGTTCTGGAAAAGAAGGAAGGAGCTCTGAGCACTCTGCATTTATTGAATTCTGGAGTAACACTTCATTTCCTAATATGACATCTTGGTCTCGTATTTTATGGCCAGCATTCATCCTTCACTCCTGGTGGTTCATTTACATGGATTTTATAACTCGGAACCAACAAGTGAGTATATGAACTACCCATTAATCATTTTTTTTTTTTTTTCCACAATTCAGCTTTTCCTATTAATCAAGACAGTATGGAGAGGGTGAAAAGTTCTGTTTTTCTCTTCCTGACCAGGCAGCATTAGTTGGAAGAGCCTTGAGCTGTCTCCCATGATGTGGGAAGGCAGCCAGGGGACGCTGGAGTGAGGGAGCAGGTTAGGTGAGGGCAGGGAGAAGTGAGAAAGAGACTACTCATTTTCCCACTCTAGGTATGTCATAGCAGATCATGGTGCTCCTCTTCCCTTCTTCATCAGCTTTCAATATCTCATCCTGCCATTCCTGCTAATGCTCCTGACCTTCCCAAAAGACAACCATCCCCTTGAGGAGGCTGTTGAATAATGTGAATTTCAAAATTTGTTTTCTCTTCAGTGATCTACTTTTCTTTGGGGTTTTGAGGAAAAGTGTTTAGTTGTCATTTGAAGGAGCTGCTGATCTCTCAGTAGATCTGCCAGCACATGTATTTTCAGTTCATTAGGAGAACTGATATCAACTTAGAAAGTCTCCGTGGTGTGTTTTTTAAACCAGCCAAAAAGATAGTGACAGAAATGTTACAATTTGGAGATATAAATTTGCTTCACCTCCTAAAGTAGTAGCTTGTGATAAATGTGCTATTTTACTTATGTGAGAAATTTGTGAGGGAAAGGAATAAAACTGCATCACATTCTCAGGGAAATGTAAGTGTTCTCAAAGTATCATCACAGGAAATGTAGAAGTCCAGGTAAACAGGGAAATGTATTTTTGCCTACAGTAACGATCAACATGATGAAAACATTACAGAAGTTGTCTCAGTCATTGAAAATAAAGAAGCTATTGTTGTAAGTTGCATCACAGATTTGTTAATTAAATCACAAGCAAAATTAATGCTCTGTGCATCCTACTCATATGGAGACTCCAAGCTGTCAATCTCTGCCCAGGCCATCAACCTACACCTCTGCACAGGCCACCTGAAAGGAAACTGAAGACAGGCCCATCAGCATTACTGGTGGTTATCCCCTCAATATAAAGTAGAATCCCACATTTTGCACCTGACAGCTCAATGTGCCCCTAAATTACTGCTGGACTGCCTGAGTTTTGGTCAGCTCAACCCTAGTTTCCATTCTCATTCACCTGGACTAACCTGATGGACCTGGCACCTGGACTGACTGCTCCCCATGGGTCTGTTTGCCCCAGGGCACAGCAGGATTTCTTCTGGGGTGTGTATTTACCTCCAGGCTCTACTTGCAACTGTGTGCTGAAGGACACCACTGGTGCATTCAAAGTTGCTTTTCTCCAGGTGGAAGCTGGAAATCCTTACGCGGCATGGATCGTGGCAGCTTCTACCCCAGGAACAGGGGGGTCCATCTCTGACGGAGCTTTATAAACCTCACTAAAATCATACATGTGTTTATTAATTACTGACACTTAAAAGTGTCACCTTTTCATGCATTGGTGTGTTTATGCAGTAACCCTCAGTTGCCCTTGCTGGTTATCCCCAAACTCACAGAGATGGACAAGGGATAGCTTGGGCTGAAAGAAGAAAAAAAAAAAAAAAAAAAGCAAGCACATAGAAGAAAGTTACAAAGTCCTTTACAAGGTAATGACCTATTTTTTCCTCTTGTTTTTTCAATGTGTAGTAATTAAATATTAATCTTATTAGTATTATCTTGATAATGAATATCCTATGCTGCTGTTGTTCTGTATGATACTGTCCTTTTACACCTCCAGTGTGTTGTATGTGCATGCCTGCACGCAAACACATGCACGCATCTAGTATGAAATTTTCTGTTCAAATCCCTCCCACCTAAAAAAGTGTTAGAGCTGCTCTGATGCAGCTGCAAGGTCCTTCAGCAGTTAGCAATCTGTACACACACAATGAGTGCCTACGACTAGCAACTAATGGGAACTTCACTGCCTATAGAGGCATGTGGACTTGGACTTCTGGATCACAATGGATGGTGCCAAATCAAACCATCCTTTTGGTGATAAACAAAATCTCCATTTGCCTGACCTGCAACAATGCTCTTGCCATGACCTTTACAGCATACACATCTTGGGCTCTCCACGCTTTAGGTGTTTTGGATGTTGTTAAATGAAAATAAACTTCAGCCTTCTCATTTATTAACTTTTTTTTTTTGACCATAGTTTTCAGTTTCACTGCCTGTCCTCCTGCCCCTGATCCCTGACCCAGTCTTCAGAACTGCCTCACCATCTTCCAGCTTCACTGCACCCTCCAGGTTGATCCTAACAAAAAAATCCTCCTACAACAGAAAACAGTAACTAACTAACTAACTAGCTTGTTCAATGGTCAGAAGTACTAAAATAATTTGAATGTCAAGAATCACCAGAAGATGAACAGAGAGCAAACCAGAGATCTTTGTACCATTGTAGCATTGTGTGAAATAGTTGCAGCTTGAGTGCTGTGCACATTTATGGCCTCTAAATCAAAAAAAGGTGTAATGCAACTGGAAAAGAAAGTTCTGAGAAAAGTGATAAAGATGATTAAAGGGCTAAAATGGCTTCCCTACTAAGGATACTAGGACACCTTCAGAACGGAGACAACTACTGGGTGAGGATGTTCTTACTTATCTTCTTTACGATCTATAAGGTCAGTGACTAAATCTATCAAATTTAGTGAGGTCCAATCTAATTATAAAGTTAGCTACCAACCAAAAGGTTACTGAGGCCGGAAGAGCTGCCTAACTATCATAGGCGGTTTCCTTAAGTAAATGGACTCCTTATCTCTATAGGCTTTTTCAAGATGATAGAGAAGAGCAGAAGATGGTGAGTGAAAAGGTGAGGACGGAGCCATATCTCTCCTCTGTAGAAATGAGTTTTGGAGTACACAGCTGCTGGCATAACTGTGAGCACTTCCTAACACTGGTGTTAAATAGATCTCATCTCTTAAAGACTTCTACGCAGATCCCTGGTGGTGTCAACTGCCATTCAATTACATGCATTTGTTGAGGATCAGTTTTATTTTTCTCATAAGGTCAAAAAAAGCTCCAATAAACAATCCCCCAACACAAACAAAAAAACCATTCTCCCTCCCCCCCCCCCCCCCCCCCCCCGGCGCCTATTCATTTAACTGTATTTTCAGGGATTCCAAGTTGCTTAGTGTCCTGGTTTGCACAGATATTTCCATGGTTCTCTCACAAACTACTTGAGGAGGCAATAGAGGAAGTTCCACAGCAGGAAGAAGCTGCAGTGTCTGTAGAAAGAGGGAAGGACTTGTTTTCTATTTGAAATCCCTCCCCACATGCCAAGAGCAATATCGTTCATATGCACAGTGCAGAGACTTGAAATAATCGAATTCTTGAAGAGGTGAGATATAGAAATACCATCTGCAGAAGAGAAAGGTTTATCTGCATCAGCCTAATTAGTATGGTAGGGTTGTTTCTGCACCATGCAGTCATGCATCAAGTTTTCTAGGACAAAATGAACAAGGGGAGAAATGCTCTAATGATCTCAGGCTCCTTACAGAAGCAGTTGATCAAGCAGGACGGTCTGTTGCTCTCTCAGCAGTGAAGTTTGCAGAATCAAATTAAGTGTTTCTAACAAAGCAAGCTGGAGCCCCGACTGCCCCTTGTGTTTTCTTTACCCTGGGCAGCAGCCACAGTATAAATAAAGCACGGTTAAAATAAAACCAACAGTCGATGCAGGAAACACTGGAGGTATTCAAAACGCAGGCTGGTTTTAACAGCAGCCAGGGCGGGGTGCTCACCCCCTCACCGCGGTGTCATTCAGCAGATTCACCTTCCCTGCCTGCGGATTAACGAAATGGAAACGACTCGGGGAGGAGAGGGGTGGGGGTGGCGGAGAAGGTAACCGGGGGGAGAGAGGGGGAGGGAGGGCAAGGAGCAGGAGGAGAAGGAGGAGGAGGGGAGGAGGAGGAGGGAAGCTCCTTCCCGGGCGGGATTGGTCAGAAATTGCTGCAGCGGGGGCGCAGCGGCGCCGGGCGGGCGGTGCCTGGGGCCGTCCCGGGCAGCGCCTCCCCGCCGCGCTCCGGCAGCTGCGGCCGAGCCTCAGCTGCTTTGCGGTGCTGGGGGGGGAAGGCCCCGAGGCCGATCGATTCCCCCGTTACTCAGCTGTGCCACAGTAATAGTAGGGAGAATCTGCGAAGAGAAAGACGTCCAAGGAATTACCTGCGGTTTACGGCAATCTACTGTTAATGTTATATACACTCAGAGCATTTATTGTTACCGGCAAATGCAGGTTTCTGCTGTGTTTCTACAGCTATAATGCAATTGGCTTTCAGACTTCAATTCTGTCATTCAAATTTCCTGAATGTCAGCATCAGTGTCTCTGAAATTTTGCGAATGGAGGCATGTGAGTTTCTTCCATGTTTACCAATGTCTAAAGTGATCCTGTACTGTGTATCTGAGAGAAATAAGCAATAACATCAATAGCTTTTTTTTAACCTCATCTGGTGTCTAAGCAGGCCTGTTTTCAAGGAAATACAAAAATAAATTACTGATGATATTACTCAAAAGGTTTTATACATTACACCAGATTTGTAAGAGATTCCTACTTGATCGTATTGTGGTTTGCTATGTACGGTTGCAGAAAGGTACTAAAGGAACTAAATATTTGAGTGAAGGGGTTAAAGTAATTTATGAATAGACCTGTAAATGTTTAACCTTTGTGTAGACTGTTACATAAATGTTCAAATAAATTTTACAAAGAACAGCCCACAGTTGGAGATACCCTCAGTAGCAGGCAAATAATTCCATTCACTTTTGTAGGCAAATGCTCCAACCTGCCTACATTTTTTGTAAATACAGTAGCCTAAAGCAACTTCTCCTCCTGAAAGGCAGGGGGATAAAACAACAGCAACAACAACAAAAAAAACCACACCTTCCTCTACGACTGTGGAAGACTGCTTAGTACCAAGGGAGCTTGGGCAAGGACTTTATGCTCTCTGCAGTCAGGTCATTACAGAGCAATCAAGCATAGTCTTTTTCAAGAAAAACACGAGTAAGACTTTTTGAAGGAAAAGAACATTTAAGGACTTTTCCCATACACTGTTGTCACTATGATAAAGTTAACGAAATGTGAATGTTCTTTTACCACTTCACTCTATTCTACATGTTTGTCTGCATACTTGGGAAAGTTTCTGCAACTGAGCATGCGTTTTGGTTTTGTTATTTGGGTTTTCTATATTACCTTGCATATTATCTTCTAGTGTTTTATGGAAAAACAGAAAAATATGAAGTAACTACAGGTTAATTAACAGTCTTTGGGAGAAGGCTATCTGAGAGATTGCACTAGCTATGCTATAGCAAGTACTTTAAAGCATATGGATATGTTTTGTGTGGACTTAAAGGTCAAAAGTAATTTAGGTCATCTATGACACTAAATGTTTTTTCGTGACCACCATCATCTGTGATGCACTGTTCTCAAATCTAAAGCCTTCCTCTATGTAGAGATCTGTTTGAGAACTTAGGCAGTCTGAATAGTTGGAAAGAAATTTGGGGAAGGATCCAGATTAATTAGAAATTCAGCATCTGAACTGAAATAAAATACTTGTAATTAAAGAAAACTTTTTTTAAGTCTCATCTGTCACTACTTAAGTAAATAGGTGTTATACTCCAATTCTCTCTTCTATTTTAATATATATAGGACTTTTATTAACTATGGTGTGCCGACAAGATATGTTCATTTATAACAAGCATAGTGACACGAGGTAGAAAAAGATATTGCCTTTCTGCATTAAATGTGGATGGCTGGTCAGGAGAAACAAGGAAGAGGAACCATATGCAGTAACTGTAGGAAAATATTCCAGTCATATTTTAGCTGAAGAAAAAGAGGATTTGGTATACAGAACTCATCGGTTTGCCTGTACTAATAAAAACATGCTAAAAACTATTGTGAAAATACTGTTGATGGCATAGAAAACAGAACATTAGTCAAACTGTTATGAAAGGAATCTGAGCTCTTTATATGCACCATCTCAAGGGGGAGACATGGCTAGAAAGGCAGAGAGCAAAATGGTAACTTTTGTGATTTACCATTACTGAATGTAACTAGTTTCTAGGGAAGATAATAGAAAAAAAATACTTTAGTCTAGATTTCAATCTGTCCATATCTCATTTGAAAATAAAAATGTTAGAATGCTTGTGTTTTCGAGTGATTTTTCAAACATCAGTGGGGGAAAAAACCCTCCTTTCCTAATTTCTAAGAGAAACAACACAGACCCACTTCCTTCTCAGGCACTTCAATGTGAACGTTGGTCCTGAAAAGAGAGAAACGCTGCCTACTTACAGCGTGTTTCCGAGGGCAAAAATGAAACCCAGGAGGCCTCTCTTTCAAAACATGGGATTTTCAAATGGCCCAATCAGGACCTTCTACAAATCAGTCCTCTGCTTCAGATCTGCGCAATCTCTTCCCCCCGTACTAAATATCCACTGATAGAAGGTTATTTTACTTAATATACTACATAAAAGAAACTGAGATTATTAAACAAAAAATAATCCTCAAATGTTTTAAACCTAGTTCTAAGCCTAAACATTAGTAGCCATGCTGAAAAAGTCCATCTCTGAGTAGTAGATGATCAATACCTAGTACTATTTCTTTCAACAAGACAGGGCTGATAAAAAGGAAAAAAAAAAATCCTCTGCCCGTTTCGAGGGAAAAAAAACAAACCACCCCACTTGAAGATTGTGTAAGAAGCAAGTATTGTTTAAAACCAGCCCCGCGATTCTCATCTTGTTTCCAAGCAACACTGCAGCCGGGTACTCCTGTGTTACCTCCCTCTGCTTGAAAAACATTTTCGATTAACACATTGCCGCAATGACTCACTCCTCTGCCTCCTGAGGGAGGACGCTGCAAAAAGCAGCACAGTTTTCCTCTCCTTGTTTCTCAAGGGGCACTTTTAAAGAACAAAGAAAACACCCTCCCAGCCCTCAGGCAGCCTCATTCGGAAACTCCCAGCTCCCGGCGGCGCATTCCTGGCTCCTCTTCGGGCAGTTTTGTTTTCTTCCGCATAAAACACTACTGAATGAAAAAAGAAACAAAAGCCTGTTTTATCTATATCTGCCTAACAAAGGAGGGAATGCGGTGTCCCTTACAGTGGAACAAAAAAAATTAATCTGTTCCGAGGAAACACAAAGGGGAGAGGAGCCTTTGCCGTCTTCCAGCAGGGCGGACTCCCCGAGGCACCAATGGAGGAGAGGCTCCTCCCTATAAATACTAACCTCTCGCTGATTATCTTTATTTATACCCCCCTGACAGTCCCCCTCCCTTTTTGAAACCTGTCTCTGACCACGTCCGAGGCTCTGCCCGCCGCTCCGGCCCCCACTATCCACGAAGCCGAAGGCGGCGGCGGGCGGCTCCAAAGCCCGCGGGCCCCAGCGCCACCGAGCTGATCGCTGAGGCCGTGACCACCTCCAAGGAACGCAAGGGTCTCCCACGCTCAAGAAGGCCAAGGCAGCGGCAAAGAGCCCTAAGAAGCCGGCGGCCGCCACGGCCAAAAGCCCCAAAGAGGTGACTAAGGCTGCCAAGCCCAAAAAGGCGGCACCGAAGAGCGTTGCCAAGCCGAAGAGGGCAGGGCCCAGGAGGCGATACTGTAAGAGGAAAGGATACGTTTGCAGATAAACCCAACAGCGCTTTTAAAAGCCACCCACGGTGTCAGAAAGAAAAAGAACTGAAACGTCAGTTCAAGTCTAGACTGGTGCACGATGAGCCCCTGCCGCCCGCACATGTGACTTTCCGTAGCGCTCCTATACGAACTCACACGCTATGGAAAAGTAGACATTAGCCTGTTTTAACTCGTGATCCTCCATTACGATTTCCACCACCCCCACCCCCCATCACTTACTCAGAATGGCCGACGCTGACCTTTGGAAACAGTCCCGGGTTAGTTACGGGACAGCACGCCCGTGAAGCACTTACAATTCTGTCACTACTGCCTGAAAGCCGTTAGACGGCAAGCTAGCATAAAAGGGAACCTCGCGAGGCAGAACAACAAAGCAGCCGCTACAGCACAAGGCGCTTGGACGCCGTTTCCACCCCCGAAACAGGGTCAGCAGCGGCTGCGCCGGGAGGAAAGCGCGCCCCACCCCGCCCCGGGTTTGAAATCCGCGCGCTCCCCCCGGATTGGCCGGCGGCGGCCACGCCCCTCGCCACGGGTGGGCACGGAGACCCCGCCCCAGCCCACCTCCGCCGGGATTAACGGTTCTTTCCCCCCCCCCCCCCGCCCGCCCCCCGAAACCACGGAGCGGCAGGCACCGAGCCCGCCCTTGCCGTGTTCTCATCTACTCTCCTTACACCACGCTGCGGTGACCGATCAGTCATCAATCTGAAATGCTGCCTTTTATTGATTTTTCAGAAAAGTAGAACCGACAGACGTTCACATAAATGCGTTAGCTCCTCGGAGAAAAAAACGCGGGAACCTACACCGACCAGCAAAACAGTTAGAGCTATACATAGAAGGCATTTATGCTTCAGAAAGCTTCCCTCTACGTCTAAAAAATTTCCAGATGTATCAAAATACACTGTGTGCGGAGAAGCGAGTATTTGGAGGCCCAGGTGTTCCTGCTCTTTCTGGGAAGATGTGGGTGGCTCTGAAAAGAGCCTTTGGGTTGTTGAGGAGAGTTTTACTTGGCTTTAGCCTTGTGGCTGTCGGTCTTCTTGGGCAGCAGCACGGCCTGGATGTTGGGCAGCACGCCGCCCTGCGCGATGGTCACCTTGCCCAGCAGCTTGTTGAGCTCCTCGTCGTTGCGGATGGCCAGCTGCAGGTGGCGGGGGATGATGCGCGTCTTCTTGTTGTCGCGGGCCGCGTTGCCCGCCAGCTCCAGGATCTCGGCCGTCAGGTACTCCAGCACGGCCGCCAGGTACACCGGGGCGCCGGCGCCCACCCGCTCCGCGTAGTTGCCCTTGCGCAGCAGCCGGTGCACGCGGCCCACGGGGAACTGCAGCCCGGCCCGCGACGAGCGCGACTTGGCCTTGGCCCGCGCCTTCCCGCCCTGCTTCCCGCGGCCCGACATAGCCTCAGATTAAAGTTTAAAAAAGAAAGAAAAAAAAAAAAAAGCCTACAGAAAAGACTAAAAAAAGCTGCGAAAACAGAAAAAAATGCAGCGAGAGCTGCCACCCCGCCTTTTTATCCCTTCTTTCTGGGGTTCGGTGGGACTTCTGATTGGCGGAGGCTGCGATTGTGAAGTTAACCAATGGGAAGACAGATGAAATAGCGACCAATCGGAGGTGCTGGATGGTTTGACATCACGAACCCGGATTGTCCAATAGCCAAGAACAGCCTTGAGTCATCTCATTTGCATACCGTCCCTATAAATACGGGGGTCGCTGCCATTGTATTTACGTCGTTCCTGCGGTAGACAGGTAGTGACAGACTTGTAAAATGCCGGAACCAGCTAAATCCGCTCCTGCTCCGAAGAAGGGCTCCAAGAAAGCCGTCACCAAGACGCAGAAGAAGGGCGACAAGAAACGTAGAAAGACTAGGAAGGAGAGCTACTCGATCTACGTGTACAAGGTGCTGAAGCAGGTGCACCCCGACACGGGCATCTCGTCCAAGGCCATGGGCATCATGAACTCCTTCGTCAACGACATCTTCGAGCGCATCGCCGGCGAGGCCTCGCGCCTGGCGCACTACAACAAGCGCTCCACCATCACCTCGCGGGAGATCCAGACGGCCGTGCGGCTCCTGCTGCCCGGCGAGCTGGCCAAGCACGCCGTCTCCGAGGGCACCAAGGCCGTCACCAAGTACACCAGCTCCAAGTAGGGCGTCTCGGATCGTCAGTTTTAACCCAAAGGCTCTTTTAAGAGCCACCCACATATTCAGTAAAAGAGTCGTTCACTGATTCGGTTCGGTGAGTGGTACTTGTGTTTAGCGCTGCTTTAGTTCCCCGGCTAGGGCGTGCTGTTCAATAGTAGGAAAAATCTTTGTCGTGTTAAGGCGCCGGGAATGGTTTGGGTCGTCTTGTATGTGCCCTACCCCGACTGTTCATCGGGCAGGTCTGTAAAAAGATTGTTAAGCACCTAATCAAGTTCTAAGGCTATTAAAGTTTTCCTTCCTCGTTTTAGAGTAATTATCTCGGCTCTAGTTTTTTAGTTTAGTACAGAGAAATATGCACGGCAGTGTTTAGTTAGGGTGTTTTGGTTTTTCCCCCCTGTCGTTCCAAAATGAAATAAAGCAGGTTTTTCGGGTTTTGTTGTTGTGTTGGGTTTTTTGCTTTTTTTTTTTAACAATAACAGCCTTATTCCAGTGCAGTTTATAGCTTTTCTAATAAAATGTCGTCGCCCCCTTTAAACATCAGCTGTCGTTCTCGAACGACTTGGCCGCAAGCCAGAGCGGCTTGTTTACTCAGGGAGCTCCATCGGGATTAGTCTGTGTATGTCTGATATTTGGAAGGTAATGTTTCATGAAATTTATCACGCCGTGCACTGCAGAAGTGAAATGGTATAGAGAAAAAGAATTCTATTAGTCTCAGAGATCTCGTATGGGGAAGCAGCGTAGTTTTTTTCTGTCGCCTTTTTAGTGGAGAATAAGCGCGGCAGAATAAAGAGGTTCCTCGTAAGCCTTTAGGTGACAACGTAATATGAGAATACAAGTAAAAAATAAGGGATGCTTCAAAAAAAAAAAAGTGAATGAGAGCGCTTCATCGAACTTCAGGTGGCGCAGGATGCGCAGGGAAGGCCGGTTTTTCGAACAAGCCTTTCGCAAGGGGGCTGAAATCCCGGCTGCCCGGGACAGAGGCGGCGGTCAAAGCGTCTGCTGCGGCGCCGGAGTGAAAACCCCGCGTCCGCTGGCGGGGTACCGCTGTGGCAGAGCGCGCCGCCGCTGCTGCTGCTGCCGCTGCTGCTGCTGCCGCTGCTGCTGCTGCCGCCGGCGGCGGCCCCGCTCGGCGGGGCAGAGCTGGGGGATAAGGGAAGCGAGAGCGCCGCCGCCTCCAGCGGGGGAGGGGCTGCGGAGCGGGAAGCGGCCGTTACCAACCCCCGCCCCCCCCGCCCGCGCCGGACGGCGGGCTTTTCAAATCCTTCCCGTTGTCCAATGGAATTTGCGCCTTCCCGCCAGCCAATCACAGGGCGGCGACGGCTATAAATGGCGGGCCCCGCGGCCAGCGTTCGCAGAGGGGTTGGTCGCTCAGTGCTGTGGAGCTGTTCCGGGGACGATGGCGCGCACGAAGCAGACGGCGCGTAAGTCGACGGGCGGGAAGGCGCCCCGCAAGCAGCTGGCCACCAAGGCGGCCCGCAAGAGCGCGCCGGCCACGGGCGGCGTGAAGAAGCCGCACCGCTACCGGCCCGGCACGGTGGCGCTGCGCGAGATCCGGCGCTACCAGAAGTCGACGGAGCTGCTGATCCGCAAGCTGCCCTTCCAGCGCCTGGTGCGCGAGATCGCGCAGGACTTCAAGACCGACCTGCGCTTCCAGAGCTCGGCCGTGATGGCGCTGCAGGAGGCGAGCGAGGCCTACCTGGTGGGGCTCTTCGAGGACACCAACCTCTGCGCCATCCACGCCAAGCGCGTCACCATCATGCCCAAGGACATCCAGCTGGCCCGCCGCATCCGCGGCGAGCGCGCTTAAGCTTCTAGCAAACGGATCTTTCAGACTATCGAAAACCCAAAGGCTCTTTTAAGAGCCGCCACATGGCCACTGAAGAGAGCTGTAAACTCTTGGTTCTGTGTGGGTTAGGAAGCGATGCTTCCCTGTGTTTTTCGGGTAGCTTTACAGCGACCAAGAACCTGTATCTCTTAAAGTAAGTACCAAACAAAATGTGTTGAGTCATGTTTCGACGGGGTTGAAAAGGATCCTGACCGTAGCAAAACAGCACGGTGTGGTAAACTCTTGCTGAGGTGGTCGTGCTAGGACAAAAATCCGTTTAGGGTGAAAAATTGTTTATACGTTTATTCAGAGAACTTGCTGTTTAGGTGTTAAGGAAAAACTCGTAATCTTGGGCTTTCCCCTTCTGAAGGAGAAGGAAGATCCAGCTCTAAAAGACTTGTGTATGTACATTTTTTTTCTGTTTGGCTATGTGTCTTAAAAGCATTCGTACAAACTCGTTGAATTCGTAAAGGTGACTCTTTACAGAACTCCGCTTTCTCGATTAGAGAAGGTGGATTCAGAGGTAAGTATATTGTAAACGCCTCTTGTTGTGCTGCGTTTACTTAACGTTCTTATAGTAACATCATTACGGTTTCTTGTCCCAACAGGAATATTGTTTTCCTTTCCAGATCCTTTTTTTTTTTTTTGGGGGGGGGGGGTGGGGGTGGGTGGGTGTGCTTCTGAAGGCGCAAGAATCCTTTCCCGCCTTTCCAGGAAAGGCGCTCCGTCGGTAGTTTTCTCAGTGCTTTATCACTCGTGGTCTGATTGTCCCTGTCGTGAGCGACGT